>NC_138548.1:25170059-25630059 GCF_964273705.1 Natrix helvetica | reverse complement strand
TTAAATGTCTCAATTTGTCAAGCCATCGGCCTCAAGAAAGAAGGGCTACTGTATTAATTGTATCCTGCTGCAGTCCTCCTCTTTCCCTCCTTTGCTCTCATTGTGTCTGATTTTCAGAGATTAGATTAACACCATTAGTTCTGTACAAAAACCCATCAGTTGCCTAAATTGCCTTCTTGTGATGACAGTTTAGGTGAGCCGCCAGGGCTTTTGATGGGATCGTTTATTGTGCTTTATTAATTCCAGGCAATCTGAACAGAGAGGATAGATTTCCCACCAATAGCTATTTCCACATCATTAAGGCTAAAAAACAAAATTAGAACTTGTTTGCACATTTGGGACAAATTTTTGACCATAAGAACATATTGTTGATTAACTATCTAAATATGTCTTACTTTATTTGGTCTTTGTAGAAGGTCAGAGTAGGACTCTTTTCACTGGTGTGCCAACAGGGAACTAGGGTGTGCACAACTCTGCTTTGCATGTTTTATCTTTCCTCAGATCACTGCAGAATCTAAGTCTACTATTGAAAGGTCCCTGATGTTGATACATGCAAATCAAATCAATTTTAAAGATGTAGCAGAAAGTAGGGCTTCCAGAGATAGTGGAGCACTGAGAAGTTTGAGATGAGCCAAAGAAATCATTCTTTTCTCAGCTTGGAAACAAATATCCATACATTGTATGCAGACAGCACAATATGATTCAACTTCTATTTCCTTCTCTTCTATTTTCCACTGAGTGGAGAATTTGCATATTTCACCCAAGAAGGAACTATAGCAGGATTGTCATAAATTAAATTAAAAGTCAAGTTCTTTTTATCAAAAGCTATGCAATGATAATCATGCCACAGCAAATATTTTAATTCACATCTTGTTGCCCCAGTATCTCTCTTCAAATGCCTCTGTATGTATGTAAAGGTAAATGTTTCCCCTATTCAGTTATACCTGACTCTAGGGGGCAGTTCAAATCTCCTTTTCCTAGCCGAGAAAGCCAGCATTGCCCAAAGACACTTCTGTGGTCACGTGGCAAGCATACATATATGCACAAAATAGCTATATCACTTAGATTTATATACCGCTTCACAGTGCTTGACAACCCTCTCTAAGCAGTTTACAGAGTCAGCATTTTGGTCCCAACAATCTGGGTCCTCATGCTGTTATAAGATAAGGCTGTTATCTTCCCATCAAAGTGGTACCTATTTATCTATTCACATTTGCATGCTTTCAAATTGCTAGGTGGGCAAGAGCTGACCAACTAATGGGAGCTCATCTCATCATGTAGAGCTCGGAGCTTGAACTCAGGCTGTCAGCTTTCTAGCTGACAAGCTCAGCTTCTTTAACTGCTGAACCATTGCCACACACACCCATGTGTGTATATGTGGCAGGAGATAATTCATGGAAGGTAGGTGTGGCATTTCAGTGCTAATGAAATCAGAAATGTGTAGTCACGGTAGGGGTGTATAAAACTCTTCTATCTAGTCTAGTTATAACGTGGTGTCTAGCGATATGAAGACATTGGAGATGGAGCAGCATAGCTAGAACATAATCCATGCATACATACATACATATGTAGATCTATACATATCTCAGCCTTGTTATTGAAGATGTGTCATAAGTTGAGACTTCAAAGAGTGGCTCATCTTTTCTAAGGTCATCTTTTAGTTTATAAGCTAAGCGTTATAATTTATATGGAGATACCATTGAAAATGGCAGCTGATTTTCAAACCTCTACCTTCCTGTGTTTCCTATCCTACCTAATTTACAAAATGGGAAATCAATAGCGTAATGTCACAATTCTAGATGGCTGTCCTTCCCAACTCAGCAACTGCAGGTGTGGATAAGTCCATATTTCTCAGAATTTGCAGCCAATATATACATATATATCCAGAAATCCAGAGATCCATACTTCCAGTTAGTTCTGAAGATTACCTTATTGAGAAAGTCTAATGCATTTTATAAGTTGTTGGGGGATCTTTGCATTAAACAATTTGTTAGCAATTATAATTCCTGTCACTCTTACATGCCAGTTTCATCCAGGTGTGACTCATAGTTCTGAGGTATTTGATTCTCTGATCCCTGCAGTTGGGTAATATCAGGGCTGTTTTGTTACATACTAGGAGCTGCAGAATTTGAGGAATTTCACACTTAAATGTGCCACTGCACTTGACTCCACCACATTTTTGCCCTGCATGGTTCATATTCAGATTAGGTTGCCTCTTTCCTTCTCTTCTCTTCTGTTTCCTCAGTTTCCTGTCTGGGCAATCCATTTCTTCATGGATGATATTCAAACCACAGGCTAAAGCTTTATTATGTTGGAGAGAAAAGCTGCACTTAATTACAGCCTAAAATCCAGAGCTGGTAGTTAATGGAGATGAGTTCATTATTTTTAGCCCATGAGGGACTTTTAAAATTAAGCTTTGGTTGACACAATTTCTGTTTTTAATGCAATTATGAAATGAAAAGGATCTGGAAGTTATGGGTGAAGGAAGTTAGTACTCCCTGGTTAATAGTCAATAACAAATACTCATAACCAAGCAGCCTGTCTTTGATAAGTCTGAACAAATATTAATTGCATTTGGAAATCCTAGTGGAGAACCTTGGATTTCAATATATGAAAATGTGATTCAGTTAAACTGAGGCAGCTGAGTCGGCACAGAGTTGCCTTCTCTGGGAAACACGGAACTTGTTATTTCCACTGAAATGGTTTTACTTTTGGGGCCAAGGAACCTTTTGAAAACCTTTCAGTTGATCATTGCATTCTGGCATCCTTTCACCAAAGCTTTGTTTCCTAAGCAATGGTAACATTCCAACATCCTGCAATTCAACTGCTTAGAATCTTCCTTGAAATGGAAGGGTCAATTCCTGTACGGATATGTCATGTCGCTGTGGTAGAACCATGTGCATTTCCAAATCATTTCTGGCAATACACACCAACATTTATCTTCACAGCCCTGTTCTGACCTTGGCTTCCTGATACAGTAAAAAGCACATGCTTAGTCCCCCAAGCCCTCTTTTTATTTCAAAGACTGTGAATTATGTTCATTCACAGCCCGTAATGAGTCCCAAATAGTTGTAAAGAGTCCGACAGTATTCTGCCAAAGTCCTTTGGGATATGGCTGATAAGCACCCATCTTTATCTTCCTTGAAACACTGCCAAAGACTTAATTGCCAATTAACTTGACAAGGCGACCCAGAGCAAAGAATCAAAATGAAGCTTCAGAAGGTAAACTGACCAGCATGAACCAAGTTGCTTCCTGCAAAGGCTCAAGTGCCTGTACTCCTCCTTTATGTCCTATGGGAGGGGCCAATCACCTCCAAGCCTTACTCCTGAGTTGTCTCTTCTGTCTTAACTATTCTTGCCTTCTGGCAGCTCTGCGCATGTGTGCACTGGGAACAGGGGAAGCCTGTTCCTCTGCCTTGCTGATGTCTGATGCTGGAGGCTCCGGAGGCAGCACATAACTCCCAGATGACCCTGGCCCCCTCTCTGCCTCTGACACAGAGCCCTTGTCTGAGCATTCCCCAGACTCCAGGACTGGCCCATGTTCCTCCCCAACCTCCTCACTGTCTGAGTCAGCTGCCAGCTCTGCAGTCCACCGGTGGACCACAACACAGCCCTGTTCTTGACTTTCCACTTTATCTTCTTTTCTTTTTTCTTTTTAAGCAACAATAATGTCCTGAGCGTCTTGGCAAGTGAAATGTAAGTGAGTTTCGAAGACAGATGGACGGGGCTCAGTTGGAGAGAGAACTTGGGGCCAAGGACTAGAGAAGATGCTATTAAAGCATGAACAAATATGTACTGTCTTGGAAAATACCATCCTTCAGGGTAGCTTGGAAAGGGGAGAATAAGAGCAGGTGCCTGACAACTTAAGTGTGGGCGTTCTTCCAATTCATGATTATTGGTTCTGTATTTTACGGGCTGTACCAAGATAGGTGTCTCTTTTATACTATGTCATTGAAATCATTTTTGTACAGAAGCAGCTTGAATGTTAATAAAAAAACTCCACTACCAGTTGTTAAAATGATGTCTTGGCTGCTGCTACATACTGTAGGGTATTGTGATTGTGTATATGTGTGTCTTGTATTCAGCAGAAGGAGGATTTTTCTATGTGTCTCTTGATATCCAGGGTACTATGCTGGTTGTTCTTCATTTTCTAGGCAAGAACAGCAGAAGACTCAGCAGGCTAATGACTGTCCTACAGGATTTGGTTGGCTGACAGGGCTGGCTAATCCTGTTAGTTCTTAGGGACTTTTTAGTGGCTTTCAGTGTTTTGACCAACACATTCTTCTGGGTCAACTGGCTGACTGTAGCTTGTTTCTCAACCTTGGCAGCTTTAATTTCAATTCTCAGAATTCTCCAGCCAGCATACATCGGAGCACAATGGCTCCACTTCTGTGTATTAAATCAGAGATAATTTTCTCTCTCTAACTATTTTTGTTTATAGGCAATATGTAGCTTTCTGGGTTACTTTGTCTGCTGGAAAGTTACTTTGGGCAAAACCAGCCTGTATATCAGTCTATGTAGACCAGATAATACTTGTCTGAAGTTTGTGATGATTCACAAACTTCACCTGCAGAATCTGTTTATTTCAGCTCATGATTTGTATTAGTCATCTGATTTATATTAACCAATGTTGTACCATTCCCATCCAATGGAAGACTGAACTTGTAGTTTTTTGTTCACCAGAAGCATGAATAAGAGATGACTCTTATTTTATTTATGCAATGTGATTGACCCTATAGGTTTTTTTTTTAAAAAAAATAGTTGCAGTCTTATTGGATATTGATTATTCTGGAAAGCCTTTTCAGTCCTGGTGTGCTAATTAAGGTATTTGGATGGGGATATTTGGAGGGTAAATATGGAAGATGGTCTTACACTATTAGCTAGCTCCTTTTCTAGTGACTAACCAAAATTAACCTACTTATTTTATTAAAATAAATCTTGGAAATAGGGTAGACTAAAAGTGAGACAGCCAAGGTTATTTCTTGAGCTTCATGCTAGACCAGTGATTAGAAACCAAAGTACTCTTGTTTCAGTCTAACTCTAGTCTGTTATTTGTAATAGCAATAGCACTTAGACTTATATACCACTTTACAATGCTTTACAGCCATCTTTAAATGGTTTACAGAGTCAACCTATTTCCCCCAACAATCTGGGCCTACATTTTATCCACCTCAGAAGGATGGAAGGCTGAGTCAACCTTGAGCCTAGTGAGATTTGAACTGCCAAACTGCAGGCAGCAGGTGATCAGCAGAAGTAGCCTGTAGTACTGCACTCTAACCACTGTGCCACACAGCAGATTCGGGACTTTTCCCATGTTAGATTGAGATTGTTTTGGCAACGTTTCGGCAAGGTCTCATTCGCCATCTTCAGGGTTATGGGACTACCCATAAATCTTTCTCTGCAGAGGCCTTGGTGGGGAAGGAGGTAGGAAAAAAACATATTCCTTTCATTTCTCAATAAAATCTTACTTGCCTTTGGGGATAAACAATTGCTTCTTGTTTCTTAAATTCCACTGCCAAAATAAAAGGCAAAAAGAAAACCAAACAAAAGCACTCTGCATGAAAATGATAATAAAGATGTTGATAATGAAGTTAATGAAGGGAATATCCTCCCCCCCCCAAAAAAAAAAAGAAAAGAAGAAATTATCCTAATTTTCCAGTTGGTGCATATTGTTTCAGCTCTTTGATCTCCTTATTTATTTACCTATTTGAATGCCTACAAGATATAACCAATAACTTAAAACCAGAAAACTTGAAAGTTGCTGGCACCAGACATCAGAATAACTTTCTCCCTTGTTTAGAGGTCAGGAGCTGTGGTGTTTTTAAAACAGTGTGTCTCAAACTTTAAGATGTATGAAGTTCAACTCCCAGAATTCCCCATGCTGGCTGAAGGAACTCTGGGAGTTGAAGTCCATGCACCTTAAAATTGCCAGGGTTCCTAGTCTAGAAACCTCCATATTGATCACTTGATTTGCTCACAGATGCTATTATGGTTGCCCATATTCCATCTGATGATTCATTCACATGGCTTCTTAGACAAAGACTCTAGCAGAAGTGCAGAGAAGAGCAAGAAAGAGGATTAGGAGACTGGGGCCTAAAACATATAAAGAATGGTTGCTGGAATTGGGTAGGTCTAGTTTGATGAGAAGAAAGGCTAGGTATGATATGATAGCAGTGTTCCAATATCTCAGGGGTTGCCACAAATAAGAGGGAGTAAAAACTATTCCCCAAAGCACCTGAGGGTAGGACAAGAAGCAATGGGTGGAAACTAATCAAGGAGAGAAGCAACTTAGAACTAAGGAGAAATTTCCTGACAGTTAGAACAATTAATCAGTGGAACCACTTGCCTCCAGAAATTCTGAATGCTCCAACACTGGAAGTTTAAAAGAAGAGATTGGATAACATTTGCTGAAATGGTATAGGGTTTCCTACCTAAGCAGGGGGTTGAACTAAAAGACCTCCAAAGTCCCTTCCAACTCTGTTCTGTTCTGTTTTGTTCTGTTCTGTTTTGCTTTGTCTTGCCCTGTCCTGTCCTAGTCCTAGCCCTAGTCCTAGTCTTAGTCCTATTCCTATTCCTATTCCATTCCATTCCATTCCCATTTAAAAACAGGAAACAGTCAAGCATGTGTAACTACTAAAGATCTTTGCAAGACTGCAATGTTATATAGGTCTAATTTATCTTATTTGGATAAATGCAAGCCTTGTGCCTTGAAGAGGTGACAGAGACACAAGCTCTCCTGGGACTAAAATGGCAAGGACTAAAAATGTCAAAACTTGAAGTCTTGGATACCCCATTGACTTTTTCACCCTTCGAGATGCTCCTGAAGCCCCTGTGCGATACTGCAGGTCAGACACCATCAAATATCACATTTTTTATTCCGTTGCAACTCCAAGCGATGTATTTACTTTCTCTTCTGAATCTTTTAGCCTTGTATTTCCACTACAGTCACAGTGATTTCTAGTCATTGAAACCTATTGTACAATAGGTAACATTATGTGTCCCTCTGACTGGTATTGTTTACTCGAGTATGCTGTGGCATTCTTCTTCTGTTAAGAATGAAAGCCTTTATTTTTCTAAAAAAAAAATATCACTTAGTACCAGTTTCTTTAAAAAACAAAAAATAGGAGAAGCCATGGATAGCTAGGGGATTTCCTACATGGAAAACAAATGTTCTACTTCTGAGTCACAGCCTATCCTTCAAGATATCCCAGAGCTATTTTGTCCATTATGCTTCTTTTGCAGTATATCTAATGAATTTTATATAATCCCCTTTTATAGAATCCTACTTTGGACTAAGCTAGATTTAACTCAGTGGGGCTTCTTTTGAACAGATGTGTATAGTGATATCAAAATAAAATTAGGTTGAATACTACAGATTCATGCATTACATTTGTGTGCCCCTTAAGAAGGAAGAATTTCTTCTCTCCAATTTAGCAATAGTAGTTTTTGAGAACCGATTTTAAGCATTTATATAACCTATCATACCACTTAAACCAGGGGTGCTGAGATCTGGTCCGCGGGGCTGCCCTGGAAACAACAAAGCACCGGCCGGTGGTGCTTCTGCCAGCAAAAACACAGCTTGGGAGGTCTGCCTATGGCCCTCTGGGGCTCTGTTTTTGGCCACGATGACCTCCTGCAGCCCTCCGCCAGCGAAAATAGAGCTCAGGAGCTCCATTTTCACTAGCACACGGCTAGCAAAACAAACCATCAACAAAACAAAAAAAGAATTTTTTCCCCGTTTGCATTTGAGCATGCAAGAAGGGACAGGAAAGGGAAAGAGGAAAGAAAAAGAAAGAAAGATGGGAAGAGAGCAATGAAGGAAAAATAAAGAAAGAGGGGAAGGAAGAAGAAAGGAGAATGAAGAGGGAAGGAAGGAAGGAAGGAAGGAAGGAAGGAAGGAAGGAAGGAAGGAAGGAAGGAAGGAAGGAAGGAAGGAGATTATAATGAGAGTGAGTGAGTGAGGATTTGAGAGTGAGTGAGGATTTGAGAAAAGTCCTGCCTTAACACTTGGCCCCTACAGGTGATGTCAAGCTGGCCACTCCCACCCTGGCCACACCTACCCTGGCCATACCTACTGTCCCCCTCCCCCCCAGGGTCAAACACCACCCCAATGTGGCCCTCAGTGAAATCGAATTTGACACTCCTGATTTAAACCTTTGCAGATTCGGTCCCATTTGTTTGTAGTACAATTAAACTTTTTTGAGATGTTGAATAGATACAACCTTAAATCTAATCTCATGTGATTGCTATAGGGAAGACAGGCAGCTGGTCATTTGCATCCTTTTAGAGGAGAGTTGTTGAATCACTTGGAGGTTTATCTGTGTCCTTAGGGTCAACTGAGTGGTGCTCCTGGTTTCTGTAGTCTGCAATTTTTTCTCTGGAAATCGGTTCATACTCCCACACCATTTGAAGGGTGTTCACCCCAAATTGGACAGCTGTCTTCAAAGAATACAAATCCTTCCATTTCCCAGCATCCAGTCAGAGCTGAAGAAGCTTCTTGGATGAGAAGTGAAACAGAAAAAAAAACAAACAAACAAGAAAATCCAGTTGTCTCCTGAAAAAGCACCTTTATGTTATAATAGAGGGTTTCTGGACTGGAGAACTGTTCCAGGAACTGGCTGGGGAATTTGGGAAGCTGGAGTCCACACATTCTGAAACTGTTCAGTTTGAAAAACACTGGAGAAGATGGATCATCCATACATTCTCTGAATTAATTCCTTTGCCAAATTAAAAGTGGATTGTGTTGATGGAGCAGGGTTCATTGAAGCCTACATAATGATCCGCTTTTCCCATATTCCTGCTATTTTATTTTTGATTATATTAACAGGGTAGAGAAAGATTTGCTTGCAAGAATTGTACCAGTGTAGGGGCTGCCATTATTCTTATCCAACAAATAATGGGAAATCAATGTAAATGTAGCACTGCTTTATATTTCAGCTGTACATGCACTGCCATCAAGGAAGTAAGAGTTATGGTTTACCAGTGTGTCGTAGCTCATCCAAGTTATATATGTCAACTGTGCCAGAATGACTTACATGGAATGAACTTCCTTCGCTGAACATAAGGGTAGTGGGAACTTTGTTATATTTGCTTACATTCTCCAGATTTAGCTTCACGGAATGAGACCACAGGGACCGCTACAGTTGCCAACAGAGCTGGAATAATTTGCCCTTTGTTGTTTTCAAGTCACAGCTTTCATATCCATTTGTCAGGATAGATTACTGGCTCTTTGCTTGCTTGTTTGGTTGCAGTCTTTCTCCTTTAGCAACCACTGTTCAGTTTGGGTCATAAATGAGTCACAATAATTGTGAGCCAATTGCCCATCACTCTAATACAGTGTTTCTCAACCTTGGCGACTTTAAGCCCTGTGGATTTCAACTCCCAGAATCCCCCAGCCAGCTGGCTGGGAAATTCTGGTGGTTGAAGTCCACAGGACTTAAAATTGCCAAGGTTGAGAAACACTGCTCCAATATGTGATGAAAGCTTTCCTACTGCAAAGGGTATCTGAGCATAACCAGGAAGGTACGTAATGCAGGACTGTGAGCACATTTGGCTTCCTAGCCATCTCTCAATAAGAAACATGGAGACTCCATAGAGCCGTCTGACCAGTGGTGGGTTCCTGCCGGATCGCACCGGATCGCACGCTCCTTTTCGGCGCTAAACCTGGAAGTATGGTCTTGCCCCGCCCCTGGCGACACGACGACGCTTGCCTGCGCTCCGCCAGCTTGGCTGGGAACGGAGACATTTCCTCAGCGGAGCGGAGCGCCTGAAAGGGACGCAGGCTCAGCCTGCCAGGCTGCCACCACTCCACTGAAGACATTGCTGAGCAGAGAAACGTCTCCGTTCCCAGCCGAGCTGGTGGAGCGCAGGCAAGCGTCGTCGCGTCGCCAGGGGCGGGGCAAGACCGTACTTCCGGGTTTAGCGCCGAAAGGGAGCGTGCGATCCGGTGCGATCCGGCAGGAACCCACCACTGCATCTGACTAATACTGTCCATTCAATTATCTGCCCCCTTTTAAAATAATCTGCACCAATAAACATTGCTGTCTCAAAACAATGAGGTATCTAGTGTAATGGGTTGATTTAAAAGCATACAAATTCAGATGAGGCTCCCTTGGTAGCATTTTGGCAATAACCTGGCTTGTCTAAAGCAACCAAGATATGACATAATTGGCAATGACAACATCAATACAGTGTAACTGGGCTCCCGGGAAAGCATTAACAGCTGGACAGCACTGAGTGAAAGCAAAGCCATAGCTGATATATCCTTGACCTAGAATATTATGCCGTTGATGTCTCATCCTAGTACTTGGAGATGTAGATGTTTTGATAGGGAACAACAGACGTTAAATGAATCCTGGACAAGAATGAGTGGCACTGAGTTTTGGGAATTTTTCTTTTTCTGACTTTACCATCTTTGGTACTGGATAGAATAGCACTGACCTAGGCAGATCAAAAAGGGTGGCTCAGTGGTTAAGATGCTGAGTTTGTCGATCTGAAAGGTCGGCAGTTCAGCGGTTCGAATCCCTAGCGCTGTGTAATGGAGTGAGCTCCTGTTACTTGTCTCAGCTTCTGCCAACCTAGCAGTTCGAAAGCATGTAAAAATGTAAGTAGAAAAATAGGAACCACCTTTGGTGGGAAGGTAACAGCGTTCCGTGTGCCTTCGGTGTTTAGTCCTGCTGGCCACATGACCATGGAGACCTCTTTGGATAGCGCTGGCTCTTCGGCTTTGAAACAGAGATGAGCACCGCCCCCTAGAGTCAGGAACGACTAGCGCATATGGGCGAGGGGAACCTTTACTTTTAGGCAGATCAAATACATAATCTACAGATCATTCTAGACTCATGATTCTTGCTTGAGGCCTCCAAATGCCCTTGTGGATTCATAAACCTGGTTCCCATTTTGATAAACTTTTGCTCTAGGAAGATATTCTGCTTCTCCAAAAATTATATTGTTGTACTCAATCTAGCTGGCAACTCTGAAGCCTCCAAAATGACCCCGCCATGAAGTACCTGCTCTATGCATTTGTCAGGTTATCTTTTATGAAGAAACCCTTAGACCCTTCTGAGAAAAAGCAAAAATGACTTGGAGAAATTGTTTGGAAAGTCAGTACTGGTTCTGCCTTTCGTCATGTCATAAATAGAGTTATTTAAAGTCAGAGTAATTTCATGTCGCTGTCAGATTTCCCAATTCATATTTCTGAAAGTCACAGCTGTTTCTGACAAGGACAGAAACAGAGGAGGAAAATGCCTCTCTACGGTTCATGAAGGAAGAATGGATTGGAAATGAAACAAATAAGCAGATATTCAATTTCGCAGGGTAAGAAAAATTCATTCCTAGGTGAGAATGGCAGAGTCAAAAGTAGCACATCTTAAGGATGCCATATTGGTGAGGCCAGGTTTTTGGTAGTGCTTTCTTCTAGTTATAACTTGATAGTGGAGAAGAGGTAATCACTAGAGTTGTTGGACTTGTCATACATATCCGGGGGAGCCCTGGGATTAGGGAATGTGCTTTCAGTTTTTATATTCAGAAATCATTGCAAATATGCCAAGACCCATGACTCGCTGTGGTATATCAAATGAAAATCTTATGGAAACTGTCAGGTAATGAGAATTTAATAACTGCCAGCTGATGTAAGGTTGTAAACTGTAAGCTGCAAGCTGATGCAATGAGGATCATTCAGCAATACAGGTATTGCTGGTTTAAAACTCTTGTGGGGTCCACACAAGTCATTTTCTGTTTTAAGAGGTGTCTATATATAGGTGGCCATTAGATGGTGTTTCTCTCTTTCTCGTCGTGTATCTCATTTCTCTCCTTGTGTCTGTAGCTGAGTGGTAAGGGATTTATCTCCATGTATATGTCTGTATATATTTGTATATAAACCACTATTAATTGTATAGAGGTTCTGTGTGCTGTGTGCTCTGTTTTGCTCCTGGTTTATCTCATAATAATAGTCACACTGCCAAAACTCTGACAGAAGAATGGAATGTGTTTGCCCTTTGCTTCAAAAGGTACTTCTGTCTTCATCTTATGCTACAAAAGACTCCTATCTAGGTATCTTTTTCTTGAAATAGAACTTCTTACCAAATCACAGAAGTTGTTAAAATCTTGGTTGCCATGTTTTGGTTTCATGTGATTTGATAACAGTTTGACATTCAGGGCTAGCCTTGGAACAAGAGGTACCTCTGAATTGTCCATGGTGCTGATCACCTGCATTGTTGGGACAGAAGATACTCTGTTCCAGCATCCTTCAGCTCTCTCACCTACTTGGCTTGTGCCCTCTCAAAATGGGTGTATGTCCTTTATCAAGATGCAACACATCCCCCCCCCCGGCTTTGTATTCAAATGTAATGTATTTCGGCTTTAGAGCCATAGAGCCTGCTCATGAAACTTTGTGTACGGTTCCAGAGCCACCCTCAAAATTGTCATAAAATCACAATTTAAATGAAATGAAAATAACATTATTTTAAAATATGGGCAATAATCTTATTAATTATATTTATTTAATTAGATGAATTAAAGTGGCAAAAAAGGAAGTAAACAAGAAGAATTTGATTATATATTATATATGTTTAGTTTATATCTTTGTCATATTGACTTCTTAGAGTGCAGTTCAAGGATAAGTGTAGACCTTGACCGATCTCTTTCTTGCTCTCTCCCTCCCCCCTCTCTGAGATTTTGCCTATAATTCATATTTCAACAATATTTCGCTTTTAAAAGACATATTGGTAATGCATATTTCAATGTGCATAATCCCCCAAAGTATCACTTAAATGTGCATTTAAAAATGATTTTTGGTTCAGATAAACTTTTGAGAACTTTTATCAGGTGAATTATTATGCTCTATTTCAAAGATAGATTCCAGTATTTCATATAGAAGTTCACAGAGATTGAAATTTTCAGAATATTCCTGCTTTCAACCCTATACACATGTACATACATATAGATAACATTGTTAACAATACTTAATTCTCTGACTAGTCTCAAGGCACATACGGATGGTATGAGATTTTCAGAAAGCAGCTAAACAATTTAGGTAGAGAGAAATTGGAAGAGTCAAAGACTTGTCAGTAGGTGAGGAAGAAATACAAAAAAATAAGTTTTACAACCCTGGAGCAGGGCACAAAAGACATTATATTTTGTTTCAGTGTGCTACTTCTCCCCCCTCCATTTGCCAAGCATCTATCCAGAAGCAATATCAACTGAATTTCTGACTCATTTCTTTCCTGTGCCTGTTTATATTGTGATTTCCCAGACCAGCTTCCCGAACTTATATCTATATCTAGCTGTATAACAGAATAACAGAGTTGGAAGGGACTTTGGAGGACTTCTAGTCCACCAACTGCTCAGGCAGGAAACCCTATACCATTTCAGACAAATGGTTGTCCAATCCCTTCTCTTCCAATCTATGTTTATAGCTATATCTCATCTGTCTTTTATATCTATACATACTGTGTGTGTGTGTGTTAAGCCTCCTTCCAGTGTATAAATGTTCAGGATACTGATTTAAGAACTGAGAAAAGTGTAATAGCAAATAGTTTGGAATTATGACATTTCTGGCTCATTATTGATGAAAATGTGATGGTATCAGGTTCCATGAGCCAGGATTCAGGAATAAATAATAGATCTTCTTACTTTTATGACTTAATTTAACTACTGGGTAAGTGTTGGCAAAATGTTTTCAGCTTGCCTAGAGAAGAATATTACAAAGAAGGAGTCAGTGCTTTGAATGGCCTTGGCCAGTTTCAAGATGCAAGAGAGTTTTTTATTCATGGTAGTTCAAATGCATATCCTTTTCTTCTTCCTCATTCAGCAAGTCAAAAGATTCTTTATATGATGCCTATTAGCTTTGAAAATGATCTAGTGGTCCTGAAAACCACTGGTCCCCACCTTGCTTCTGATTAAAAAAAAATTTGGATGGAATTTCAAGATTTTCCATCATTTTGTTTCCCCATATGTTGTACCTGAAAGCTTTCTTGGCTAATTCCTTGCAGACTGGAACAACCACATATAATCAAAAGAATCATATGAACTTTTAATTGTCCTCAGATGGAATTTTATATAAGATAAAAAAGTCAAAATATCTGGGTGACGACATGGGGGAAAAAAACATCTAAGGTTGGCAATACTTCAGTAGGCCAAACATTAAAATATAAAGTGCAAGCGTTTCCAAGAAGTTTCCAAGATATCTTCAGTAGGCCAGATGGCTAAAAGAATCCAGAAGAAAAAAAATGGAGAGAAGAATGAAATAACATGACTGATGTCATGAAACATTATGCAGACATCCAGATCATGACCTTACATATAAAGATCTTCCATCATTTACTGAGAAGGGGGATAAATCCAAGAGATTTGCCTGTGCCTATTTTTAGAGATATAGGATCTAATTTGTTTCTCTGCAGAGATTCCAATGTTTTATCTAATGCCTCTACTTTGGAATAGGCATGTCATGAATAACAGCTACATCTCCTCTCCACCCTTCTGTTTTTTTAAAAATTAAATTAACCTTAATCAGTGGTGGGATGCAACCGGTTTAACAACCAGTTCAGCGAGTGAGTGCTTTGCACATGCATGCATGCTTTGCATGTGCATGCGCCTAATGCACATTTTGCACATGGGCACAGCATTCAAACACTACCCATTTTAAGCTTACAAATTTACCTTCTATGTCAGCGCCGTTGAGTAAAACAATTGACGCGTGGCAATCCACTGTGCCATGTGAATCAGCTGAGCTAAAACACAGGGAAATATAGGACCAACTGCTCACTGGAAATTCCGGTTCACCCAACTGATCTGAACCAGCTGAATCCCACCACTGACCTTAATGAGGAAGATGTATCTATCGATCCTTTTGAACTGATGAGTTTGCTCAAGATAGAATTATTGATTTATGTTTCTCTATTTCTAAGAGTCACAATTAAAGAACACCCTCAAATATATTTAATTTTTCACGGGCTTCATATATGCAATCCTGTGGATGTTTGTGGATTGTAGAAAATACAGAGAATGTCTATGGAGATTCTCAGTCATCCAGGTCATGGTTGTCCCAAAGGTGCTTTTTCAAGAGGCAACCGGACTTTCTGGTTTTTCTTTCAAGATGTTTCCCTTCTCACCCAAGAAGCTTCTTCAGCTCTGACTGGATGGTGGGGAATGGAAGGATTTATATTCCTTGCAGTTGGTCATTTGCATCCTTTTAGGGGGTCATTGAGGCCACTTGGAGGTTTGTCTGTGTCCTCAGGATCACCTGAGTAGTGCAAATGTATGTGGAGCTTTCTTGGAACTTCCGAAAGGACTGTGTTGTAGACTGGAGATTATCTATCTCCAGTCTAGAGGGAATAATCTCTAATGTGTGATATGATTGAATGAGTGACTGATGGGATGTTACTGTAAAATGCATTTCTGCATGTAAAACAAAACAAATCTGATACCTAATAAGCATTTGGTCTATTATAATTTGTGCTAGTTTTGCAAACTTCCAAGGTTGTCCTTGCAATGTAGAATGGAAAAACCTAATTTAAGTAAAATATTGTGCAAGGTGAAGGCTATCACATTAAGGAATAGACTCGTCTACCTTCCTTCAATCAGTCAATTTTAGTTACAGCCGAATGGCACCAATGCAAGAATATCTAATTATATTATTTTTCTCTGAAATTTCTTTTTAAGTATGGGCAAACATCTCCATCTGTTTGCAGAATGGCTTAAACAAATCTGTCACTTTTTAGGATTTGATCACCTACAGTATTTTCATTCATCTGTTTGCCAGGTTTGAATTGTAGACATTTGAGGACAGGGTCAAATATGTAGCTTATCTTTATAATTTCATGTTTCACTTTTACCATCTCAAAAATGGTCAGAACGAAATGTAATGAACTGAAGGAGAAATGCAGTCCTTACTAAACCTAAACACACTTTTATCAAAGCAATAATATCAGAAAAAAAGAAAGCATTTCCCCCCCCCCCCTTGGTTTAGACGTGGGTTTGAGCTTCTTGCTATTTTTATCCTTCATGCACTGGATAATTGTAAAGTTCAATAAAACATTCCCTCTTGTCTTTGCAGTAACTTTCCCATTTCTTTATTAGTAAAAATGGGGAGGGGGAGCAAAACCCAAATTTCTACCGTTCTTGACAGCCCTCTAGAGAGAAACAAAAGAATTTAATTTCCTCACTGTGTCTAATGCACAGTTAAATTCTACAGTGAATGAACCTATTCATCAGGACGACCCAATGTGAAAATTAGCGGGGTGACATTTGCAAATGTGGGGGGTGGAGAGGAGGAAGCAAGCTCTTAAAAAAGATCTTTGGGGTGGGAGATCGTGAAGTGAGGCTCACCCACTTGAAATATGATGCACTACAAGAATCAGGTAATCAGAAGGAACATACAGTAACATCTTGCCTGTCAACAACTTCTTCAGCTTCAACCACAATAATAATAATAATACGCGGGCAAACAATCAATACAAACTCAACATAAACAGCTTCAAACTCAATTGCAGAAAATATGACTTCAGCAACAGGGTGGTCCACGCCTGGCATGCTCTACCCCACTCTGTTGTTACAGCCTCAAACCCTCCCTTCTTTAATCTCAAACTGTCTACCATGGACCTCATCCCATTCCTAAGAGGTCCGTAAAGGGGGTGTGCATAAGCGCACCAGCGTGCCTACCAGTGGTGGGATTCAAAAAATGTTTACTACCAGTTCTGTGGGTGTGGTGTGACTTTGTGGGCATGGCAGGGGAAGGTTACTACAAACTCCCCATTCCCACTGCACTAAGCTGCTTTCCAGCTCCGTTCCCCTGTTCAGGGCAACCAAAGAAGATCAGCTGGGAGGCTGGGAGGAAGTGGGAGCGGGAGCGGGACAAGCCTATTTGCTGGTTCTCTGAACTACTCGAAATTTCCGCTACCGGTTCTCCAGAACTTGTCGGAACTGGCTGAATACTACCTCTGGTGCCTACCGTAACTGTCTTACTGTCCCCATTTTTCTGTTTTTACTTCCTTTGTTCATGTTTATGTTCATAGCCATAGTTGTTATCTTGTACATGTTTGACAAACAAACAAATACAGTAGCAGGTCTCTTTTGAAATCCCCCCCCCCCGGTCCAGGTTATCCATTTTTCAACAAATCCAGGTGGAAGACTAGAAGAGTCTTGACTTACAACAGTTCATCTAGTGACTGTTCTAAGTTACAACAGCAGTGAAAAAAATGACTTATGACTGTATTTCACACTTATGGCCATTGCAGACTCCCCATGATTACGGAGATCAAAATTTGGATGCTGGGCAACTGGTTCATATTTATGACAGCTGCGGTGTCCCGGGGTAGTGTGATCACCTTTTGTGACCTTCTGACAAGCAAAGTCAATGGGGAAGCCAGATTCATTTAGCAACCATGTTACTAACTGAATGGCTGCAGTGATTCACTTAACAACTGTGGAAAAAAAAGGTCGTATAAATGGGGCAAAATTCATTTAACAAATGTCTCACTCGGCAACAGAAATTTTGGGCTCAATTGTGGTTGTAAGTCAATGACTACCTGTAGGAAATACCCATTGAGGTTTCACCTTTCTATGGACAAATTTGGCCTTCAATTAGAAGTCCAAAAGTCCAGAATCACTTGTTTTTGCTTGGGTTCTGCTGAAGTCTCTTTCACCAGACCCTCAACAGCTTCCAGTCACTGAGACAGAACTTCCATAACATCTCTCATGATATTGGATTGAGATAAATAAAATAGAATAATAGATTTGGAAGGGACCTTGGAGGTCTTCTAGTCCAACCCCCTGCCTAGGCAGGAAACCCTATACCGTTTCAGACAAATGCTATCCAACATCGTCTTAAAGACTTCCAGTGTTGGGGCATTCACAACTTCTGGAGGCAAGTTGTTCCATTGATTAATTGTTCTAACTGTCAGGAAATTTTTCCTTAGTTCTAAGTTGCTTCTCTCCTTGATTAGTGATATCTGAGTGACATCCTGTCACCCTGATGTTACCTCAACCCAAACTTTCAGATGAACTCATCAGAAGTTTCATGTAGACCAGGAATGTCAAACTTGCATTGTCACGGCATCGTCAAGTGATGCATCATGACTCCCCCCCCCCCTTTGCTAAACCAGGCATGGGCGTGGCCCAGTGTGTGACACAAACGGCCCATGGCTCGCGGGTTTGACAGCCCTGATGTACATGTTAAACTGGAGGGGAGAAATATTGAGCTGTCTAGCGCCTCAGAAAAGAAGGGCTATAGGCTGGAATTCTCTCTGCCTTTCACTTCTGACTGGTAGTAATCCCAGAAGACGAACATCGTGCTGCACATCTCAAAGTCCCAGAGTAGACCCACAAGGATACCATGATTGATATCAGAAATCAAGAAAGTGAAGAAGAGCAAAGATGTATGTACCATCCTGCTCCTGCCAATGGTCAACCAAGAATACAATCAATACCTCTTGATTCCAAAACCCAGACTTTCTCCTTGACCAAAAGCAGACAACAACCCAATCTTTTATTTTTGCAGTGGCTAAAACTGTCGATCAGGAGTTCGGCAGTTCGGCAGTTTGAATCCCTAGTGCCGCGTAATGGAGTGAGCTCCCATTACTTGTCCCAGCTTCTGCCAACTTAGAAATTTGAGTGTACGTAAAAAATGCAAGTAGAAAAATAGGAACAACCTTTGGAGGGAAAGTAACAGTGCTTTGTGCACCTTTAGTCATGCTGCCACATGACCACGGAGATGTCTTCAAACAGCGCTGGCTCTTCGACTTTGAAACAGAGATGAGCACTGCCCCCTAGAGTCAGGGACATTTATCTTTTAAGGATAATATTTACATTTACCTTTTAAGGATAACAATCCTGCAAAGTTCAAATCAACTGAGGATTTAGGTGTCTGTGGGACCAGATGGGAAATGAAATGTAATAGACACCAAGAAGGCACATGGGGGAAGCCCACTGCGGGATTGCTCTGAAACAGAATTTGACTTGAGAGTTCAGGAAAGTTCAGGAAAAGTAGAAATCACTTGTGCAAAATCCATAAGCATAAGTTGTCTTGAGTTTCAAATGTCATTTCTATTCATTCTTATTTTAGTACTTAAGTCTGGTGTAGTAGGTTTGTGCAAAAGGGGGCTTCCTTTTGATAAAAGGATTTTTGTCAAGCATCAATTAGAAAGCCCTTTGCAAGATAACAACACCATCTCCCATTTCTAGTGAATGAACTGCTGTGTTGCATCACCTAACTTCTTGGGCAATTTCACTTTTTAGATGAATCTCCTGTGCATGCGCTGAAACCTCTTCTGATGTCCCAATTAACCACAGGTTAGGAGAGTTCTCTACTTTTTGCAGTGCACGATGGAACTGCCAGCTGAAGCTTTGATGCAGCTAATAGCATCACCTCTATGCCTGGAGGAGGTTAATTGCATCACTTTTAGGGTGTGAAGTACCTCACTGAGACAAATCACAACTGTTTTGCACACCCCTGTTGTGTACTCCTCCATTTTGCATGTTACCCGTTTTAGGATTTTTAAATGGCACCAGACACCAACTTCAGGAATAAATAAACCCTTATCAGGTGTGACATTTGAGAGAGAGCTTCATGCTTATTCTTGGAAGCAGAGTACATAATTATATCATACAGCTATGCGATATTGGTGTTCATTAATCTGGGAGTGCAATTTTACCATCTGGGAGAGAGTGCCATCTAATAACCAAGGGTTGCAGTGGATTGCACAGTGATGGGGTGGATGGAGGAGAACTGACCTGACCCAAAGCTCTGTAGGGAGGATTTATTTCAAAAAAAATGTTGACTTTGATGTCTGTTGCTTTTTCTTTGCTTCAAGAATGGTTGCAGGAACTGGGCATGGCTAGTCTAGGGAAGAGAAGTGATAGCAGTGTTCCAATATTTGAAGGGCTGCTACAGAGAGGAGGGAGTCGACCTATTTCCCAAAGCACCCAAAGGCCAGACAAGGAATAATGGAAACTGATCAAAGAGTGATTCAACCCTAGAAATGAGAAATTTTCTGACAGCAAGAACAATCAACCAATGGAATAGAAGTTGCCTTCAGAGGTTGTGAGAGCTTCACCACTGGAAGTTTTCAAGAAGAGACTGGACTGCCATCTGTCAGAAACGGTGTAGGGTCTCCTGCTTGGGCATGGGGTTGGATTAGATGACCTACAAGGTCCCTTCCAACTCTGTTAGTCTGTTAAAACTACATCTTATCCTTCATCCAAATATTGTCAGTGAATAGTGGTTTTTAATAGTGCTTAAGGAAGAAATGATTACATGCAGGTGAAGTAATGAAGCATTGCTTTTGAGTCTCTGCCTCACCTCTTTGCAAATCCCAGCATATCTATCTGCATCTCTCAGCAGCTCTATCTCTGTCTCAGTTTACCTCTTTAGCTCTCTGAATGTTCATTTCAGAGCCCTAGTACTCCCCTACTGCCCAGAACTTTTAGTTGTTCTTATCAATAACCGTTAAGTCAACCTTGACTCCTAAGAACTGAAAGAGTCCATGCAGGGTTCTTGGCAAAATTTCAGAAATGGTTTGTCATTGATTCCTACCTAGGCTGAGAATGTAACTAGTCCAAGGTCACCCAGTTGGCTTTTATTGTCTAAGATGGGAGAAAACTCAGGTTTCTGGCCAAATGCCTTTATCACTACACAAAACTGCCTTTTGTATCATTATACTTGGGTCGAAACATTTAATGATGTCAGAAGAAATAATATTTACTTCAATTCAGGGGCATCTATCATAACATATAGTGGTGCATCTCAAATTTGTGTGTTTCTGGTGTGTTTGTATTATTAATCCAATAATTGTGTTAGCTGCAAAATTCTGGGAACCAAGGACTTAACAAATCTGATGTCAATTTTTAGTCTCCTATTGTTGCTTGCACTCGGGGAAAAAGTAGAATTTGATAAAATTCAAGAAACATGTTTTGGTATTTTACAAAAAGTACATTTTCTAGTGTTCTGTGTTCCTTTTGCTTGAGCAAAGGAGAATTACCATTTTTAGTGGTGCCATATTATAATTTCTGGGTTTTTTTTTCCCATAGCAATGTACTTTTTATAGATTGATTTACAAGGTTGAATGAAAAAGGTCATATATGAAAGATACATTTCCATTTATGTAACTTTGTGAAAACAAGTTGCTTCTCTTTTAGGTTTGTTATTTTTGTGTGTGTTTGTTCTTCATTATATCATTTTACATGCAGGCATTCTCTCAAAGATGCTAAATGCCCAGTGTGAGTGAAAATGATGTACATAAATGTCAGCGAGGTGAAGAATTTAGCTCCATGTTTACAAGCTAAAAAGCAATAAATACAAGGAAATGTGCAGGGAGGAGAGATCTATTTAGTAAGGCAAGAATTAAGATACATTCATAAACAGAATGCATCAGAAACAAATGGAAATGATCCTTTAACCTTCCACTCACTCGGTTTGATCAGAAAGTCAAGGTAACTTTGTTATCTTTCCATTCCTAAGCAAAGAAGGGAGCATTTTGCTTCACAATCACATCTGTAGACTGTTTATCCAAAGCCACAAAGAAACACTGTGAAATATTTGGAAAGTGCCCTGAACCAGCTGTAGATTGATCGTTTGAGTTCCCTGCTGATCTGTTTGTTTATGCAATTGATAAGACATTGCTTTTATTACAAATAGGCAATCAAGCTTTTGAAGGAAAAAAAAACCCTGCCGAAATCAATCCTATTGAACATAATTTCAGACTTAATTATGCTCTGGAAAGCTGTTCCTGCACACAGTCCCATATCTGTAGATACCCACAATGTTCCACAAAAACATGTGCCTTGAGTCATAAGGGATTGAACTAGGCTTCCCCTGTGTCTGGAATATGAATTGTGGAAAAGATTCTTGAAGACACTGCTGTCCCAAACTCAAACAAGTGGTGGATTAATCCCAAAACAAACTCTTCAGAATTTAGAGAGCAGCTCTTTCATGCTGTCCCACTGCAGTGAATGAGGCTGGGGAACTGAAGCTCAAACCAACAGGTATCTACCATGAGCCATGGTGGTACAGTGGTTAGAGTGCAGTACTGCAGGTTACTTCTGTTGCCTGCCGGCTTCCTGCAGTTTGGCAATTCAGATCTCTCCAGGCTCAAGGTTGACTCAGCCTTCCAGCCTTCCGAGGTGGGTAAAATGAGGACCCAGATTGTTGGGGGCAATATGCTGATTCTGTAAACCGCTTAGAGAGGGCTGTAAAGCACTGTTAAAGTGGCAGATAAATCTAAGTGCTATTGCTAAGTGCTATCTTCAGAAAAAACTGATCTACCCCATACAACACTAGATGAATCAAAGGTTTGACTTTGTCTAAGGACACGTCTTCTCTTTTTAATCCTGAGGATTTACAGTGTTGTAATGGTGATGCAGAATTCTCGAGTAATCCAGAATAAAACAAATTTTAATTAAACCTATCACAGAGGGGATCTATTTCAGGACTGAGAAAATTTAAAAGAATTTATCAACAGTATTCTTCTCGGTGGACAATGGCTACTGTTTTATGCTAGATGTTTTCATTCTAGTAAGTATTGAAAAGTATTTCTCTTTTAATAAAATTGTGGTGTGTGTGTGTGTGTGTGTGTTCCCCCCAGAGACCATCTTTCTCTCTCAGTTCCCTGTATCCTTTTTAGAACATTGTGTGCTACAAACAGGGTAGCCAGTTATGGAGAAACAAATGAGAAAGCCGCACTTCCAGCAATTTATTCTTTGCTGTTTCTCATTACATGGTGTTAAGAGAACCTCATTAGTATGGATCCATATTAGCTCTTCCTCCTTAGGCTTGCATGCATGGGAGCAGAGGCAGCTTTTGCATACGTCCCACTTTGAAAAGGATCAATGCTCATTTGTAACCAATAGGCAGTTTTGTTTATTTAGTGCAGGAAAGACTTTGACAGCATTTCCATTGTCACAGTTAATTACATCACAACAGATGAGACTCTTCCCCTGGAATGGAAGTGTGGCCTCTTTCATTTGAAGGGGAAGGAAGAGGAACGTATGATCATTAAAAGGAAAACCTTCCGCCTGGCTCGCCTATCTTTCTAGCGCAGTGCTAACCCTGAAAGAGGGAAATTGCTTTCCATCTTACAGCTAAGAGGGAAATCGGTCTCTTCTTCCTCTCATTTTATGGTGAGGTAGACCAATCTCAGAGAAGATAAATGGGATATATTTTATTTAAAAAAAGGAGCAAAAGCCAATAAAAGGCAAAAACACATCTAATAATAATAATAATAATAATAATAATAATAATAATAATAATAATAATAATAATAATAATAATAATAATAATAATTTTATTTATTAGCCGCTCCCTCTCCAAAAAGGACTCGGGGCGGCGTACAATAAAACATATAAAACATAAAAACATATGTGCAAACACATAAACAGCAAATCCACACATATACAAAGACATACATGCACGGAGGAGGTAACAATTACATCACATTAAGAATGTTAAAAAATCAGCCATTAAAATACCCCTTAATAATAACACAATTTAAAATTTAAAAGGACTGTCAGGAGGAATAAGAAAAAACTACGGTTGAGCCAGGCCAGATAATTGAAAAAGGTGGGTCTTAAGCTTTACACGGAAGGAGCGGAGATCGGAAGTAATCCTGATGTCACGGGGGAGGTCATTCCACAGGGCTGGGCCCATCACAGAGAAGGCTCTGCTCCTGGGTGTCGCCCCCCAACACTGTTTAGTGGACGGCACCCGGAGAAGTCCCTCTCTGTGTGAGCGGATTGGTCGTAGGGATGTATGGGGCAGGATGCGATCCCGCATGTAACTAGGTCCTGTGCCATGAAGCGCTTTAAAGATCGTAATCAAAACCTTGAAACGCACTCGATAGACTACAGGAAGCCAGTGCAGCTCGCGCAGGAGAGGTGTTACAGGGGACTATCTAGTCCTCCCCATAATCACCCGCGCGGCCGCATTCTGGACCAACTGCAGTCTCCGAGTGCATCTCAAGGGAAGCCCCATGTAGAGAGCATTGCAGTAGTCCAGGCGAGACGTCACCAGCGCATGGGTGACTGTGCGTAGGGCATCCCGGTCCAATAAGGGGTGCAATTGGCGCATCAGGTGAACCTGATGGAACGCCCCCCTTGCCACGGCTGTTACATGGTCATCCATGGACAGCCGGGCATCCAGGAGGATGCCCAAATTGCGCGCCCATTCCACGGGGGCCAGTTGCTCGCCCCCGATGGCCAGAGATGGAAGCAACTGGTTGAACCGGGGGGCCGGAAGCCACAGCCACTCCGTCTTGGAGGGGGTGAGTTTTAGTCAGTTGCCATCCATCCAGACCCGTACGGCCTCCAAACACCGGGACATCATTTCGACGACCTCGTTGGGGTGGTTCGGGGTGGAAATGTATAGCTGAGTATCATCAGCATACAGATGATATCCCACCCCAAAGCCACGGATGATCTCGCCCAGCGGTTTCATGTATGTGTTGAACAGGAGAGGCGAGAGCACCGACCCCTGTGGCACCTCACATGTGAGGGGGCTCAGGGTCGATCTCTGCTCCCCTGCCAACACACGTTGCGTTCGGCCAGAGAGGTAGGAGCCAAACCACCATAGAACGGTGCCCCTGACTCCCAACCCCTCTAGCCGGTGCAACAGGATACCATGGTCGATGGTATCGAACGCCACCGAGAGATCTAATAGGACCAGGATAGAGGAACAACCCCTATCTCTGGCCCTCCAGAGATCATCAACCAACGCGACCAAGGCCGTCTCCGTGCTGTGCCCGGGTCGGAAGCCGGACTGGCGCGGGTCTAGATAATCATTCTCCTCCAGGTGACGTGGGAACTGTTGTGCCACCACACTCTCTACAACCTTCGCTAAAAAGGGAAGGTTGGAGACTGGACGATAATTAACTAGCTCCGTTGGGTCCAGGGAAGGCTTCTTGAGCAGGGGCCTCACAACCGCCTCTTTCAAGGCGGCCGGCAGAGACCCCTCGCCCAATGAAGCATTCACTAGGTCCAGGAGCCAGTCGCGTGTAACCTCCCAGGATGCCAGTACAAGCCAGGAGGGACACAGGTCCAATAAACATGTGGTAGGTCGCAGGCGTCCACGCAGCCTGTCCAAATCCTCGATGGCAACTGAGTCAAACTCCTCCCAGAATGGTCCCTCAAGACTCGCCTCGGGCGCCTCCACTGGACCACTGAAAGGGGCCCATCCCATCCGGATTTGAGCGACTTTGTCCTGTAGATATTTCTCAAACTCCTCTGCTCTGCCCTGTAAAGGGGCTTCCCGCGGCCTCTCAAACAAGAGGGAGCGTGTCACCCGAAACAGGGCAGCAGGGCGGTTATCTGCGGACGCAATAAGAACGGCACAATGTTGACGTTTGGCCACTCTTAATGCCACAAGGTACGTCCTCAAATAGGCTCGTGCCTGTGCTCGGTCAAATTCGGAACGGGAGGATCTCCAACGACTCTCTAGGCGTCTCTTGTGGCGTTTCATCACCCTTAGCTCCTCGGTAAACCAAGGGGCCAGGGTGGTTCGTCGCCGCAGGAGAGGCCGCAAAGGTGCCACTCGGTCTAGGGCCCCGGCAGTCGCACTATTCCATGCGTCTACCAGGTCCTCCACCCGGGGGCGGATCAGGTCTACAGGAGGTAGCCCAAGCTCCGTCTGGAACTTATCTGGTTCCATCAGGCGCTTGGGGCGGAACCATCTAATACCTTCCGGTTCCGCCTCCCCGCAGCGGGGGGTAGCACCAGGGAAGTCAAGTCGGAGAAGTGAGTGATCTGACCATGACAGGGGAATAACAGTTGAATCCCCTATTCCCAGATCACTCGTCCACTGGCCAGAGACAAAGACAAGGTCCAGCGTGTGGCCCCCTTTGTGGGTAGGGCCCTGAATTAATTGGGTCAGGTCCATGGCTGTCATGGAAGCCATGAACTCCCGAACCCCCTCAGACGCTTCTCCCATCGACGGCAGGTTGAAATCCCCCATCACTAAAAGTTTGGGGGTCTCAACCGCCACCGATGCGATCAGCTCGAGGAGTTCAGGCAGGGCCGCTGATGTATAGCGAGGAGCCAGGTATACTATCAGCAGGCCCAACTGCCTCCCTGGGCCCCATCTCACGACAAGGGACTCACACCCGGATGTCTGCGGCACAGTGAACTCTCTCGGCTCCAAGTCTTCCCGGATAATCACTGCTACCCACCGCCCCTTCCCTGGGCCCGAGGCTGGTGAAATGCTCGATAGCCTGGCGGGCACATTTCCACGAGGGGTAAGCCTCCCTCATGGCCCAACCAGGTCTCAGTTATTCCTGCGAGATCCGGCTCCCCCTCCAAAATTAGATCGTGGATGAGGGGGGCCTTATTGACAACGGACCTCGCATTGCATAACAACAGTCTCAGGCCTTGGGTCTGTAGATCCTGACCACCTAGTATGCAGGGGTTGGTACAAACGACCGGGTATGACCAAAAACCCCGGTCTCCCAACCGACTACGCGTTCTTGATCTGTCCTCGCACCTGCCCCTCCCCACGACCGTTGGTATCAAAGAGCCTTGTAGTGGAATGCTGTCTTCCCTCTCCTCCCCCACTCCGTTCCCTCCTCTTTCGACCACACCTAGATGCCTGGCTCTACCATCACTCCTGACCTGGTCCCCCCTTCCATCCCTGGAACCCCTTACAATTTTTAAAAGACAATTAATTAAAAAGCCCCTCAATGTACGCTTCCTCCACCTCTCTGGGTTAATAAACCCGTCCTCAAGGTGGGCCCTTGAAAGGGCAGGAGGCCATAACTGCGAGAAGGGGGACTCTCGTAGCAGTAGCAAGTCTAGCCTCGTATATAACATATTGAACAGGGCCAAAGTTTGTCAAGTGGGAGCTGTCGATGTTAATATACATTAGCAGCCTCAATTCCCACTAAGGGGATAGTCCTGGCAAGGGGATAGGCAGATGGAAATAGTCCACATCTTAGATGGAAATGATGGGCTGATGGAAATAAGATAGCCAGCTGGTGAATAAAAGGCTGCAGCTAAGGGGTAGTTCGTAATGGGCGGTAGGGGCGGGTAGCCCATAATAAGTAGATGGTAAATGAGTGGGGGGGCGGGTTGTAGTGAGCGCAGCAGAGTACAGGGTCAAACCTTCTGAATGGGCCTCTGGTGTTCCAACGCCTCCATTCCATGGCCTGCCTTAATTATAAATAGTCCTCCATCCATTTGGCCACCCACAGTCGTTGTTATTGGGCCCGGGGGGGGCAGGGGGGCTGCATCGGCCTCCCTGCGGCCTCCCTGCAGCCTTTCTGCCGATCTTTCCACTTCCTCCGGCGCCTCAGGCCTCACTCTCCTTCCCTTCTTCCCTCCGGCGCCTCGGGCCTCCCGGGCCTCCCTCGGGCCTCGCTCTCCTTCCCGCGGCCCTCTCGCCGGTCTAGGCTCACAATCGCCGGCCAGTTTGGAGCTCAGCGTCCCCTGGATCGCAATTCGGGCCGCTCGGCTCTCTTGGGTCGCCACCATCCCTCTGTAGTGCTTTCGATCAAACAGACCACCGCCGCCTTCCTCCAGCCTCCTCCGCCCAGGCCTTTGCCGCATCGCCGCTCCGCCGCTCCGGCTCAAAAATGCCAGCCGCCATGCTGCGCCAACCGGCGCACTATCCTCCTCCTGCCCGGCTGCCCGACCGACCTGACGAGCCAGCCTGGGCCCGGGCAGGGGCCAGTATGTTCGGCGCCAAAAATCCTGACCCTCGAGCTGGAAATGAGGGTCGGCAGCATCCCTGCCCGTCAAAGAGCCCTCCGCATTAAGCGGAGCTCAGAGGCAGCCATCCATTCCCTCCGGAAGCTCCTCCTCCTATCTCTCTTTTGCTTTAAGTAGTTGCATGTAGAACATCCAGAGGCAAAGAAAATAAAAATGTAAAATTAATCCAAACACAGACATTGTCTGAAAATTATGTCCGACAGAATATATATATATTTGGGCATACCAGGGGTTGTAACATACATACATACATACATACATACATACATACATACATGTATTTGTGTTACAACCCCAAATATCACAATTATATTAATTTATAAATAAATAAATATATTATTTATTTATCAGCACAAATACAACTATATATATATAGATAGATAGATGATAGATAGATAGATAGATAGATAGATAGATGATAGATAGATAGATAGATAGATAGATAGATAGATAGATAGATAGATAGATAGATAGATAAGGAGATTTTTTTTCTGATCTGGTTCCAAATGTTATCTGGGTGTTCTGGGCTTAAAAAAAATGTTGCAGCTCCCTTGCTTTGAGTTCCACATGTCTCCATCAAGATCATCCTCCTTACTCTCTATAAGGTAAAAGTTCCCCTTGCATATATGTGCTACTCGTTCTCGACTCTAGGGGGCAGTGCTCATCTCCATTTCAAAGTCGAAGAGCCAGCACTGTCTTAAGAGGTCTCTGTGGTCATGTGGCCGGAATGACTAAATGCCAAAGGCGCATGGAACGCTGTTACCTTCCCACCAAAGATGGTTCCTACTTTTCTACTTGCATTTTTACATGCTTTCGAACTGCTAGGTTGGCAGAAAATGGGACAGGTAACAGGAGCTCACTCCATTACGCAACACTAGGGATTCAAACTACTGAACTGCCGACCTTCTGATCGACAAGCTCAGCATCTGACCAACGGGTTCCACCGTGGTGGCTCATTGTTACTCTCTATACATACCAATATAAAAGCAATTCTTATATAAAAAAGCTCCATCTTGCATAAAACACCAAAGAATTGGACTGGGCTTGTGTACCACAATAATCCCTAGAATATAATGCATTGATTAAGAGACCCAGAAAAGAAAAAAACTTAGCACAGTCCTTAGCTAACTTTTTCTAATTTTCAGAGAATAGGTGTCACTTGAAAAGGAAAGGTGCTTAAATCATGGTTCTTTCTTACATCTCTAGGTGTAACATTTTAAGGACATCTTTGGAGTTTAGATGAGCCGTTTAAAGAATGATGTGGGAAATGAACTAGATGCTTTCTATCAGGGTGGGGGAGGAACCATACCCAGCCATAATTTCCCCCCATAGGTCTGCATGATCAAGCATTAATTGGTTCTGCAGAAGGAAAGATTCTGCTCTGCTGTGAATAACAATATGGCTCCCAGCCTACTTCCTTAATGTATTTGTAGTGCACAAAAGCTGTCTTCTTTAAGAAAAGCATAAGTAAATCAAAATGAGATCTCTGTGATCAGCTAGAGACCTGAGTCTTGCATGACCAAACTCAATGATTAGTAGTTAAACCAGATACTGTTTCATTTCAGGGATAGAATCAAGATCACGTGAAGTGTTAATACCACTTTATAATGCCTTGGTAAGGCCACATTTGGAATACTGCATTCAGTTCTGGTCGCCACGATGTAAAAAAGATGTGGAGACTCTAGAAAGAGTGCAGAGAAGAGCAACAAAGATGATTAGGGGACTGGAGACTAAAACATATGAAGAACGGTTGCAGGAACTAGGTATGTCTAGCTTAAGAGAAAGAAGGACTAGGGGAGACATGATAGCAGTGTTCCAATATCTCAGGGGTTGCTACAAAGAAGAGGGAGACAAGCTATTCTCCAAGGCACCTGAGGACAGAACAAGAAGCAATGGGTGGAAACTAATCAAGGAGAGAAGCAACTTAGAACTGAGGAGAAACTTCCTGACAGTTAGAACAATTAATCAGTGGAACAGCTTGCCTCCAGAAGCTGTGAATGCCCCAACACTGGAAGTCTTTAAGAAGATGTTGGATAGCCATTTGTCTGGAACGGTATAGGATTTCCTGCCTAGGCAGGGGGTTGGACTAGAAGACCTCCAAGGTCCCTTCCAACTCTACTATTGTATTATTTTATTATTGTATTTCTCAATAAACTGTGAAAGGTAGATCAACAAACAAGAACTCTAGTCTCAAAGATCAAGTCTCAAAGAACTCTAGTTAAGAATGTAAAGGGGTGGGTTCCGGCAGGAACTACTGCCAATTCGCTCGTGGGCATGCGTATAAGGAAGAAGTGTTCTTATACAACTGAAAAACAAGATGGTGCTGCTGATGGCGCCGCCTGGGGAACTGATTCGGGGGCATGGCAGGCTTGGGTCGCTGCCAGTTCCAGCAACTCAGGCCACCAAACTACTACCCATTCAGCTGAACCAGTCTGAACTGGTAGGAGCCCACCACTGCTAAGAATGTAAAGGGGTGTGAATGAGACTAATAATGAGAAATCTCATTTTAAATCCCTTCTCTTAGGGATGATCATAGAGTTGATTTTTCTCACTTGCATACCCCTTTCTTTGGGATAATTATTCTCCCATGATCGGACCAATTCCACTCTGTTGATCCCCACGAAAGCTCTTAAAATCTGCCTTTTAAAGGGAGACCTGAAAGTTGAGCTTATGTGAGCAGTGACATCCCTCACCTGAAATTATGGTTTGTGTTTTGATGTTGGCATGCTTCTCAGACAATGGAGTAACTTTTGTAATTTTCCTTACAATTTTTAATAATTATCTCTGTATTTTCTTTTTTAATCTTTTTTTTTGTTTGCACATGAGTATTCTCCCTTCAAACTATTGGTTTACGTTTTCCTTTATACTCTTGTGCCTCCACTTTTGCTTGGGCAAAGATGTGATGTGAACTCAGATGTTGAAACTATATGGTTAAGAACAGTGATAAAATGACCTACCACACAAATTACTCCCTTCCTAACCTTTCAGACTGAGAAAATGTGTTGGGATGAATTCCAGGTAGCACAAAATTAATTTACTATGAATTTTGGAGTTAAAGGCTAATCTATACTGAGGGCACCAAGCTGGGGAAGGCTGATTTTGTGGCTCTGGAAAGGATTTAAATTTAGGCTTCTGTCAGAACTAGGAAAGTAGAGGAGAGAATAAAAACCTAGGTTAAGTGTTACGTGTGGCTATCCTACAGGGAGAACACTGACCTTAAATTTGCCTGAGCTGTCTGTCTGTTGAACTATTGCCTTGGAAGAAAGGGTGGCTATTTTAAATATGTATTTCTTATCATTCAATGCACTTGAAAAGAAGTAAGTATAGAGATAAGTTCCTGGAAGCTTCTCTTCAGTGTCTCAATGGATAAGTCTTCTGGAATAATGTTATTCTGTTATTCTACCTACAGGGCTGAACTAAAAATAGAAGAGGCAGCGTGTTACTTTCTGAAGAGGAAAGAAATGTTGAAAATAGGGCATGACTTCCCTTCATAGTAATCACACCTCTCTCCCTCCCTCTCTCCCTCTCTCTCTCTCTCTCTCTCTCTCTCTCTCTCTCTCTCTCTCTCTCTCCCTCTCCCTCTCTCTCTCTCTCTCTCTCTCTCTCTCACACACACACACACACACACACCACACAATTGGCAAAGAATACAATTCAGCCTGCAATTTTTAACATAAAGCGATTTACGCAAACACTTCACAAGATGATATAGAATTGCACAAAAATGCCACACAATGATGCATCATTCTAAAGGGCTTGGAAATAAATGTGTGAGCAAATATTTATACTAATATTGAAGACCATTTTCAAGCACCAGGAAAATCAGGAGATCCAGCCTTTTCAGATATGTATAAAGATTTATTACAAGGTTAATCTCTGTTCAGGAATCTGAACTACTAATGGTTAGATTTGGCTGTCAGTAAGGAGTTCAGATTAGGCTGGACTTAGATCTCGTGGGTGCTTGAAGAGACTCATAACTGATGATATATTTGACTCCTCCCTTGGGCTCTGCCTAGTCACCTCCTACATGATTCATAGCATGTAGAAAGAAGAGGGGGTCAAATTATTCTCCAAACCACTGGAGGATAGGACAAGAAACAATGGTTGGACAATTAACCAGTGGAACAGCTTGCCTTCAGAAATCATGGGTGCTCCATCACTCAACGTTTTTATGAAGAGACTAGACCAGCGATGGCAAACCTTTTTTGGCTCACGTGCCATAAGGGGGGGAGTGCAGGGGGGTCATGCACGGGCATGCCGCACCCATAATGCAATGCACGCACCCCCGTGTGCATGCGCGCATGAAAGGCACTCTCTCTCATTTTTATATGCTTTTTGGGGGGGAGGCGAAAACAGTGTCTCCCCCAGAGGCCCTCCGGAGGCTTCAGGGACCTTCAGGAGGCCTCCCTGAAGCCTCCGGAGGGCATAAACCGGCCCTAAAAGCAAACTGGAAGTCCATTCCCAAATGTCCGGTTTGCCCATAGGGCCGTTTTTTTGCGCTCTGGAGGCTTCAGGGAAGCTCTTGAAGCCTCTGGATGGCCTTGGGTGGGGTGGGGGAGGCTCTTTTCGCCCTCCCCAGGCTCCTATATAGCATCTGGAGCCTGTGGAGGGCAAAAATTGGCTTTTAAAAATGCTGAACTCAGCTGGCCAGCACGCACATGCGCTCTGGCCAGCTGACAGGGCAACCTTGTGCCACAGGTTCACCATCCCGGGACTAGACAGTCACGTATAGGTTCTCCTGCTTGAGCAGGGGGCTGGACTATTCTATTAGTCCTACTGATTCTATTCTATTCCATTCCATTCCCTATCCCCCTAACCCTCTATCTATATTCCTTATTCTATTCTGTTCTATTCTCCTACATCCATTTAGTCCAGGAAAGTTCTAGTATGCTCATGTGGATACGAAAGGAGAATTCTTTGAATCAATACTTGATCCATCTTGAATCTCTTGATCTAGAGAAGATGCAGATTGCTTCATTTCTAAATAATTTATTTATTGTCTCTCTCTTTTTTTCCCCTCTTTCTTCCCAGTGTAGTTTGACTGTGCCTCCTGCTGTGGCAGTGAGGTTTAAACTTGTTTTAAATACATTTGTTTGGGAAGAGTAAAATTAGACAAATAGCCATAAAACATTGAAACTTGTTACCTAAAACTGGAGCCCTGCCACTAAATATCCACAGAAGAGTTATGAAGGTACAGAAATACAGATGGTACAGAAATTGTAACTTGCTTTCTTCTCCACAGGCCTTCTGTTTATGAAGATATTGCTTGGGGGGGGGGGGGGGTGAATGGTTTTCATGAACTATGCCAAAATCTAAATTTTCCCAAGATGAATTGCTTAATTGATTGGTATCCAAGAATTATTGCCTGGTGAAAGCTGGATTCTTTTATCCTTTTGTCCCAGGTTATTCCACCTTGCTTATGGAGAACAAACTACTGCATTAAGATTGAAAAGAAAATGAAAATACATTTAAAATGTATTGAAATAATAGGCAAATGAAAACAGAAAAAAACACAATAACATGGACCATACATCTAAAATTTTACTAAAGAGGAAATTGAAAACATAGTATCATTGGTGATAACATTATTAATAAAATTAATCAAAATTAATTTTGTCCATCTTATCACAAGATGACTATATTCATTCAGAACCATTCTCTACTTAAGTCTTAAAAAGCATTTTAAATATCTATACATTAAACCTTCAGTGGAGGCTCAAACATATGCAAACGTAGATGAACGAGTCACAAAGTTATTGAATGAAGTTTTGAAGAAAAAGTATGTCCTCATTGTCTATGGTATCCCCACCAGATGGATTCTCAACTGGCTGACCAACCATACTCAGTGATGAGTATGTCCTCAGTGGAACTAACTCTACATGGAGAGAAACATACAGTAATGTACTTCAAAGTTCTAAGTTAGGCCCAGTACTTTTCAACATTTTCATAAGTGATCTAGATGAGAGAATAGAAAGGGAACTCATCAAATGTACAGACAACACCAAGCTGGGGAGAATAACTAGGACTTCAGAAGGACCTGAACAGATATGGACACGGGGGCTATCCATCAAAATGCAAGGGAAAAGTAAAGCCCTAAATATAGACAAGAAAAACCAAATCCACAGATATAAAGTAGATGGAATCAGGCTGATAAGAGGTCTGGAGGTTAAATTGCATGATGAATGATTGAGGCAACTAGGTATGTCTAGAATAAGAAAGATAAGTACTAGGGGTGATGTCAGGCATGCCTCCTTCAATAATCAAGAAAGAAAACTCCCAACTCCATTGTTTGTGGAATTAAATATACTTTTACTGGTTATGAAATGATAGCAGCGAAATAAAAGCAAGATGTGAGCCAAAAAGGCATGGATATGTACATATCAAACGTTTGCCCAGCATCCATCCCCCAATTACCCCAACCCAATGACAAATCTGTGACTCCCAAAGGTGTCATGTGGGGTGCATCTTCAAAAACCTCATTCAGATGGTATGCAGAGACAGTTGACCTTGACCAAGTCCAAAGACAGGCCATCAGCATGCGCAGAAGATGGTAAGAACCAAACTCCCTTCTGATAACTCCTCCATCACCATAAATTCCCCAACTCAAATACCTCAAGCCCTCTCCCTCCCCATTTCTATGGCAGCCAATAGCAAGCAAGTGAAGTAGAGGTTGACAGGTGATGTGATAGCTGTCTTCCAGTACTTGAGTGACTATCATAGAGAACAAGGGATTGACCCATTCTCCAAAGTCCCTTAGGGCAGGACAAGAACACATGGAAGATCATCAAAAAGAGATCCAACTTAGAACTAAGGAGAAATCTCCTGACAGTGAGAACAAGTAATCAGTGGAACAGCTGCCCTTCAGAAGTAATGGGTGTTGCATCACTGGAGGTTTTCAAGAAGAGATTTGAATGGAGAGCCATTTGGCCAGAAGAGTATAGGGCAGTGATGGCGAACCTATGGCACGCGTGCCACAGGTGGCACGCGGAGCCATTTGTCAGGGCACGCGAGGCGCTGCCAGCTGAGTTCGCCCTTTTTTAAAGCCATTTTTCGCCCTCCCCAGGCTCCAGAGGCTTTATAGGAGCCTGGGGAGGGCAAAAAGCCCCACCCCCACCCCCCGGAGGCCCTCTGGAGGCTTCATGAGCTTCCCTGACGCCTTCAGAACGCTTAAAACGACCCTCTGAGCAAACCGGAGACTTCCTGTTTGCTCGGAGGGTCGTTTTGAGCGCTCCGAAGGCGTCAGGGAAGCCTCCGTACAGTCACTGAAGCCTTCGGAGCACTCAAAACGATCCTCCGAGCAAACCGGAAGTGACTTCCTGTTTGTTCGGAGGGTCGTTTTGAGCACTCCGAAGGCTTCAGGGACCATCTGGAGGCTTCCCTGACGCCTCCTGGGGGAGGCTGTTTTCACCCTCCCCAGGCTCCTATAAAGCCTCTGGAGCCTGGAGAGGGCGAAAAAAGCATGTAAAAATGGGGGGTCGCACCTGTAGTGCACGCATGTGCACTGGGGGGGTGGGGTCACGCATTGCATTGTGGGTACGGCACACCCACACACGACCCCCCTGCGCTCCCCCCACTTATGGCACGTGAACCAAAAAAGGTTCGCCATCGCTGGTATAGGGTCTCCTGCTTGAACAGGGGGTTGGACTAAAACACCTCCAAGGTCCCTTCTAACCCTATTATTCTATATTCTAAGGAAAGTCAACTAATAGAACAATCTGCATATTGAGGAAATAATCTGAAGGCCTTGGTTTAGGAGTAATCTAACACCTTGCCATCCTAGAACCAGAACATTTTTTCAGTATTTTTAGAAATAAGTTTTGGTGATGATAACATGTTATGCTTCATTTGGCCACCATATTACTAATTTTACTTCCAAATTTAATTAGTTGCTACTTCTTTGGAACCCATTGACTGCTGGTGATATCCTAAAATCTCCCAATTAAATTAGTACTGTAGGGGTAAATTGATAGCCCCGTAGCTTTCTAGTTTCTTTAATCTCTGCTCCTTAATCAACTTCCTCACATCTGGCCTTGCCCTTCAGTAATTATATAATAGGTTTGATCTTTCCAAATACTCCTTTTGCACCAAGCACATCCCCCCTGCTCACTAGATTGCCTATGTAAAAATGTACTTTTCACAAAGATTCACAAACTCACTCTCCAAGAAAAGACATTAGAAATAAAATTAATATCGAACAATATAACAAAGCAAAATATAGATCTATGGTCACTTAATACATATTGATTCTTACAGCTGTATTGCAAAGCCAATGAAATCTAATGCTAGCTTAGCAAGTAACTGAAGCTAGAATACCTCGTATTTGTATCTCTTATGTTCTGTTAAATAATTTTTACATCAAAGTACTACATTAGAACAGCACAATGTGAGAATAGTAATGATATAACAAGGTTAACATACATTAATATATTTAAAAGCAATATAAATACTTAATACTGCATCTAGTTATTTGTAAAAATAAACTGGTTATTCTAAACCCCTCCTTGGATCATAAAATTGTAGGGCTGGAAGGTATCTTGGAGGTCTTTTAGCCCAACCCCTGCCCAAGGCAGAAGTCCTTATATCATCCTGGACAAATGATTTTCTGATTTTTTTCTTGAAAACCTCAAGTGATAGAGCATTCAAAAGAGCTGAGGTTCAAATCTCACCAGGCTCAAGGTTGACTCAGCTTTCCATCCTTCTGAGGTGGGTAAAATGAGGGCCCAGATTGTTGGGGGCAATTAGGCTGACTCTGCAAAACCGCTTAGAGAGGGCTGTAAAGCCCTATAAAGTGGTATGTAAGCCTAAGTGCTATTTCTATTGCTATCCACAAAAATGATAACTTGACTGGAGATTAAATCATATGGTGAACAGCTACAGGAATTGGGTATGTTTAGCCTAAGGAAGGGAATGCTTAGGGGAGATGCGATAGCAGCCTTCCAAAACTTGAAGGGCTGTCACAGGGAAGAGGCCATTGATTTATTCTCCATAGTACCTAAAGACAAGACAAGAAGCAACGAGTGGAAGTTGGTCAAAGGGAGATCCAACCTGGAAATAAGGAGGAATTTCCTGACAGTGAGAATGATTAGTCAATCAAAGATAGTATTACTACAAAGATAAATGCAATTGAAGTAATTGCTTAATTTAATTATAAGGACTAGTAAGGAATGGATAATTATAGTATGCTTAGGGGGTTTTGCCTCTGAAGACCACTCGGAAGCTGTGTTGGTCTAGACCAGGGATCAGCAAACTTAAATACTCCAAGAGCCACAAAGGTCCTAACTGGAAGCCCCCTGTTCAATTCTGGAACCGACCAGAAGTCTGGTTTCCCCACCATACAGTCTCTTCCTAGTGCAGCATCCTTTTTCCTCTACCTGTCCTAACCAAAAGCCCTATCAATTGTAGAGCTGACCAGAAAACCCGCCCCTTGCCATAGAGTGTCCTTTTGGCACACCCTGCTTCCCACTCACCCAAACCGGAAGCTCCTCTCAAAATTGTGGTGCCGACTGACAACAGGGAGCCACAGCAGAGGGATGAAAGAGCCACATGTGGCTCCAGAGCTGCAGTTTGCTGACTCCTGTTCTAGACGGCAGCATAAATGTTTTGAATGTCCCTCAGTTCATGTAGTAACATTTCTGCTCTGCCAACTGCACAGATTGTTAGTTGGCTCCCAAGTAGAATTGAAGATGATAGTTGTAATGTTTAAAGCCTTTCATGTTTCAGGGCCTGGTTATCTGTGGGACCCCACCTGTCTTCAGGTCTCATTGTTAAAATGATGTCATCTGGTGGGACCTTGGTGGCTTAATTTTTCTGTGGTTGCTTTAAACTATGATATGGTATTCTCCCTGAAAGTGCACATCCTGGTACTGTTGTTATTTAGGGAAGCTCTGGAAATATGGCTCTTTCAGCAGGCTCTAGAACAGGATGATTTGTGACACTGCATTGATATTGGGATCTTATTTCTTGATGTTTTCTTCCTCAGGAGAGCAATCTTGGGTGCCCAAGGAACACTGCTTGTAAACCTCTGCTGTGTGAGCTGGATGCCAGCTTGCCTCTGGGTCCAATTCAAACTGTTGGTCATGACCTTTAAGATTCTACATGATATGGGGCCAGGCTACTGATAGAGCTTCCCCGGTCGTATCAGCCTACCCCACACAGGCAGGCAGGAAGGTACTGTATGTTGTAGATCCTGTCAATTAAAGAATCCCAACTGGCAGGGCCAAGGAAGAAAGCTTTCTCTGCCATTGCCCACAATTCTGGAATATCCCCCCACCCAAGACAAGATAGGTCCCTAAACTCCTGTCAAAAATATTTAAAGACCTGGCTCTGTGGCCTAGCTTGAATGTCACCACCGTGGGGTTGGTTAGTGCCCTGAAAGCCATTGCTCTATTCTTTTAATTCTATTATTGCCAAATTTCAAATTATTCTGGCCCTATTTTAAATTTTTATATTCAGTTTTTAGATTTTAACATTTTATGTTTTTAAATTTTTTATTTATATATCACCCAGGGTCCCTCTGTGAGGGAGATGGGTGGTGTGTAAATGTGATAACTAACTAACTAACTAACTAACTAACTAACTAATTAACTAACTAACTAACTATAGATTGGTAGAGCAATAGATTGATATATGGTAGATATTCCTGTTTTCTATTTGTTTTATTCTTTCAATATATGTCACCCAATGTTATTGGGACGATTGAAGTGGCTTATAAATCATTGAATGAATAAATATTCATTGCAATAATAATAATAATAATAATAATAATAATAATAATAATAATAATAATAATAATAATAATAATAATAATAATAATAATAATAATAATAAATAAATAAATTTAATTTGTTAGCCGCTCCCTCTCCACAAGGGACTTGGGGCGGCGTACAATAAAATAAAAACACATACAAATATACATATAAACTACACACATACACATACATACACATACACGGAGGAGGTGACAATCATTAAATACATCACAATAATAATCATAAAATTAGCCATTAAAATACCCCATATTAAAAATTACAAATTTAAAAAAGGACTGTCAGGAGGCAAAGGATGAAACTACGGTTGAGCCAGGCCAGATAATTGAAAAAGGTGGGTCTTGAGCTTTACACGGAAGGAGCGGAGATCAGAAGTAATCCTGATGTCAAGGGGGAGGTCATTCCACAGGGCTGGGCCCGTCACAGAGAAGGCCCTGCTCCTGGGTGTCGCCCCCCGACACTGTTTAGCGGATGGCACCCAGAGGAGTCCCTCTCTGTGTGAGCGGATTGGTCGTAGGGATGTATGGGGCAGGATGCGATCCCGCAGGTAACTAGGTCCTGTGCCATGGAGCGCTTTAAAGATCGTAATCAAAACCTTGAAACGCACCCGATAGACCACAGGAAGCCAGTGCAGCTCGCGCAGGAGATGTGTTACATGGGACTACCTGGTACTCCCCATAATCACCCGAGCGGCCGCATTCTGGACCAACTGCAGTCTCCGAGTGCATCTCAAGGGAAGCCCCATGTAGAGAGCATTGCAGTAGTCTAGGCGAGACGTCACCAGCGCATGGGTGACTGTGCGTAAGGCATCCCGGTCCAATAAGGGGCGCAATTGGCGCACCAGGCGAACCCGGTGGAACGCCCCCCTTGCCACGGCTGTTACATGGTCATCCATGGACAGCTGGGCATCCAGGAGGATGCCCAAATTGCGCGCCGGCTCCATGGGGGCTAGTTGCTCGCCCCCGATGGCCAGAGATGGAAGCAACTGGTTGAACCGGGGGGCCGGAAGCCACAGCCACTCCGTCTTGGAGGGGTTGAGTTTGAGTCGGTTGTCACCCATCCAGACCCGTACGGCTTCCAGGCACCGGGACATCATTTCGACGGCCTCGTTGGGGTGGTTCGGGGTGGAGATGTACAGCTGAGTATCATCAGCGTACAGATGATATCCCACCCCAAAGCCACGGATGATCTTGCCCAGCGGTTTCATGTATGTGTTGAACAGGAGTGGCGAGAGGACCAACCCCTGTGGTACCCCACAAGTGAGGGGGCTCAGGGTCGATCTCTGCTCTCCTGCCAACACACGTTGCGCCTGGCCGGAGAGGTAGGAGCCGAACCACCGTAAAACGGTGCCCCTAACTCCCAACCCCTCCAGTCGGTGCAACAGGATACCATGGTCGATGGTATCGAAAGCCGCCGAGAGATCTAATAGGACCAGGATAGAGGAACAACCCCTATCTCTGGCCCCCCAGAGATCATCAACCAACGCGACCAAGGCCGTCTCCGTGCTGTGCCCGGGTCGGAAGCCAGACTGGCGCGGGTCTTACTCCCTCAGATTTCATAGTCAGATCTCACATTTATGGAAATTATATGATATATTGTCTTTCAAACATTTCCATGAATGTAAGGCATTTGTCAACCTTTTTTTTTTCTTCCATCTTTGAACATCTTTCATTTAGCAGCTCCGTGTGGTTCCTTTAAGCAAACTTTATTTAAGACCATGATTCCTTAAAGCAAGACTTTTAAGTTCAGTTAAATTAGTCATGTGCAAATTGTTTCAGTCTGGAAATAAGTGTTCTCTGGAACATTCTGTTCCCCTCCGGATCGTATTGCATCTTCTTTGGGATGAGGCTTGGCTTCATTCCACCTGGATGAATGCTGTGTAGTTCTCCATTCCTCATTAAATACAGTTTTTAGTTCAAACCACAACTTCAAATGATCTCTTTTTATCCATAGTCTCCTAGTAAACGTGATGCCTTATTCATGCTCATCTCTAAAGCATGATGCACAGTACATGTAACACACCACTGTGTAAGCTGCATTGGCTACCATTTTTAACTATGGTGCAATTTGAAGGTTCTGGTTGTCACCTCAATGCTTTGCGGTTGGATGACCTGAGGGACCATCTTTTTCCAAGAGTTTCTACCTGTCCAATTCAATCTAGCAGATCATGCTGCGGACAGACAAGCTGCAGATCCCATCAGCCAGAGACATTGACTGGCAGAAACTAGAAGATGGACTTTCTGTGTTGTAGTTCCTGGTTTATAGAATATTCTCCCCTCAAAGATAAGAATGGGCCCAAACCCTGCTAGCCTTGCATATGGTTTACAAAATAGGCTATGTACCTATCCCTGGGACTCAGAATGTGTTAAAGGCCCTTTATCTTGGCTTCCCCTTTGGGTGGTTCACTATTTCTGCTGCTGTATTTGTTTATGTATTGGCTGTTTTATTGTTTTTAATTATTTTAACTCTTTTAGAATTGTAAGACATCCAGAGTCACTTGGCTGGGATGGGTGGCTATAAAAATTAAATAAATGAGTTAAAATGAATGAATGAACGAACAAACAAACAACTGAATAAATAATTGATTTTCATTCATGTTTCCCTTAATCCAGATCTAAATAAAACCACATACTATCAAAAACAGAACAGCTATATGAGATGCAAGCAACTGTTTGGTCTTCAGTATAACAAAGAAATCAGTGGTGGCTTTCCATTTTTTTTACTACCAGTTCACTTGTGCGCTTGTGCATGCATGCAATGCTTTTGCACATGCATGGAACATCCAGTAAGGTCTCTGGAACATTCTGTTCCCCTCTGGATCATATTGCATCTTCTTTGGTATGATGCTTGGATGAATGCTCTGTAGTTCTCCATTCCTCATCAAATACAGTTTTTAGTTCAAACCACATTTTATCCATAGTCTCCTAGTAAACTTGATGCCTTATTCATGCTCATCTCTAAAGCATGATGCACATCACATGTAACACACCATTGTGTAAGCTGCATTGGCTACCACAGAAGCATCCGGGCAGGTGGGCGGAACCTCCCACCGCCGCCAGTACCGGTTCATCTGATCCGGGCCAAACCGGGAGCAACCTACCTCTGAAAGAAATATATTCAGACTTCTTCATTTCACTGCCTCCAGTCTTCTTCAGCCATTACTTTTTCTCGCTATTATTATAGGCCCCTTTTCCAATAAACTGTCATTTATCTCCAACATCACTATTGGAGAATATAATCCCCCTGAACAAAGATCTTTGCTCTCCTGACAATTGCAACAATATTGTTTGCTTTGTCCAAAGTTTTGCTAGATTGACCTAAGATTAATTGCCCTGGGCTGGTTTTATGAGGGTGAATGGTCTATAAAAATGATAAGATAGGTAAATAAATATATTAAGCCAGCAAGCATAAGCAAGGTCTTGAGTAATGCTGAGGGCACTGATCTGAAAGCTGTGATCGTTTTCAGTATTTTAAAAAAGCAGGTTCATAGAAGTACTAACAATCCCTCCCACAAAATTGTGGTGTGGTATGAATGGTGCTATTTTCAAGCTTTTTCCTAATTTTAGCTTAATTTTTGTTTCTTAATTTAATCAATTTATACAGCTGACTGACTCGCATACCATAATTGTCACTAGCTAATATCCAGATAAAAAATGATAATAATTAAAGCAGGAAATATCATCCAAGGCCTACCACAATTGTATAACTCACATGGAATGAGCTCCTCAAACATTGTAGCTCAATGACCAGAAGAACTAGGTTTTTATGTCTTACGTGGTTGAGGCTATATCAGTTTTAAGCAGGTATCCTGTTCTATAGGGCAGGTGCCATGACAGAAACAGAATAACTCCTAGGTCCCATCAGATGACATTGTTTTATAGAGAGGTCCAGGAGCATGTCCACTCTATCAGATGATATCAGAGGTATAGAAATGATTATAAGTTGGCTATTTCATAAACAAATTGTTAGAGAAAATTTTGTTTTGTTAAGGTACGGTTACACCCTTATTAACCTAGAACTAAGGAGAAATTTCCTGACAGTGAGAACAATTAATCAGTGGAACAACTTGCCTCCAGAAGTTGTGAATACTCCAACACTGGAAGTTTTTAAGAAGATGTTGGATAGCCATTTGTCTGAAATGGTATACAGGATTTCCTGCCTAAGCAGGGGGTTGGATTAGAAGACCTCCAAGGTCCCTTCCAACTCTGTTATTCTATATTCTAACAAATCATGAGTTCTAAATGATTCCACAAGCTCTTTCAACTTCTGCTCTTCTCTTTCCTTTTACCCCTACTTTCTGGATTCACCCATGGTTGATCCTATCCAGTGACTGAAATCATATTGGCTAGGTTCACATATCAGACTAAGCATAACATGATTTGTTGGGTATGCAAGCCTACCCAGTGTCTGGTTCAATAAATTATAATAAAATAATTGCAATTTGTTCAAACAATATTAATTTTTTTAAAATCCAGACTTAGCATGATGGAAGAGTATGATAGCAGGATTCCAGACAGCTAATCAGATGTGTGTTAGATTATTAGCATCTGAAAGGCAACTAGGCAACTGAAAGGCAATGAAAGCAATAACAGCATAGAGCAATATGTGAGAAATTGCTAAAGAGGGTTAGAAAAATACTACATAACTCTTTGTTCTGAAATACCAAACTAGACAATCTCCTCCTCCTCCTCCTTGCATTAATAGCTGAAATCCCCAATGCATTGTTTGAACTATTGATCTGTACATGGCAGCTGATCTAGGTTAACAATCCTGTCCTATTCCAGTGATACTATGCTAAACCCTCATGCTATTCAATAACATGAAACTTTTGCTCTAGTAACAAGCCTCTTTTATTTTATTTATTTATTTTATCAAGCATGTATAAGATAACAGATATAAGTATAAACATGATTATGAATACAGGAAATGGATACGAATAAATGGGGACAGTAGGACAGGTACATTAGACAAGTTGGTGTGCATATGCATGCCCCTACAGACCTCTTAGGAATGGGGTGAGGCCAACAGTAGAAAGGTGGTTTGGGGCAGTGGTGGGTTCCAGATCTCATTGCAACTGGTACGGTGCAACGGGGCTGGGGGTCTACCACATGAACATGGACAGCGCACACATGTGTACTTACTGCCCGTGATGCTCCAGCTGCTCAGTGGAGCATCGTGCAGGCACCATACACTCCATGTGCGTGTGCGGAAGCCCTGAAAACCTCAAATACCAGTAAGGAGCGCGGGCGGGCGGCTGGGCCCTCCAGAGCACCATTCAGGAATGGTATCTGGTGCTCCCGGCAGGCACCGGTACGCCCACCACTGGTTTGGGGAAGAAACCAGAGTCAGGTAGTGTATTCCAGGCATTGACAACTCTGTTGCTGAAGTTGTATTTTCTGCAATCAAGTTTCGAGCAGTTTACCTTAAATTTGTATCAATTGTGAGCTTGTGTATTGTTGTGGTTGAAGCTGAAGTAGTCATTGACAGGTAGGACATTGTAGCAGATAATTTTGTGTATTACGCTCAGGTCAGACCGAAGGCGGAGCAGTTCTAAGTTGTCTAAGCCCAAAATTTCAAGCCTGGTGGCGTAAGGTATTCTGTTGTGAGCTGAGGAGTGGAGGACTCTTCTCATGAAATGTCTCTGGACTCTCTCAATTGTATTAATGTCTGATATGCAGTGCGGGTTCTAGACAGATGATCTTGTTTTCCCTCATCTGCTTTAAAAAAAACTGGGAGAAGAAGAATCATTTTGCTATAAGCAATGTGCGGCAACAGCTTAAAAGGTCAGTGCAGTGCTAGGCTTCATTAACAGAGGGACAGAATCAAGATCATAGGAAATATTAGTACCACTTTATATAGCCTTAATAGAACCACACTTGGAATATTGCATCCAGTTTTGGTCACCACAATATAAAAAAGATGAGACTTTGGAAAGTGTGCAGCAAACAACTGCAAGGATGATTAAGGGTCTGGAGGCTAAAATATATGAAGAATGATTGCAGGAATTGAGTATGTTTAGTCTAGTGGAAAGAAGATTTAGGAGAGACATGATAGCAAAGAAGAGGGTTTTTCCCCCAAAGCACTTGAAGGCAAGACAAGAAACCATGGATGGAAATGAATCAAGGAGAGAACCAACCTAGAACTAAAGCAAAATATCTTAACAATGAGAACAATCAACCCGTGAAATGGCTTGTCTTCAGAAGTTGTGGATGTTTTTAAGAAGAGAATGCACAACCATTTTTCTGAAACGGTATAGGGCAGTGATGGCAAATCTTTTTGGCACCGAGTGCCAAACGTTACGCAGAAACGTCGTGCATGTGCTTATCGGGGCCACGCTCCAGAAAAGCCGAACTGCCGGGTTGTAGAATGCATGCATGCCCAATGATCAGCTGGCTGGTGCCCATGCCGTTTTTCGGCACTGCTGTGCACATGAAGGGATCGCAATCTGGAAAAGCCAAACTTCTCGGTTCTGACACGCATGCACACCCAACAATCAGCTGGCTGGTGCACATGCGTACACTGGTTTTAGGCACTGCCACACCCGTGAAGGACAGTGAAAGTCACGTGTGCATGCATACCAGAAACCCAGAAGACAAACGGGCAAGGCCGTGTGTGCCAGGCAACATGGCTTCGCATGCTTCTTTGGGCATGTGTGCCATAGATTCGCCATCACGAACTTAGAGGGTCTCCTGTTTGAGCAGGTGATTTGACTAGAAAACCTCCAAGGTCCTTTTCTACTCTGTTGTTGTGATATTTGAATCCTCAGCTTAAATTTGGTCCACATATCCGAGCCTTTCCTTTTTTCCCTTTGCCCCAGGTACTTAAAATGAAAATTAGTTTGTGGGCATTTATGTTCCCCAGGCATGAAAGATAAGGTGTAATTAGGTGTACACACTCAGGAAGGCAAAAAAAAAAAATTCAAAAGATTGCAGGGCTGCATTTTTAAAAAAAAAATCACATGGATAAGTGATGATTTGGTTGTTTTAACTAAAAAGACCTTGTTTTGGGAAGGTCAGAGTGGTTAGAAAAAGACTGAGTGAGAAAGAATTAGCATAGAAGGAATAGAAATACAGCTCATGACATTTGCAGGACTTAATTTCCTAGGGCAATGAGGACCTAATCAAAAGGATCACGTCTATAATTAGCTGATTTCTACTATTCTAATTGGGTCCAGATCTAAGACGTTTGGCTACGTAAATTACAAAGAAAAAAAAAGAAATTGTCCCATGATTCTACGTGCGTTGCCCTTCAGATTCTGCACAGATCAACATAATCAACAAGATTATGCCACATGTCCTTTCTTTTTAAAGAGCTGAAGATATTCCCCCCCCCCCCAAAAAAAAACTACTGAACATGTAGGGACATTGTTACATTTTCTTACAATTTATTTCATAAATTGCCCAATTCTGGGAATTTGGATGTCTGGCCACAGCATTTTGCCTCTGGGGTCCAGCAGTTTATTCAGGTGAATCATTCCAGGCAAAAGGATGACAAAGTGGAGGCATTGCCAGTGAAAAGGATTTTGCAATAACAAAGAAGGACAAGGTTGCTAAGCAACTGAAGGGAGGGATGTGGTCTGTTTTGCTGGGTTTGTTTGTTTGTTTGCCTGGGACTAATACTCAGAAAAGTCACAGAAATGGTTAATTCCCTTGTTCCTCTCAGCTTCTTTTTACAAATCAAACCAGAGTGCTTCACAATCAGCATAGCTGAAGAATCCTGAAAACCAGCGGTAGTCAAACTTGGCTATACTTTACTCCTAAATAGCAGAATGAATTTGTGCTTCGTCCCCTTGAGGGACGCCCTGGGGATTTCTTACCCAAGTACTAGCCACGTCAACTCTACAGAGTTTTTTCATGACCAGCCAAGATTGGTTCAGAAAAGGGTGAAATTCAATCTTTTTACTACCGGTTCTGTAGGTGTGGCTTGGTGGACATGGCGGGGGAAGGATACTGTAAAATCTGCATTCCCTCCCCACTCTGGGGCCAGCCAGAGTTGGTATTTGCCAGTTCTCTGAACTACTCAAAATTTCCACTACCGGTTCTCCAGAACCTGCTGGATTTCACCCCTGGTTCAGAGTGCTATCTTCCAGACTTCAGGTTGATATACTATGGATGCCTATGGAGATTCTCAGTCATCCGGGCCATGGTTGTCCCAAAGGTGCCTTTTCAAGAGACAGCTGGTTTTTCTTTGAAGACGTTCCATGGCTCATCCAAAAAGTTTCTTCAACTCATCCAAGAAGCTTCTTGGATGAGAAGCGAAATGTCTTCAAAGAAAAAAATCAGAAAGTCCAGTTGCTTCTTGAAAAAAGCACCTTTGGGTTTAGAACAGCTTGTTTAGTCATTGCTCATTGTCCACACACTTGCAATGTATTATCATCAGCCCAAATGAATCCACTGCGCTGCAGTTTTTGACCACAATCTAGGATGCTGTCTTGAAGTGTGTGTGGAGTGGGTGGTGGTAGGATGGTGGGTTCTCTCTTTGAGAGAAAGGGAACAAAAGAGAGAGAGGGGGGGGAGGCGGAGGAAGGGGAAGGAAAGGGAAAGAAGAGGAAGAGGAAGGAGGCAGGGGGAAGAAGGAAGAGGATAGTTCCAGGATAGAAAAACATGACACATAAACTTGGATTGATGAAAAAGCTCCGAAAGTACTGAAAAAAAGGAAGATGAAGGTTTTGATTCTTCGAAACAGATGTTTCCAAACATAACAGACATCTAAATTAAGGAAGGGATTTTTGTTGGTCCACAGATCAGATATGCCATCAATTATAAGTGGTTAGAAGTGCTGTTAGTGGGGCCAGAGAAAATCACCTGGAAAGCATTTGAGGGTGTTGTTATGGGTTCTTTTTTTTTGGCAACAATAGAGCAACAAAACTATATTCAGCTGGTTGACAAACTTCTTATAGCATACAAAACCATGAAGTACAACATGACACCGAAGATTCATTTTCTGCATTCATATTTGAACTTCTGTTCTGAAAATCCACGGACAGTCAATGATGAACGTTGAGAAAGGTTTCAACTGTTGATTGCCACAATGGAAAAACACTCTTAGGGCAACTGGAATTCATCAATGCGGGCTATTATTGGACACTGTAGCAAGATGCATTGCTATGTTTTTCTACATTTTTAGCTCTGTTGAACTCATGCAGCATGTTAGAAATATTATGCGATTAAATACATTATAGCCATTAAAAGTTAATTTCATATTTCTCAATATTCCTTCGTGATACAGGAATTCTGAAATTATATTTGTGCTTAGTTTGAAGGGGTCTAATCTAGTGATAGTATTCAAAATTTTTTACTACCGGTTCTGTGGGCATGGCTTGGTGGGCATGGTGTGGCTTGGTGGGCCTGGGATGGCTTGGTGGGCGTGGCAGGGGAAGGATACTGCAAAATCCCCATTACCTCCCGATCAGCTGGGACTCGGGAGGCAGATAATAGATGGGGCAGAGCCAGGGGTGGGTTCTGGGTGGTACGGCCCGGTATGGGCATACCGGTAGTAGCCGGGAGCAGCAGCCACCATACTGGTATGGTGGCTCATTTGGCCCACCTCCCCTCCCTCGTTCTATGGCTATTTATAGCATGACTGGCCAATTGCGCATGCACGCACAGCGTGCAGTGCCTGTGCAACCACTGCTGAGCAGCTGGGTGACGCAGGGCAGTGGTGTGCGCATGTGTGTGCAGTGTGTGCGCCTGACCAGGACTCCCGGCCCTGTGTGCAGCGTACCAGTTGCGACGGGATCTGGAACCCACCACTGGGCAGGGCCAGTCAGAGGTATTTACCGGTTCTCTGAACTACTCAAAATTTCCGCTACCGGTTCTCCAGAATTCATCAGAACCTGCTGAATACTACATCTGGTCTAATCACCATAACATTTTCAAGAAGCAAAATTTTGTAAAAAAAAAATCGAAGTGCAGATTGTACGAAGAGGTAGAAGTAGCGCAACTATTCAGCTCATGCAAGAAGATCACAGAAATGGATTATAAACAATAAGATATCAGTCGCCAAAATGATTCACTGAAACATCTATAAAATTATCATATGACACTAACAGAAAATTGGTGGGAAAATAGAGTTGGAAAAGTAGTGGGAAACAAACAGATTAAAATATTGTAGGATTTCTGAATACAAACTGAAAAATTCTTGGTGCATAAAACACCATATTTAACTGTAGTTGAAAAGAAGGAAACACTGATTTGTCAATGCTTTTCAATACCAGAATTGAAGAGAAGAGAAGGAATTGAAGATAACAAGTTATCAAGATGTGAAACTTGAAACAGAAAGATTGTGGCATACATTTGCTGTGGTGTTCCCAGTGGTTATTGGCACGCTGGGGTGCCATGCCAAAAATATGGTTGATTATATAGTCAGCCAGATGTTTTGAATGAATTTGCCTTTTTTGTCCACTTATTTAATCCTTTCCAAGGACCAAGAGATAGGCAGATGTTATTTGATGGTGCTCAAGGATACATTGGAGGGTGTATTCTGTTCCATGTAAATCTGTCTTTAGTTGTTGACGGATGATAATTTTGTCAGTGTTGATGGTGTTCAAGTAATGTTCCAGATGTTTTCCGATTGGACCCAAGGCACCGATTACTATTGATACGGTCTTTGTTTTCCTATTCCATAGTCATTCTACTTCTATTTGCAAGTCTTTGAATTTTGTGACACCCCCCCCCCCCCCGCAGCTCTTTCTCTTCTCTTCTGATTTTATCTCCAGATCCTACAACATCCACTCTCCAGACCCTTTTGTCTTTCTTATCAACAATTGGAGTGTAATATGGCAGGTGCTTGTTTGTTTGAATTTTAAGGTCCCAAAGCACTTTATCGTCTTCATTTTTTATTACTTTGTCTATTTTGTTATTCTTGGTTACAGGCAAATAGTATCTCTTGCTAATATTCCAATGTACCATTGTTGCTACTTTCTGATGCATACTTTGTTGTTTGTAGTCAGTTTGGGTGCTCTTGCAGCAACTAGCTAGGTGATCCACAATTTCTTTAGCCTCTTTGCAGAGGCGACATTTGCTGCCTGTTGCTGACTTCTCAATTCTAGCTTTTTATGCATTTCTTAAATTCTTAAGGCTTGGCCCTGTGCAGCCCAAATTAACCCCTTTATGGATATCTAAGATCAGCCTCTTAGGGAATATGTAGAAACATAGCCAATCAGCTTTAATTAGGTCCACCATTATCAAGAGTATAAAATCCTTGCATTAGCTAGATTTTAATATAACACAAAGAGTATCAGCTTTGTCATTTTGCCATTGCTGGTTTGTATTCTGTGTATTTCACAGCTGCCCTGGAGAAGCAGGCAACAAAACTATCCTTGTGTAGCTTGGGAAATAGATTGGGCTATTTATTTATTTTTAATTCCAGGATGCATCCATTTCCCTGAATTTGCTTTTGCATTGGGGGAAGAAATATTCATCTGGTTTAGTTCCAAGCTGGGAGAATGACACTGGAAACATGGAGTCTGATTGGAAAGATGGTTTAATGATGAAGAAGAACCACGTGGGTGGTTCTAGGCAGCTGACCACATGGAGTTGAGAGGGGGGGTTATGCCTTCTTTTGGGCCTTGCATTTGAGTTTCCTGTTCCTGTACAAGAACATGTATTCTATTGGCTGTTGTAGGGGTTATGTAGGGGTCATATCTGGCTCTATAGGTTGTATGAGCTTCCAGGTTTGGTTGAAGTTTGCTGGGGTGATGCAATGAAGGGGTTTGTGTTATGAAAGGGTGTTGGGTAATTCCTATTGTGGCTTAATGACTTTCACCCTGTTTTGGCTCTTTTTTTATAAAAGTTTTTTTTTAATTTTTAATTTTCAAAAAAAAACCACAACACATAAAATCTTCCTTCTTTACATACTGTAGAAAGTGTATCAGTTGGTTACAAAAGACTTTCATGCATCTCTTCCACAGTCATCAAGCATAATTCATATTAACTCGAGTATTTTAACTCAGATATTTATACATGTTACCATCATCATACCTCCATTTTCATTTGACTATAATTGTTTAAATGTCCTTCATCATAAAATATACCAAGATTTAATACATAACCACATACTGCCATTTCATTTATTATTTCTAAAATCCTCCACTGACACTAAATCCTTATGTCCTATTCTAGCTAAACATCCATAACATTTAATAAAGATTTCTAATCCTTTCCAAATCACTGTTTACAATTTACATCCCATTTCCTTATGTTGTGTACACACACACACACACACACACATTATTATCATTATCCCTCCTTTATTTGACTATATCCTGCATCATATCATTTCCCCCCTAATAATCAAGATTTAACTGAATCTAACTTAATTCTTTTTTTATTAACCTTTATATATAATCCAAAAGGGTTTCTAATCTTCCTTTCATGGGTACCATTCAATATTCATATCCAATTATTACTTTTCATAACACTACACATTGTATTCATTATTATCATTATCAATTATTTATTTAACTATATCTATTGTCACTAAATTTCTCTAAGTTTAGCTAGTTTTAAATTATACTCTTCCATCTATCAACCTGTATCTTTCCAGTAACAAAACAGTCTGATATCTTCTGCCATTTGTGGTGTCAGTCCTCTAATCATCTCCTTAATCAACTTAGTATGGACTCCTCTTAGCAATTCTTTGCTTATAAAATCTCTCATGTAATTTCGATGCCCTTCTTCTGCTTCCTTAATCAGCTTATCTTTGATTGTCGGTAGTATTATCAATGATATTGCTAATAAAATTTCTCTCTTTAAATCCATAAATTATTTTGTTTTCTCTTCTTCTGTATCTTGCCATCTGGGGTAGATTTCCCCTCCATTTAATTCCTCTTTCAGTATTCCACTATTTCCCTTTTCCGGGACAAACCAATCACCATAAATATCAGCAATTTTAATTTCTTTATATTCATTTTCCTCTTCAATTTTTAGAATTTTAACCGCCACTTTTTCCATTTGATTAGCATCTTCAACTTCATCATATTTTGCTGTTAGGCACACTAAGTCTTCCAACTTCTTCTCTATCCTTTCACGTGTATCTGATAATTTCTGTATTTCTGAGAGTATCTTTTGCAAACTTAAAACTTTTTCTGCTGATGAAATTGTGCCATTATCTCCAGCTAACAGACACTGCTGCTCTACCTTAGAAGGTGTTAACAGGATTAAGCATAGATTCACAATAACATTTCACCTTTCTCTGGTTAGAAATATACTTCAAAGGAACATCTATGTGCTTTTCTTCTTATCGTTCTCTATAAACAAGCTGTAAGACCTTGAAGTGCCAAGCCAGGATAATCAGTGGAAAAAAGTGTTTCATTTCCAATACACAAACCTCCAGCCTCTGAGTAGTAGTGTTGCAATGTTACAATTTCTTTGTGTCTTTTTGTATCTTTTTTGTATTTCAAGTTAAAAAAAAGTCCAATTCTTAAATGAGTTAGAAAAACACCCACAGTAATGAAAGAGGAGAATTTTAGTCCATAGATTCCAGAGAATAGTAAAAGAAAAAAAAATAGAAAAAGGAAACTTAATACATTCGTTTTAAACGGCTTGCATAAATTCCATCCGTGAAGATTAAAAAGTAAGATAACCCACTGTCCAAAACCAGCTGCTTATTTCTTCTGTTCTCCAATTTAAATTAATTTTAAGGTTTTTAAAGGCAGTCACTTTTAAAACAGTAAAAATTCCTCACCAGCTGGAAACACTTTCTCTTTCCATATCCTTCCATTTTGCAGCCGCCTCGACTTCATCAGCTAAATGGCTGGATTTTTTGTCACCAGCTTGAAGAAATTCTCTTGGATCAATCAGGGACTTTGCAATGTCCCTGAGATCAGCAAGACATATTCTTCCTGTTCACCATCTCTGCGGGACGGTTTAGGTCTCTTTGGACCACCCAGTGGCAAAAGTATCAACTGCGACTTCGGCTCCGGTCTCCCCTGTTTTGGCTCTTGAGTGAGGACTAATCCTACCTTCTTCCTTGGTTCAGACTTTGCTGCTGGGAGTGTCAAAATATCTTGTCTTGAATGAATTTCTGCCTGCAGTATTTGCTTTGCCTATGAATAGAGCTATCTTTTTATCTCCTAAGTGCTGACATCTGCTGTGGGCTATTAAGGAAAGTGGGGGTTTCTTTCTGCCTCTAAAAAAACATGTTTCCCCATTTCTCCCTTTGGGAAATAGAATAATCTGCCTTTTTTAATATTCCTCAAAATATTTCATTCTTCTCGGGGTGGGAGGTAGCGTCCCGCAGCATCATGTGTGAATAATTTCCATCCTGTACATCTGACCTGAGAATTATTTTAAAAAGTGTAGCTTTATGAAGTGTGAACAAACTATGGTCAGTTTTTTCCCACTAGCCAAGCCCTGTGGGCAGTTTCATTTTCTTTCTTCACTCTCTCCCTGGGGCAGGCGAGCCCAAGATATTGTTTGTGGCTTTAGTGTTTTTCTTAATTGCTGTATGGTTTGCCGCATTATGAAAGCTGGTGAGGAATAAAGATGAAACAGAGGGAGAGATAGAAATGGGTCAGATCCAATTAAAGCTGAAGAGAATTAATAACACTGAATTGGCATGTTTTTATTTAGAAACCAGCACATCTTTAAAAAAGAGAGTCCACATGAGAGAGGGGAGGGGTCAGGGGAGGAGTAGTGTTAGCTATAAATGCATAGGGCCAAATTACTGGAAAGCTGCCAAGGAGAAGGCAGTATAATTTTTAAATTGCAATCTTTTTTTTTTAATCCTGTATTTTTTTTTTTAATAGCAAAAATATTCATGATTAAGAGTACCAAATTTTCAGCTAGAAACAAACTCTTTGGAATTTTCTCTCATTTGAAATGCCAAGGAAAAATGGCTACCATGTATTGGTGGCCACAGATGGAGGCAAGGACATGTAAAGGATGAAAGAAATATTGCTCTGCAATAGCACTTAGACTTATCTACTGCTTCCTAGTTCGCTCTTTAAGGGGTTTACAGAGAGTCAGCATATTGCCCCCCAAAAATCTAGCGCATCATTTTACTTACCTCAGTGTTCTGACCCAGCCTTCGTAGTGATAATATGATTTACTTCTGAGTAAAACAACCCCTTTTTATAACAGGGGACTAACAGTCGTTTATTCACAGGGTTAAGCAAAAAATCAAAACGTAATTAGTCCCAACAAACCTGGGTTTATCCAAGAAAACCAAATTTGTATATACTAGAAACAAACTGTTGTCTACGATAACCGGCCACTCCCAAACCTTTCCTATTTATTTCCCAGCCAGGGAGGGGCTGCCTATCATCTGTGTCTACCTCTCCCTGAAAGCCGCCTTACTGGTTTCCTTTGCTCTCCTCTCCTTTCCTCTCTGTGCATACATGTATTTGGGATGGGCCCCATCTGTTCCTTCCCCTCATTCATCCCAGGCCCCAAAGACAGCTGCCACTCCACCTGGGGGAGGACAAGAGGCCCTGGCTCTTTCTCTGTTTCTGATGCTGTTTCCTTATCAGAGTCTTCCAAAGACTCAGAAGCTAGCCCAGGCTCTCCCTCCACCTCCTCCTAGTCTCACTCTGCAGCTAGCTCTGCTGGCAGCCGATGGGCCACCACACTCAGAAGGATGAATGGCTATGTCAACCTTGATCCAGTCAGGATCAAACTCCTGGCAGTGGAAGGCAGAATTAGCCTGCAATACTGCATTCTACCCACTGTGCCACCACAGCTTTGGAAATGCCATTTCAAGTGCCAAGGAAAAATAGCTACTGTGCATAGGCAACGATGAGGAAATTAATCCAGTCTAGAAACAATATTTATGGCTCTCCTGAAGGTTTACATTTTCTTAGCAGTAATCGACCACACTTGGAATACTGCATCCAAATGAGACTCTAGAAAGAGTGCAGAGAAGTGCAACAAGGATTATTATAAAACATATAAAGAATGATTGCAGGAACTGGGTATGTCTAGTTTAATGAAAAGAAGGACTAGGGAGACATGATAGCAGTGTTCCAATATCCCAGGGGCTGCCACAAAGAAGAGGGAGTAAAGCTGTTCTCCAAAGCACCTGAGGGTAGAACAAGAAGCAATAGGTGGAAACTAATCAAGGAGAGAAGCAACCTAGAACTAAGGAGAAATTTCCTGACAGTTAGAACAATTACCCATATTTTCTGGAGTATAAGACGCACTGGAGTATAAGATACACCAAGGTTTTGAAGAGGCAAATTAAAAAAAAAGTAGGTAGGTAGCAAGAGGGATAGAGAGGGAGAGAAAGAGAGAAATACAATGGGTAGGTAGGGAGAGAAAGAAAGTAGTTAGGTAGGTAGGTAAATAAAGGGAGGGAGGGAGAGAGAGAGAGAGAGAGAGAGAGAGAGATAAAGAGTGTGTGTGTGTAGGTAGGTAGGTAGAGGGATAGAGAGAGAGAGAGAAATAGAGAGAGAGAGAGAGAGAGAGAAATACAGTAGATAGGTAGGGAGCAAGAGAGTAGTTAGATAGGTAGGTAGATAAAGGGATAGAGAGAGAAATAGAGAGAGAGAGAGAAATACAGTAGGTAGGTAGGGAGAAAGAGGGAGTGCGGGGCCAAAACAAGCAAAAAACTGTCCGTTTTTCGCAAAAACGAGCCCGCTTTTTGTCAAACAAATTGCATGCATAGCCTTATGGAGGCTTATAGAGTGCTGCTGGGGGCTGGGGAGGCAAAAAATGGCCCGTTTTTGCTCATTATTGCCCTCCCCAGCTCCATAAGGCTCTCCACGGCGATTTTGGTGAAGGGTCAGGGCTTCGGGAGGCAAAAAAAAAAATACTGTATTCAGTGTATAAGACGCACCCAGATTTTCAGCCTCTTTTTTGAGGAAAAAAGGTACGTCTTATACTCAGAAAAATACGGTAATCAGTGGAACAACTTGCCTCCAGAAGTTGTGAATGCTCCAACACTGGAAGTTTTTAAGAAGATATTGGAAACCATTTCTCTGAAGAGGTGTAGGGTGTCCTGCCTAAGCAGGGGATTGGACTAAAAGATTTCCAAGGTCCCTTCCAACCCTTCTGTTCTGTTTTGTTGTGTTCTATTCTACTCTACTCTACTCTATTCCTTCATTCAGAAATTTGCCATAAAAAAGACCTGTTCCTTTAGAACAGGAGTCCACAGCCCCTGGGCTACAGCCCACTACCGGGCTTTGTGACATTCAGAACTGGGCTGAATAAGTGACAGACAAGTGCATGTGCCATTTCCACGAGGAACAGGTGCGTGTTCCTACTGCTTGTGCAAATGGAGCTGCATGCACACATGCCCTCTTGCCTACCACACATACTGAATCATCCCTTCTCCTCCCTGCCGGTCCACAAAGTGGAAAGGTCGGGAAACTTTGCTTTAGAGGAATGAGGCATTATAATAAGTAAACCATTAATGTTTTACAGATAAGAAGCGTTCTGAAGCAAACTGGAAATAAGAGGAATTAGAATAAGACATTTTTATCTATCAAAAATTGTCGGGAAACAAAACATGTAACCCATTAAGATATACACTGCTACATCACATATCTGCAGCAGTGAACAGAATATTCTAGTGCATGTCGTTTTTCTACTACATAATTCACCAGAAGGATGCATTTGGAAAAACTGAATTTCAAAAAAATATATGTTTTGATGCTCTTAAATAAGTGCATACTTTGGCAAACTGCATGCTAAACTCTTTGTTAAGGTAGTCTGGCAATCTGCAAACTGCCTCCCTCCAAAGTATTGGGAGCGTTAGATTTACAGTTTAAAATTGAGGCAGTTGCTACCCAAACATTTGGAGGGAGGCAAGTTAGGGGAAAATAGACCATATTTTCTATCATAGTCTTTTGTATTTTATTACTTTAATTTGCTAAATTAATTAACAAAATAAAAAAAATACAAAAAAACAGAGGAGAATTAATAGATTAATATAGCTTCAAATTAATTTTATTTATTTATTTAACAAATCTATAAGGCCGCCCAACTTGCACAATTAAAAATCCACTTTACAACAATCCATAGACTTTCCTGCCTCCTGTGGCAGTGAGAAACAGAATCAAACCAACCACATGACCTCCATATCATACATGATATGTGTCAGACATATTTTCAGAGCCTTCCGGAAAAGTTGAAAGAGGGAGAGCAATTTGAGAGAATGGTGCTAATAAGAAAGAGGGGTCCGGAATATTATTGTATAAGCCACAGAACTCCCAAAAGTTTAAACATATTTGTTCCTTTCCTCTTTGTCAAATGTACTAACTGGAATATTAGGAAACAACACTCACCATTAAGTCAGTGCTGAAAATCAAGTGTAGATTTTTCTTTCCATTGGTAATTCTTTTAGCCAGCTCCCATGCCTGAAAATAATAGGCATCCAGTAGGCTACTTGATGGATTTGGTCTTCTTTACCATATTTATCAATGACTCATGCAAGGCAATGAAACAGACACCCAACAAATTTGCAGATGAAACTAAGCTACTGGAGGTGGGTAAGATTTCTATCACTTGCAAAAAACAGCTTCAAGGTTCACCAAGTTCTTAATAGACTCAAATATTTTGCTCTTTCCAACAAAGTACAGTTCAGTTCAGTTATAAGAAATTGATATTTATTGACTTATTTATCACATTTCATAATTGCCCATCTCCCTCACAGAGAGTCTCTGGCTGGTGTACAATTCAAATATCAAAACATTGAAAACTGTACCTAAAATTTAAAAAGAGGCAAGGATGATAACAATTCAATATTAGAAAGTTATTTAAAAAGGAAGGGAAGGCTTTTAAGATGCCAACCAGCCCTGTGTCTGCTTGCTTTTCTGTAATTCCCAAATAAGGCACACAGAACTATACACCTGTCCAAAAAGCCAGGAGAGAGGGGCCTCACCTCACTTGTGGGGAGGGTTAAGACCAGTGGCGGAATTTAATTTTTTTTTACTACCGGATCTGTGAGCATGGCTTGTTGGAGGTGGCTTGTTGGGCATGGCAGGGGAAGGTTGCTGTAAAATCTCCATTCCCTCCTGATCAGCTGGGACTTGGGAGGCAGAGAATAGATGGGGGTGGAGCCAGCCAGAGGTGGTATTTACCAGTTCTCTGAACTACTCAAAATTTCTGCTACCGATTCTCCAGAACTGATCAGAACCTGCTGAATACCACCTCTGGTTAAAACATTCCATAGGGTGGGACAATGGCAAATAACGTTCTCTTCCTGAACTCTACCAGGTAGAATTCTTTAGCTGATGGAGTCTGCAACATACCTTCCTTGCTTGACAAGTGAGAACTACATAGGGGGCAATAGTGGGTTCTGGATCCCGTTGCAACCGGTATGGTACAACGGGGTCTGGCATCTACCACATGAACGTGTGAAGTGCGCGCGCACACACATGCAGTGTGTGCATGCGTCCTTACCTCTTGGGAAGCCTCCGCAAGCCTCCACAATGCTCCAGCTGCTTGGCAGAGCATCGCATAGGCACTGTGCGCTCCGTGCGTGGAAGGGCCGAAGAGCTCAAATACAGTTAAGGAGCTCGGGCAGGAGGGTCTGCCCTCTGGAGCACCGGAACGGTACCCGGGCGTACTGCCTGCAACCCACCACTGATAGGGGGTGGGGGGAAGCAGCATGGGTACAAGTTAGGTAATAACTGGCACATCAATAGTAGTTGTGAGAAGGAGCTCAGTATGCTGGTAGATCGTAGCTTAATGAGCCAGCAGTGCAGTGTAGTAGCCAAAAGAGACAAATATATAGCTGTATCAACAAAGGTATAATGTTGATTCCATGCAAAATAATACTTCCATTCTAGTCTGCACTGACCAGACTTCATCTAAAATATGTTATTGATACAAGAAAGGTGATGTGGAGCAGAGAAAACACAGGGAAATATAACAAAAGTGTTGAGGGATTTGAAGTTTAAAATATGCAATAATTCAAGGAATTATTTATGTTCACAAATCTTCCAAGGGGGAGACGTGATAGACGTCTTCCAATACCTGAAGGACAGTCCTAGGGAAGATATAATGAAATTATTTTCCATTATTCCTGAGGGTAGGACTCAAACTAGGAGGGATACAAAGGAAGGGAGACTCAAACTTAAAATAAGCAAGAGTTTATTGACCTTGAGAATTAGTGAAACTCCAGCTTGTCTCCTGGAGTTGTGACAGCTTGATTCCCTTCTTCCCACAAACAACCTTTTTTGATCAGTGTATCTTGAAATCACCAATTCATTTTTATCACTAGCCAAGCGTCCACTAAAGTGTCAACATTTTTCTTAAAATGTTTTGTTAAAAATATTGCTCAGGAAAGCTTAAATTTAATTCTATCTTATAATTTGATACAGAGGAGAATTTAAGAGACCCGGTAACTAACTTATCTCTAAAAATTCAAAGATCAAGTAGATCAATAAATAGACAAACAAGTGTTTATGCAGGTCCATTAATTGAAATAGAGGCACACTTTGAAGTGGTGAATTCACTTGGGTAACTTCAAAACACGTGTTAAAGCCTTTTGAAGTTCTTCGTAGATTTGATGGCTTTCCTGCTGCTCTTGTTACAGACACTATAGGTAAAGGTAAAGTTTCCCCGCACACATATGTGCTAGTCGTTCCTGACTTTAGGGGGTGGTGCTCATCTCTGTTTCAAAGCCAAAGAGCCACTGCTGTCCGAAGATGTCTTTGTGGTCATGTGGCCGGCATGACTAAACGCCGAAGGAACATGGAACCTTCCCACCAAAGGTGGTTCCTATTTTTCTACTTGCATTTTTTACATGCTTTCGAACTGCTAGGTTGGCAGAAGCTGGGACAAGTAACGGGAGCTCACTCCACTACATGGCACTAGGGATTCAAACTGCCATACTGCCGACCTTTCTGATTGACAAGCTCAGTGTTTTAGACACAGAGCCACTGTGGCCTCTACAGACACTACATAACACTACAACTTTAGTCCTGTACATGGAGAATGTTAGGGGTGGTATGTTGAGTGTGATGGTAGGTGTTTTTGATCTGAACAAGTAGTCAATGAGTTTTATCATCTCATTAAACTTTCACCTAAGGCTAAGGTTTATTCTCCTTAGTTCTTAGTTTCTTGAATATGGCCATACACAAGCTTTAACTCTATAGTAATAGAAGCTTACAATTCTGGGATGGTCTTGCCAACAAAAAACTGGGACCTCAGTTCAGTTCTCAGTGACCTGAATATCAGCTCCAAGCTAAGCAATCTGTTATGTACTCTTGGACCAAACCTTACTTTGAAAATCTGCATGTCTGTTGCTGGATTAAGTTTCTTGACCCAAACAAATCAGGGCCAGGTTTATGTTTATAGGCTCCATTTCAAATGCTTGCTGAATCACACAACCTTAGGCTGTCTGTGCCAAGGTTGAGTTTCAAATGCCACAATTTTTGTTTCAGTTTCTATCACCTGCTTATCTCTGGGTGTTGGGTAGCTCTAGGTACCAGCTGCTTCTGCTGCCTTTGCTAACCAGCTAACACACATCATCAACTAATTGCAACCCTGATGCAAATGAGTCCTGCTGGCCATTCAGGAAGGGCCAAGAATGCCAATCTTCCTAATGATCAAAGACTGCATTAAATGAAGCCAAGGCAATGGCCATCCTTTAGTGTCATGCCAATCCTGTTGCCCCCAAAAGCAAGTTGAAAATTAAGAACTTATTTTTAAGCATTTAAAAAAGGGGTTATTTCAGTGTTGGAACAGGGCACCTCCTATGCTGGTTCGGTCCAATTTAAGTATTTTGCCAGACAATTCAGAAGCTGTTTTCGCTGCCTTAGAAATATGTGGAGCAATTTCTTTAATGCAGTTAAAGCTTTGAAAGTATCCAGCTGAAACTTGGCAAGGTCAGTGATATCTAAAAGATTAGCATCCCTGTTATTTCCATCTGATTCTGCCAAAAACAAAGCTGCTGCAGGCATTTTAATGCTTCCCCATTATAGCCTGTGAACACTGAATCACAAATCTTGAATTGGCTTAAAATAAATCCATTTCCCCTTTAATCTCAAATGGCGGACTCAAATCAAACCTTTTCCAGATCTTGGATCTCCATTTGAATTAGAGGTCTAATTTGCATAGGTCTAATGGCACATTTTAAGGGATGCGGTGGCTCAATGGCTAAGATGCTGAGCTTCTCGATCAGAAAGGTTGGCAGTTTTCCGGTTTGAATCCCTAGCACCACATATGTTACTTGTCCCAGCTTCTGCCAATCTAGCAGTTTGAAAGCATGTAAAATGTAAGTAGAAAAATAGGAACCACCTCCGGTGGAAGGTAACAGTGTTCCATGTGCCTTCGACGCAGTGGTGGGTTTCAAAAATTTTTGGAACCTCTTCTGTAGGTGTGGCCTGCTTTGTAGGAGTGGATTGCTGCCCATGTGACTGGGTGGGAGTGGCTTGCCATCCATGTGACTGGGTGGAGTGGCCAAGACGATGACACTGAATTATTTGCCGCAATGGATAAACTACAATAAGATTAAAATAAGTACACAAAAACAATAAAAGAGCTACTTAAAGAAGGAAGATGACTGTCCTTGCCAGGCTTCAGTATCACTGACTCAAATGAATGGCCTGCACAAAGAAGAGACACAGAAATGAACTCTTCCATTGCATGCACTGCATTACGATGAAACAAGCATACAAAACAATAAAGACAGCTACTTACAGAGGGAAGATTACTGCCTTGTCGAGTCTTCTGCACACCACCACCTCACCACCTTGCTCCAATAACCTGCACAAAGAAGAGACACAGAAAGTAGGACTTTAATTGCATGCACTGCATTAGGATGAAACAAGCACACAAAATAATAGAAAAGGAAGATTACTGTCCTTTTCTCCGTCTTCTGCACCACCACCTCACCACCTTGCTCCAATAACATGCACAAAGAAGAGACACAGAAAGGAAGACTTTAATCGCATGCACTGCATTAGTGCATTAGAAACCAGCACACAAAATAATAGAAAAGGAAGGTTACTGTCCTTTTGTGCATTGAAGTCACCCACTGTCCACCTTGCTCCAATGAATGGCCTGCACAAAGAGATACAGAAAGGAAGACTTTAATTGCTTGCACAACTGGATGAAACAAGCACACAAAGCAATAAAACAGCTACCTACCCACTGCGGCCCATCTCCTTTTGGCCATGCGGTGTACACCAGCTCGTGGCTTTCGCGAGGCAATTCCTGAAGGCCTTCGCGAAAGCCGCGAGCTGGCATAAGCTAGCCTGCCACCGTCCCCGGTGCATGGCAGCTCAGCTCCCCACTTCCATCGCCACCATCAGCTCGCCCCTGCCTGCCGCCACATGCCGCCCACCTCCTGTCAGCTGTGAGCTGGTGTAAGCTAGCTTCCTGCTGCTGCCGTCTCCCACCGCCACCGCCCACCTCCTTTCACCGCTTCCTTTTGGCCATGTGGCGTACGCCAGCTCGTGGCTTTCACGAGGCAAGGCCTTCAGGCCTTTCCTCGTGAAAGCTGCGAGTTGGTGTAAGCTAGGCTGCCACCCCCCTCCCGGTTTGGGCCACATGGCGTACACCAGCTCACGGTTTTCGCAAGGCAAGGCCTGAAGACCTTCCCTTATGAAAGCTGTGAGCTGGCATAAGCTAGCCTCCCTCTCCCCCGCTGCCCCTCTCATGCTTAGTTGCTTACCTGAGGGAAGCAGCAAGCTGCTGGAAGGTGAAACGAAACAAAACGAAGTGAAGTGAGGACCCACCACGCTTTTAAACGGGTGTTAAAAGTGGGTGGGTCGACTCCAGCCCACTCACTGATTGGCTGGACTCCAGCCAATCAGTGATCAGCGGGCTTGTCTAGTTTAGTGCGGATGGGCAGGGGAGTGAGCGAGCTGCAATGGAACGGCCAGGGAGAGCAAGCGACAGGGCCTGGGCAGGCATTCCGGAACTTCTGGGTCCACCGGTGGAACCTCTTCTAACCGGTTCAATAGATTTGATGAACCGGCTCTACCGAACTGGTGCGAACCAATAGGAACCCACTTCTGCTTCGGTGTTTAGTCATGCCAGTCACATGACCACGGAGTTGTCTTTGGACAGCGCTGGCTCTTTGGCTTTGAAATGGAGATTAGCACCAACCCCTAAAGTCAGGAATGACTAGCACAAATGTGCGAGGGGAACCTTTACCTTATTAATGGCACATTTTAAAAGCAGGCAACAAATGATTCTTTCCTGGAATTCTTACCAATCATATATTTACTTGGATCATCTTACCCAAGAAAGAAGTGGAAGGAAGACTTAGAATGGAGGTCTCAGCAGCAATTCTAAGCCACTGCCCAATTGGATGATTGAATTGAAACCATTTTCTTTGGATTTTGGAGACTTTTTTTGGTGATAGAGCCCAGAACCTCTGTAATTTTTTATTTTGTTTTTCAACATATCATTGGGTTGGTAAGTATCGAAAAGTAATTTGGAATGTGACACCTTTAGAATTCCGATTGAATTCTGAAATGCACAAGTTTCTTACTTTTGAAAGTGAATGTGAGAGTGTCACATGTTTTCTAAGTGTTATTATGGTTTCTCATTAATATAGAATGGAATGGAATGGAATGGGATAGGACAGGACAGGACAGAATTCTTTATTGGCCAAGTGTGATTGGATACACATCCAAGGATGTCTTTAGTGTATATACTCTCAGTGTACATAAAGAAAAATAAAATATAATACATTCATCCAGAATCATAAGTTACAACACTTAGTGATAGTCATAGATTACTAATAATCAATTGAATCATACTAGAATAGGGCTGTCAAACTCCCAGCCCATGTGCCAGATGCGTCACACACTGGTCACACCCACATCTGGTTTAGTGAAGGGGAAAAATGTCCCAATCACGTGACGATGCAGGTTTGACACCCCTAATGTAGAACTTGATTGTTATAAATCAAATTTATTTTACCCATCCCCAAGTCAGCACAGAATGACAGAACGAAATAGGAAGTAGACAGGATTTTGAACTAAGTGTTGAATTGTATTCATATTTATAAGGCTGCGGTGAAAACTTCATTCTGTTCTGGATATTACACCTCCCATCTGTTTCCTTATGCCTCAACTTCTTTTATGCAGCATTTTTCCTTCCCACCACTGTTGCCAAATGTATTGAGAATGAGGGGGTGGGTGGGAAACTGATGTAATGAAACAGTGTAAATTAATGAAGTAAAAGTAAATTGAAACACAAATTATTTTATTTCATTCTTCCTGACTATAGTATTCCCTAGATGTCAATTTATTTTTGCATCGACTAGTATGCAATAGGCTAAACAAAGGAATAAATTCACAAGGATATACCGTGGGTTTTGTGGCTAAATTGTTATTAGGGTTCAGTTAAATATGGATCACATCTTTATTAGCAGTTTTTGTTTATGTGACATTCTGCCCTACAACTCAGTAAAATAGAATAAAATTAGGATGTAATGTTTATGTAACCATTTTGGCTCAACTGCTGCATTTTAACATGGGAAATGTCATTGCCAAATTACTTTACCTAAATATTCATGAAATATGCAATATGTTTTCCTGTAAATGCACATATTTAGAAAACTAATATCTACCACTTAGGCTAAAATATCCGGCTGCTAGAGAAGGGAAAAGTGTGCCTTTCTTGCAACCAGCCTTATATTTGTCTCATATTTGTGGAAATCAGTCATAACCTTGTAGATAATTCAATTCTGGGGTTATACATAAAAATAAATGCACTAGTCTAGTTTAATGAAAAGAAGGACTAGGGGGACACTATTGGAACTAGGGGGACACTATTGGAACACTAGCAGTGTTCCAATATCTCAGGGGCTGCCACATAGAAGAGGAGGTTAAGCTATTCTCCAAAGCACCCGAGGGTAGGACAAGAAGCAATGGGTGGAAACTAATCAAGGAGAGAAGCAACTTAGAAGTAAGGAGAAATTTCTGCACAGAACAATTAATAAGTGGAACAACCTGCCTCCAGAAGTTGTGAATGCTCCAACACTTTTAAGCTTTTAAGAAGAGGTTGGAGCACCATTTGTCTGAAATGGTATAAGGTTTCCTGCCTAGGCAGAGGGTTGGACTAGAAGACCACCAAGGTCCCTTCCAACTCTGCTATTGTATTGTATTGTATTGAATTGAATAACTGCAGTTGTGAATGCTCCAACACTGGAAGCGTTTAAGAAGAGGTTGGACCACCATTTGTCTGAAATGGTATAAGGTTTCCTGCCTAAACAGAGGCTTGGACTAGAAGACCACCAAGGTCCCTTCCAACTCTGTTTATCCTATCCTATCCTATCCTATCCTATCCTATCCTATCCTATCCTATCCTATCCTATCCTATCCTAATCTAATCTCAGGAAGAAGGAATAAAACTTCATTTGAAAAAAGAATAAACTTTCAGAGGATAAATTTGTGTGCAGAACCATGGATATAGTTAAGTTTCCCAGTCCTTTAATAGTACTTTGCCTGTCAACCACTCTTCGGTGATTCCTCCAATTACCATTATCTGTTCCAGTCCAGGAGTGGGGGAATTCTTGGATAAATTACAGAACAATTGAAGGATGGGGAGGTCTCAACTACAAACTTTTCCAGGCAATTGTACCAAGAAAAGACAATAGTTGGTATAGCAATTTAAAAAAATCCTAGTCAAATATCAAGAAATCATGTGGACATAAATTGCTTTTGAATGCTTAATAACAGCCAGGTTATAACCATATCAATGAGATACTCTAGCTCATACCATTTCCCTCATTGTGGTCATTCAGCATATGGAGACCTAGTTAGGTGCTCCATAATCTGGAGTGATCCCTACATGAGGACTCTGGATAAGGGTCATTTAAACAAAGCCTGTCAAATACTTTGGCCAGCTAATGAGAAGGAAGGACTCACTGGAGAAGAGCCTAATGCTGGGAAAGATTGAAGGCAAAAGAAGGGGACGACAGAGAATGAGGTGGCTGGATGCAGTCACTGAAGCAGTAGGCGTGAGCTTAAATGGACTCCAGAGAATGGTAGAGAACAGGAAGGCCTGGAAGAACGTTGTCCATGGAGTTGCAATGGGTGGGACATGACTTCTCAACTAACAACAACAAAACAAAGTCTGTATCTTACAGCTGAGTGCAAATGCTGGCTGGAGAGAAATCTTGGCTCATGTGAGAGCTAATAGATAAACATTATAAGCCCTACTCCATGTCTTGTTTAAAAAATTCATTTGTTCATATGAAAACCACACTCCTGCAAACATTCTCATTCAGCATGTACACTTCTGCAGAGAAAAGATGCAATTTGATTACTATCTCACCAGGGTCATATTCATGTTCTAGTTTTACGATGCCTGAAGAAGTCTTGAGTCTGACAAAGAGAGAGATGAATCAAAGAAGGCCAAATCCTCAATTGAAGCCTCTTTAAACATGAATACCTCTTATTTTTCTCCAAAGGCTGAAACAAAAAGAGAAGGGGTTGATGGGTGGGGGAAGATCTACATATTATATTCAGTTTCATATTGTCCCCACAAGGAACACATCATTTGGCCATGCCTTGGCTGGTTTGCCATTCTCCTATTGTGAATCTTCTATGGGAAGAAACAGGCACTGATATTTAGTTTAGTTTACTGTCATTGCACATTGTACAACAAAATTAAATGCCATCTTCAGTGTACATTATAACTATGAAAATAAAAACACAAAGACACATCCTTCACATTCTATACAATTGAATTGAAAACCCCTGATATTGCGTTAATATTGCACTATACAGTAGAATTTAATACAGATACTGGTCTGGGATAGCAGCTGTTTTTCAACCTATTTGTCCTTGTTTTTATTGTCCTGTACCGTCTGCCAGAGGGTAATAGTTCAAAAAAAGGGTGCCCAGGATGAGATGCATCTTTAAGAATGTTTTGAACTTTCTCAATGCAGCGGGATCTATAAACCTCTTCCAAAGAGGGGAGAGGGCAACCAATGATTCTCTGGGCAATGAAGTTAACCCTCTGGAGGGCTGTCCTATCTGCCACTGTGCAATTGGCAAACCATACACAGGTGCAGTAAGTTAAAATATTATCCATGGTGCAGCGGTAGAAGGTCACCAGCAGTTTTTATTCTGGATGAGGTTCAATCCCAAAGAACCCATTGCTTCATTGGTTCAAACTCTTGTTCCTCAATGCCTTGGAGCTGTGGCCACTATCTTCTGTCCTGGATATGACATCCCATTTCTCAGCCTGTACGCAGTCTGCCTCGGTTTAGATTTATAAAGACAAACCTGAGGCAGATTTGTTCACATCACATTTTATTCATTCATCATAGGAAGCCCACAGGTCAACAAAAATTGTTTTCTAAAAATAGCGATCCTCATCCAGCATAGAGAAAATGTGACTTTTGTGAACATAGTTCATGGTTGCTTTAATGTGATGTATTTCTTCAATGTTTCTTAGCAAACAGCTGTGGGGAACACTTTAATTATAAAGGATACCTTTGATCGGCAGTAATAATACAGGCATTCAATAGCTGTGCTGCATACTGAATTGTCTCTCAAGCTGTGCTAAGTGCATCTGATCTGAACACATAACAGGCAATCATGCCCAGTTTGGGATTTTGATTATCTGATAATAAACTGCTAAAAACCTCACCCGTAGTCTTGTCTTCATCATAGATGTTCTGCTTTGCTAACGTCACATTTGACAAATTTCCCTTTTGATTAGAAAGTTATGAATAGAGCAGCTGCTTGGCATCAAGTAAATATTTGGGCTGAAGCATGAGATTGGAGATTGTCAAATATTGTGTACAGTAATGTAGATTTGGCAGCTGGCAGGGAAGTAGTCCCAATGATAGACTTTTGGAACATGCATAGCTTTGGGTAAGTTGGAGATTGCATTTGTCATAAATCAAACATGACAGACTGTCTTCAGGTGGCAAACAGCACCCAAAGGGGCAGTTTAGGTTTGGAGACAATTCTTCTGCTTTGTGTGGCAATCCAGTCTGAGGTAGCCACTGCAGGCAGTTTTCCAACTTCTTCTAAACATATCCAGTGACGGGAACCCCCACTTCCCTTTGTCTTTGCTTCTACTTTCAAACTGTTGTGGTGAATAATTTTTTCCCCCTCACTTTCATGAAGAATCTGCTTCCCAGTACTTTACCAAGAACAGGATTTAGGGTTTTTTTGTGTGATATCTTTCTCTGCATTTGAAGAGCATTCTCATATCTCTCTTCAAATCTTTCTTTACAAGATGAAACATGCCCCTCTGCTTCAGCAGTCTGTCTACATAGGACTTAATGTTTACTGTATTCCCCAATCATCTTTCTTGCCTTTTTCTGAATCTGTTGAGAATTCTTCCTGTGATCATTGTTCCCAGAACTGGATATAATATTTTATCATGGAGTAATCAGACCAAAGGAAGATATGAATTTGAATTCATTATATGCTATGAATTTGAAACTATATTTGTTGATGCAACCTACAATTGTATTTACCATTTCTGCAGCTGTATCCCATTGCTGATTCATATTGAGTTTTTAATTAACTACTCTTCCAAGTTCTTTATCACAGGTATGGCTCTCAAACTAAGCAGCCTGTGCAATTGATTTAGGTTGTGCAAATGAAACACATTGCATTTTTGGGTTTACTCCTTTGCTCCTTCCACAGATTAAAAAAATTCCTATTTAGAGCTAAAATATAGGATCTCTATACTACATGTCTCCTGACAGATTAAGAATTACTGGAATATCTGATATATTCTGGAAATTTAAGCACCCTCATGTCAATCATATTATGACATGCTTCTTGTAAAACTAGATTACTCTTCATTAGGGCAATGCATGGACAATGCCACAATTAGGCTATTTTAGATTAGAAGTAACATTTTAAATACTTCCTTTGTTTAATAATACCCTTCCTGTTCCTACTCTTAATGGATTTTTGAATTGGTGACCCAAATTTCAATTGTGGCAATAGTCTACATAACTTAAATAGGTATTTATATTTTATAATATAATGCAATATAATATGATATAACACTCCACTCTACTCTACTCTACTCTACTCTACTCCACTCCACTCTACTCTACTCTACTCTACTCTACTCTACTCTACTCTACTCTACTCTACTCTACTCTACTCTACTCTACTCTACTCATAATAATGGTGAGCCAGTTTAGTCTATTGGCTAAGGGAGAAGGCTAAAAACCAAGAGACCAGAAGTTCAAGTCTGACCTTGGCCATACAAGCAATGGGTGACCTTGAGCCAATCACTCTCAGTCAGACGAAGAGAGTGTGTTACCTCACAGGGTTGTTGTTGTGGGGAAAAGAGGAGGTGGAAGAAGTATTAGATATGTTCTCCACTTTGAATTGTTTACAAAAATAAAAAGGCAGGATATGAAATAAATAATCAGCATATCTATTTTTCTGTGTGGAAAAGAGGGGGTGGGGAATCCAGGTGTTTTTTTAAATCTCTCTTTTATTAGTAAAAGACTGCATGACCTGAAAAAGAATAGAAATTATCTGAGAACGCTTCTAGATCAGATCTCACAATATCTGATAATATCATGGAGAGAACAGTGTTCTTTGTCAGTCTTCCTAATATTTCACTATTTCCAGACTCTACATTCTGGCTAAATTTGAACGACATGCTCGATTAGACTAAATTTGGATTGCATAGTTTGTAATATAGCATGTTGTGGGAATTCTGCTCTGTTTACAGTTAGAACCAAGCTTTTATGTTCAGCCATAGTGCAAGGGTGTCAAAGTCGATTTCATTGAGGGCCGCATCAGAGTTGTGTTTGACCTCGGGGGCTGGGGTGGCCCTGGCCAGCTTGACATCACTCGTGACGAGGGCATCTGTGGTGGCCCAAGCACTCTGCCAGTGAAAACAGACTCCCAAGCTCTGTTTTCAGTCACAACTGCCCTGCTGCCTTCTGACAGTCAAAATGGAGCTTGGGGTGTACGTGTGGCCCCCTGAGCCCCATTTTCAGCCATGACCGACTCTTTTAGCCCTCTGCCATTGAAAATGGAGCCTGGGGAGCACGCATAATCCTCCTGAGTTCTGCTTTTGTTAGCAGAGGCAGCAGGCTGGTCCTTCACTGTTTCCAGAGTGGCCCCACGGGCCAGACTTAAGCACTCTGCGGGACGGATCTGGCCCACGGACCTTGAGTTTGATACCCCTGGTATAGTTTATCTGCTTGAAGACTGCATGTTATCGGAACACCATAGTTACAGTTTGTTCGGTGATTTGGGTGCGCCAGCCTCTGTTTCATGCCTCAGAAGAAATGTCTTGAAAAATATATGAGATGAAAAATATGAGAGGAACATGTTCTGATTAATATCAGCAAAATAGCAAGCTTCCATATAAGGGTTCAGTTTTTTTTTCCTTTTTGAGAGGGTGTATGTGAGGGGCAACGCACAATACATTGTCCCAATACCTAAAGACAGGAGAACCCTGGATAATCTGAGCATAATATCCCTGTAAACCAATTTCAAGATCTTACTAATGTTGTAGGCTGGGAGTGGGGAAGTACAGATTTAACCCTCTTACAGCTTTTAAGAGACAACATAATTCATCAGTCCTCTTAATGACAGTGGGATATTGATAGATTACCTGGCTGAACTTGGCCTTTGTAAACCCAATTTAAATATATTAGTTATAAAATTGTAGATCGCACAATCATTTGTTTAGGCAGATGACATGAGTTTGTACCATTCAGCCCACATCTGTAAGAATCCTCCTCTTGCCGTGTGATTTGCTCTAGCACCCAAGCGTGAATGAAGCCTACTGCCCATTGATTAGAAAACATCCATCTTTTAAAAACAGTTTTCCCTCATGCATAGATGCAGAGGAACAGCGAGGAAGCTAAGATACCTGCCCTTGTTCTAGGTTAATGAACCTACTTATAGGAAGATAAGTTTGATTTAGTGTGAAGGTTGTCTTCAATTTTGTTTTGTAGAGCTGGTAAAATTCAGCCTTTGAATGCCTGAAAGCATTTTTGCTTTGCGGCAAGTCAAAAATAAGATTAAAAAGCTGCTTGATAGCCTTCTCAGTTTGGCTTGATGGCATTCCCCGTGGTTAGATTGTTCCACTCCAAAGCAGGTATACGGAAATGATGGAATTTGACTGTTTGCATTTGTTCCATCGCTTGCTGCTGGGAAGTTCAGGATAGAAAGGGTCGTTTCTATTTGTATTAGTCTAATGGGAAATCATGAGACAGAGCTATCTGCCCCAGGGCTTATGATTTTATTTGTGAGATTTCTTAAGGTCCTGTCACATAAGCTGCCATTCTTTAGCATATAATTCTGCAAAGCAGAGCTTTGAAGAGGAAAATAAATGAAAGCAAATTAAAGGCATTTCAGGTAACTAGTTCACACTCTCTGAGCCCAACTCACTGCACAGAGTTGTTGTGGGAAGAATAGGAAGAGGAAGGTGTGTTGGTTATGTTAGATCTCTGGAGCTGTTTGTAAAAAATATAAAGATGAGATATAAGTAAAAAAAAAATAATAGTTGCTACTGTCCATTTTATGAGGATTTCTGGGTCGGTCTTAATTAGTTTTCAGATAGATTTCACAGTGTGTTTTGAAACTTTTCATTCTTTAGTTGAGATTTTAACCTTTGCTAATTTCCTTGTGTCTTCCAGGGTGTAGGGAGATATAATATAAATAATAAAAAAGAGTGTGTCATAGCAAAAAACAATGGAGACTGGGATCATCCATTATAATAAATCACAACTTACTGATTCAGTCAAAATTGTCTTGATTTAGAAAACACAACATGTCCCAGGATATCATAATATGGCCAGGTGTGATGTTTATACAAAGATGGCAATATGCATGTTCCATAAGAAGAAGGGAGAGCAAATGAGAAATGTTGTGTCTTAGATGGTTACATGAAATGTGAGGATGCAACTATATACACTGTGTGTGTGTGTGTGTATCAGTGATGTGCGGTGAGGTTTATGACTGGTGAGGCACTGACACAGTGCTGGGTTTCAAATATTTTTAGACTTGTGGACTTCAACTCCCAGAATTCCACAGCCAGGCATGCTCAGTTCCAATTTAAAGCGACAGCATTTGTTTTTCTCCTTTGCTCCTTCTTTCTTTTTCTTTTTCTTCTCCTTCCCCTGCTTCCTCCCTCTCTCCCTTCCTCCCCCTCTCTCAAACACACGTGCACACACACCCAGAAGTTGGATTGGACTATCTCTCCTACCCCCTTCCCTCTCTCACTCACTCTCAAACAAACCCCCACACACACAAAAGTTGGATTGGATATCTTTTCCAGTGGCTTGAAAGCAGCTCCTCTGCCACCCCCCCCCCTCCATTCCCCTGCTGCCTTTCCCAAACACCTCCACCACTGCAAATGCAGCCTGCTGTCTGGGTGGGAAATGCCTGGAACACAATAAAGCCCACCCACCACCTCCTGCTGGCAGGCTGGGGTGAGAGGAGAGGCAGAGAAGCCGGAGGGGAGCCGAGCCGAGCCTTCCAAAAGAAAGAGGCTGGGGGAAAGTGTGTGTGCTACAGCATGGCTCTTTGCCTGGCTTCCTGCCTCCTCCTGTGGTCTCCTCAGTGCTCGCTTGTGCTCTCCCTCCCCAAGTGTAGTTTGATTGCAGGTGGAGCCACGTTGTCTTTTCAAACTTGTAATCAGTGAAGCTGGGCTAGATTTTTATATAGTTTTATCCAGCTGTGTGTGTGTGTGAGAGAGAGAAATGAATGGGGGCCCTGGGGAGGAAGTCACTACACTTGGAGAGGGAGAGCACCAGTGAGGTTAAGCAGAGTCATCCACTGTGAGGCAGCAACTAGCTCAGCTTTTTCCTTTTACTTTTTTTTTTCATGATGAGAGTGGTGAGGCTGTGCCTCACTTGCCTCACCTGACTGCACGTCACTGGTGTGTATGTATGTATGTGTGCGTGTGTGCGTGTGCGTACATGTACATACATACATACATACATACATAAATACATACACACACACACACACACACACATACTTAGTGTTATGTCAAAGCACCTGGTATGCCCAAATATGGGAGGGAGCATACTCTTCCTTTTTGCCTTTCAGCTCCACCCCAGGAGCCTTCACGAAATACAACACACACACACACACACACACACACCTCATTTATCTGATTCTGTAAGTCCCAGTATTAAATAGCATCAATAATAGGCTTATGGGTATTTTTTTCCCTTCTGTTTAGAATCTTTTTGATTCCAGTTTGCTGAATCATAATGTAACTTTACTTTGTTAGGGGTTAGATTTAACTGAAGTCTAAGAAATTGAGAAAGTTATAAATCATTGAAAGATGATAGACTATTATTTTTCTATTTTTTATCCTGCCTTTATTATTTTTATAAAAAGCTCAAGGTTCTGAACATACTTAATACTTCCTCCTCCTCCTCCTATTTTCCCCACAACAATAATAACCTTGTGAAATAAGTTGGGCTGAGTCCATGATGGTGAACCTATGGCACACGTGCCAAAGGTGGCATGAGGAGCCATATTTGCCCTCAGCTCCAGTGTGCATGCACGAGTCGGTCAGCTGATTTTTAGCCTTCGATGTCCGGAGAGCCAGAGGAGGCCATTTTCACTCTCCCCAGGCTTCAGGAAAGTCTCTGGAGTCTGGGGAGGGTGAAAATCCCCCTCCCTGCACAGAGGGTCACACCCGCATGCATGGGTGGTGGTGTCGCATGCACACATGGGGGGGGCATCATGCACACATGTGCAAGTGGGTGGGCACACATGCATGCACACAATTTTAGCACACCTTTAGAAAAAGGTTAGCCATCACTGGGCTAAGGCATGTATAGCTTTCTGTTTCCAATGCATGCCTAACAATTAACATGAATGCAAGAATCCTGGACTTCAAACAATCTTTTTACCAGAATTTTGCTTCTTTGCAAAAATTTAAAAAGGTCATCATTACTTCTGTCAAATTTTATTAAACACATTGGAGAAAATATAGAATGAAATATTACCATTGTGCTAATCCAGACCAAGCATACTAAAGCTGAAAAAAAATGAAAAGAGAGAGATTGTCTGGTTCTCTCCGGTTCCTTACCAAATAGCAGCTCCATAATGAAAGTTAATGGCTAATTGTATTGTGTTAATTAAACTGAAAATGTCATACGACAGCTTGAAGAGGTCCAGATATTATATAAGGTTTAATCCATCATCTTTATGGGTTCTGGAAAGTGGAACAGAGAAATGAACATTTTCATCATTACTTTTTTTTTACAATTGATTTGTTGATCTTGCTGTAGAATAAAAAAAACCAAGGACTATATAATTAAACAAACCCTTAGCATATTGGGGATAATAAAATTTGCATGATCCCTATTTGATACAGTTGCTATGTCATCCATGGTTCTATTGACACTGAAAAAAAAAAGATATACAGCTTAATTACCACTGGTGGTATTTAACTTTTATACTTTTATTTTATGCTTGGATTTATACTCCGCCATAATCAAATGACTGCTAGCAGCTTACAATGAAGACAACAAAATGACAATTTAAACATCTACATAGAACATCAACATAACTAACGACAAATAAAAGAGAAAAGAAGAAGAAGAAAATTTGCACAGTAAATTAAGACAACAAAACCATGAAAGACACACTCTGGAATAATGGTTTTTAATTGCTTCTTAAAAACCAGTAGGAATGGAGCAACTTGCATCTCTGTAGGAGCTATTTCCTCTAGCAGTCCTATCTAAGTTCAGCTCTCTTCACTTTCTGGAAGGGTGAATTGAATTTGAATTTGAATTTATTAGATTTGTTAGCCGCTCCCTCTCCACGAAGGGACTCGGGGCGGCGTACAATAAATAAAACACATATTATACAATTAAAACATTTCACGGAGGAGGTGTCAAAATTGCATAGTACAATAAATAGGAATAGTCATAATAAAATTAAGAGGTGCTAGAGGTGGTACCTCTAGCAGCTCAGCCCTACAAGATCTAATATGTTGGGATGACATAATTGGGAGAATAGGGTCCCGTTGATATCCAAGTTCCAAGCTATAAGCCATCAAGGACTATATTTGCTGCAGGATCCAATCTGGGTTGGTCCTGAAACATTATCCCGGGAAACGTATATTCACCTTCATTCATGAATATCTGTTTGCCATTATGATGTGAGAAACTTTCTACAATTGTGGAAATAATTTGTACTGTGTTCTGGAGTGAAACAAGGTGAATCATATTCTTCCAAAAAAAAATAAGAGAGAGAAGGAGGAAGTACTCCTTCCTATCAAATATATATATATATATATATATATATATATATATATATATATATATATGTATGTATGTATGTATGTATGTATGTATGTATGTATGTATGTATGTATGTATATATATATGTATATATATATATATATATGTATGTATGTATGTATGTATGTATGTATATATATATATGTATATATATATATATGTATGTATGTATGTATGTATGTATGTATGTATGTATGTATGTATGTATGTATGTATGTGTATATATATATATATATATATATATATATATATATATATATATATATATATATATATATATATATATATATATATATATATATATATATATATATATATATATATATATATATATATATATATATATATATATATATATATATATATATATATATATATATATATATATATATATATATATATATATATATATATATATATATATATATATATATATATATATATATATATATATATATATATATATATATATATATATATATATATATATATATATATATATATATATATATATATATATATATATATATATATATATATATATATATATATATATATATATATATATATATATATATATATATATATATATATATATATATATATATATATATATATATATATATATATATATATATATATATATATATATATATATATATATATATATATATATATATATATATATATATATATATATATATATATATATATATATATATATATATATATATATATATATATATATATATATATATATATATATATATATATATATATATATATATATAAAAGGGATCTGGTTTAGATGGCTACTGCCAGAGGGAATGTTGATCTTCTGGGAGGGAAACAGGATTAGAATTAATACAGTGCAGGAGGTGGAAGCCTTCATCAAGAAGCATCTCTCTCTCCCAGGGGATGAACTCAGTGAGGATAGTGGAAGGGAGAGTAAGATGCAAGATAAGGAGGGGGGGGGGCGAGGCTTCCTCTGGGGGCAGGGAAGAAGGAGCAATATCGAAAAGGCTCAGATCACAAAAATAAAATTATTCAAAATAATAGTAATTGGTGATATCATAGAAAGTGACAAAGAAAAATGAATGAACACATGGTTGACAATATAGAATGAGACCTTGTCTACTGCTTTCTTTTATATTTTGCTTTTAAGATTGTTAAACCTGTGATTTTTCTTGGATGGATTTATACCACCAGTGTGGAAGCTGCCAAAATTTTCTGTATATCCATTTCCTATATATGTATAAAAACCAATAAAACTTTGTTATAATAAAGAGTGAATCATATTCTAATGGATAGCTTTGACGTACTGGCCATTGGAGCTGGAACTGAAATCTGATTACTTATTGTCAAAGGGCACACAGTGTGACTATGTGAGACAACCCAGGACTAAGTACAGTAAACAGAGTTTTGTATTTCAGTAGCGGTTTTATCTACAAAGAATATATACATACACATACTTTAGTCAGACCTTAAACAAACAGCAATCAGCAATTATAGCACGGAAGCAAACATGGAGAGAGAGATATGCTCCAACAGGGCCTCTTTTTATTACAGGCTCTTAAAGTGATATCAGCCCCAAAACCTTGCTGACTCATTCCCACATTACATCATTGTAGCAGCTGGTCAGCTGTTAAATCTTTACCCTGACCATTATTAATTAATACACTAATAATATTTAGAATAGTTGCTCAATTCCAAAATGACTGTGGCAGCTTACATTAAAAAATGGAGATAGTCCTTTCTTGACGTATGACCATTTGTTTAGCAATCATTCAAAATCATGACAGTGCTGAAAAAAAGTTACATTTCATAAACAATGGACTGAAGCTATTTATTGTGCTATTACATTTATCCCTCTTTTCTTCCAGAAGCTCAGGCTGGTACACTTGGTTCATCCTACTGTCATATCTTTTATTATTTACAACCTCTCTGTGGAGGAGAAATTAGGCTGTTAGGCAGAGACTGGTTGGCAAATGGGATGAAAATACAGTGTTCAACTCTAATGGAATCTCTTATTCTGGTGGCAAATCTAATACAAAATAAAACATTCGGCTAATTCAAATGCGCAGTTCAATCATCTGTTCATTGTACAATATAAATCACTGGTTTTTAAAGCTGTTTCATTAAAATTTTGCTTGTAATAGAGTAATAGATAGTTGTTCAAAGTGATACTACTCCCCCCCCCCCCTTTGCAAAATCTTATTCTATTGCTTAACCCTTTACACTTCATCTATGGTTAAAATTCAGTTTGTTACTTCTGCCCACTTCTGTGTATTGATGTGTGTGTAGATTCTATGTGTACCGGTAATCTTCAACTTACAACAGTTCATTTAGTGACCAAAGTTACAACAGCACTGGAAAAAGTGAGTTATGGCTGCTTTTCACACTTACAACCGTTGTGGCATCCCCATAGTCACGTTATCAGAATTCAGATATTTGGCAACTGACTTATATTTATAACGGTTGCAATGTCCCAGGGTCACGTGATCACCTTTTGTGACCTTCTAACAAGCAAACTCAAATGGGGAAGCCAGATTCACTTAACAACCATGTCACTAACAACAACTGCAGTGATTCACTTCACAACTGCGGCAAGAAAGGTCATACAGTGAGGCAACATTCACTTAAATATCTCGCTTAGCAACAGAAATGTTGGGCTCAATTGTGGTTGTAAGTTGAGGACTACCTGTATTCTATCTCTTGGTATAGATTCATGTAAAATGGATGTGTTCACGGCTCCAAACTGATTTGCTAGATTTTTGCTCAGTTTTGTTTTTTCCTACTGGGACTCAATCTAAAAGTTCTGCAATAAGCAATATCCTGGGATGTAGGCATTAGGCAATTTCCCCTTTAGTTGCAGCAATCTGCCTTTATCCACCTGGGATAAAAGTGCTGAGTTTCAAACCTAAGCATCCCAATGCTGAGACTAGGAACAGGGAATCTGATATTGTTTATAGTTTTTGCTTCTTAATAAAAATCGTATTTTTGATGTTATAATTAAAAGGAATGTGCTTGTTTCATCAGCAGGATAAAGATGCCTTTGAAATAAACTTGATTCTACGTGATTGGCAATATCTACATTGCCTTTTTTTTGCAACGGTACAAAAGTTGTCTGAAAATTGTATTTTTCTAAGGTATTTTTGTACTTCTCACCCTAAACTGCTGCTCTGGAATTGTTCTCCTATGTAAACCCTAATAAGTCCTAACCCTGCTTAACATTTTGAGATTGATGTCATCTGAATTGCCTTTAATTAGAGGTAATGGATAAATTAGAAGGAGATTTTTGGAAAAAGTCAACTCAAAGATGAGTATTTTTGAGCTAGATTTCACCAGCTGCTATTTCCTCTGGTTCCCTTGGATCAATAGTAATTTTTGTGATTCCTCAAAAGTTACTTTTGTTATACAGTTTCCCCCCATTTGGATGTTTACATTTTCTGGTTTCATGCAACTTTCCACATACAGCATACACTCATTTTCAGATGCATAATTCAGAATATTTTATGGGTTTCAAATTTTGACCATAGAAGCCCAAATCAAATAAATACAGTTCACTGTTGTCATCTATCACAATCAGAGGTGGTATTCAGCAGGTTCTCGCCAGAACCGGTAGTGGAAATTTTGAGTAGTTCAGAAAACTGGAAAATACCACCTCTGACTGGCCCCAACCCCGTCTATCCTCTGCCTCCCAAGTCCCAGCTGATCGGGAGGAAGTGGGAATTTTGCAGTAACCTTCCCCTGGAATGGGAATGGAGATTTTACAGTTTGCTTCCCCTGCCACACCTACCAAGCCATGCTCACAGAACCCATAGTAAAAAAATTGAATCCTACCACTGATCGCGATGCTTGATTTGTTTGCAGAGTTCAGAAATCCACTCTCATTTATTTTATATCTTTAAGTCAAATGGGGACAGAAATTCAGAAGACAAGGGTGAGCATAATAGAAGAGAATATTTGTAGTTCAGGGCTGGACTATGGAGTTCTTGGTGTTCTCTTGAGTTGGATGTTTGCTTGTAGATATATCGTTACCCAACTAGGTAATGATTATTTATTTAAAACATTCATATAGCTGCCCATCTTAAATTGAACTCTAGGTGGCTCCCAGTTAGCAATAAAAACAATATTAATAATGAAACATAATACAGAAATATACTAAAACCATAAACATTGAACAGCTGGGACCAACATTATATGTCTGAGATGCAGTCTCTCAGAAAATCTTCTCACCCATCTCAATCTATGCCAAGGCTTGGGGGGAAATGCCATGACTAAGAGAGTGGAGATCTGCCGAACTTCAGAGGGAAGGGTATTCCATATGGTAGAGGCTGCTATTGAAAACACATGTTTCCTAATTCCCCATAAGCTGATAATATTTAAGGGTCGGGGCTAGGGCAGTGTTGGCGAACCTTTTCGGCACCAAGTGCCAAAACGGGAGTGCGTGTGTGAACATGTGCCAGAAACTGGAAGAGCAGCTGCCCGGTGCATATTTGCATGCCGGCCACCTGGTCTTCCACTTTCTGGCACGCATGCATGCGTGAAGACCAGCTGGCCTGGATGCATACCCATGATGGCGAATCTATGGCACGTGTGCCAGAAGTGGCACACAGAGCCACCTCCCCGGGCATGTAAGCCATTGCCCGTTGCTCTTCTGTGTTCCAGCGCAACGGCCAGCTGGTCTTCACACCCACGGAAGCACAGGAAATTGAAGGACCAGGTGACCGGCGTGCATGCACGTGCTGCAAACAAGAAGATCATCTTCTCGGCATGCACATGTGCACTGGGCGGCTTCTCTTCCAGTTTCCATACACCCATGTGCATGAAGACCAGCTGGCCTACTCCAGAACCTGGAAGAGCAATGAGTGATGGATCTCATGCCCGGAGAGATGACTCTGCATGCCACTTCCAGCATGCATGCCATACGTTCTCCATTGGGCATGTGTAAGGACCTGCCTCAGCTACTTCTCAGGAAAGCATGACTCTTGAAACAATTTGCATTTCAAAAGGAACTTTTACTGAGAGACAGTGATTGCAGAGACATCAGGCGGGGTCTGAAATTTCCCTTCAACCCCCCACCCCAATGCCCCATGTCTACTGGTAGACAATAAAATGCCTCAAAGGTGTTTTGAGAACTCCGAGACTGGATGGTGAGAAGAGATCTTCCTTGAGGCCTTGCAACCTTGAGTAACAGGATGAAACTGGCTTGAGAGGGAGTCTATCCAGATGTCCCATCCTCCCTCCCTAATTCCCAAGTGGTTACAGCAAAAGCGAAAGCATGCAAAACATTCAACGCAAGAAGCATGTGGGGGTAAAATGCTATTGGTTCAGACCAGTTCATCAAAACCGGTAGTAAAAAAATGCTACCGGTTCAGGTGAACCATATTTCTGACTATCAACTGGACGACAATCAGCTGTGACACATGATTTATGTTAGCTAGAATCGCTGGATTTCCTGCTTTCTAGCTAATCTAAATGACATGGCACAGCGGATTCCTCCTCTTGCTGTTCTACTTATCTTTGCAGACTCAGAAGACTTCAAAATGTTCCTTTTTTAGCTCTGCCCGGGCAAACCTCAAGCATGCATCCATGCACTTGGTAGCAGACTCACCAAACTGGTAGCAGACTGCTGGAAGCATGTCTACTCTATCCAATTTGGTAGAAGGAGTAGATGTCCTTATTGAAACGTAGTCCAGCAGATAACTTACTCCGTATACTTACTCACTCTGATGAAGTTACCAAATTAGGAAATGAGGTGTGCAAGCAAACAACTAAGCTCAGAACTGAGCATAATATTGCTGGCAGACTGTTTGTGGCACATTATATACCTCTGTGGACCCATATGAATATTGAAGTTTTCCACCAAGCCTGTCTGTACTCACCTTCTCTGCCACCTGGCTCACTCATTCCCCGGACGCTGCTGCAGTGCTTTGATTGATGCTTGATATTTTCTTAGTCGCAAGACAAATATTATTATTGGGTGTCATCTCCCCATCCCTCTTTCTATGGCACATCGAGGGAATTTTCCACCCGTTTTTTCTCTAGTTATTTCAAGCTGTGACTTGAGCAATAGTGAACTCCAGCATTGTTTTATAATGGCTTAGCCAGGAATTGCTAAATATCCTGGTTTTAGTCCCTGCTTGACATTTCAAAAATAGGCAGTCTGTGTAGATTTATTTTTTTTAAAAAATATTTTCTTCTATTTTATATCCAATAGAATTCCCCCCCCCCACAAAAAATAACTTCTGTAGCACACATGTTGTGGCCTGCCAGCGGTCAGTGGAGCTGGCCCCAGAGTCGGACAGTGAGGAGGTTGCGGAGGAGCATGGGACAGTTCTGGAGGCTGGGGAAGGCTTGGATGAGGGCTCTGCATTGGAGGCAGAGATGGGGGTTGAAGCTGTCTGGCAGAGATCAGGTGCCTATGGAGTTAGACAGCAATGAGGAAGAGGAACAGGTAGAGCCTGTTCCAGAGGTGGGTTGCTCCCAGTTCAGCCCAGTTCAGCTGAACTGGTAGTAGAATTCAGGCCTGGGTCACAGAACCAGCAGTGACCCAGGCCTGCCGTGCTGCTGAACCGGTCCCCTTGCTGCCGCCGGGCCACAGCCATTTTAGTTTTTAGTGACTGAATATGTGCAGTTCAGTGTAAATTGTTCTGCGCATGCGCAAAGAACGATTTACACTTAACAGCACACACACACGTGCACATTGTCTGGGGATTGCGGACTGGTAGTAAAACCAGCAGCAACCCATCCCTGGCCTTTTCCCAGTGTGCGCATGCGCAGAGCTGCCATAAGAAAAGAACAACTCAGAAATCATGGTAGACTTGGGAGTAAAGTCACGGGTGGAAGGTGATTGGTTCCTTCCATAGGAAATAAAAGGGGAGCGAAAGGGGAGTGTGCCTTTGCAGGAAACAATTCATTTGTTTGGTCGTTCATTTGTTTCATGAGTGTGAAGATCTGTCCGTGAATCTCAGGGACTCTGTGCCCAGTCTTTCCTTGCACAGCATCTCATTTGGAAAATATTTACATGGCAGCTTTCCAAGATAGATAAGGTCTGTAGTCATAAATATTCCTTTGAAAGCCTGTTTCCTAGCCCTTGCTGAATGTGAATGAGAGGAATTGACATTTGTTTAGTCGGGACTAGGATTCTGCCTTGTGGTTTTTGGGGAAGCCTAGGTCAGAACAACTCATGATCCTCACCTGGTTAAACCTGGACTGAAAATTAACACTAAATTGTATGGAGACTTAGTTAATGTTTCACATTCTATGTCCCCCCCCCAAAAAAAGGATTAGAACTCAGCTGCCTGGTGAAATTAAGACACGTGGAGGGCTCTTAACTTTATTTAATGATGATTGAATCTTGTAATCTCTGCATCTACAACAGGCAATCAGGAAGTCTGTCCCATCGACAGCAGCCAGGTTTTCATTATGGGTTGTATAAAAAGAAAAGAGGATGAATCCCCATCATGCCGACTTCTTAATTTTATTGTCCTCATTAAAGCGCTTTGCTTGGGTAATGAGCAAGATAATACATTTCAAGCAGCATATATAATGAAAAAGGAAGAATAATGAAAAGTTAATTTTGTGTAAATTAAGAGGAAAAATACCTTGAGTTAAAATTAAAAATATAAAGTTTCCTTCCGGGGATTTTGGAGATTAATAACACGGTGATTAATGCCACCCTTATCCATTAATACTTTGCAGGGGAAACAATATTGCTAAATACATGGCATTTTCTCAACCTATATATTTATTTAGGAGCTCTATGTGTATGTGTATGTATGCTTATGTGTTGTGGCCCAGCAGGAGCTGTTGGAGTTGCCACCAGACTCCGACAGCGTGGGTCCCTCTGAGTCGGCTCAGGAGGATGTGGAGGACCCTAGACAGGGTTCCGACTCTGAGCAGGGCGCAGAGAGGCTGGTTGGCCACCAGGAGGCGCCTGAAGCATGGAGCAGTGGTGAAAGCCAAAGGAAGGGGGCTCCTGATGTCATGCCTTGGAGCAGTGGGGAGGAGTCACGGGACAGTGAGTCAGACATCAGCAGTGAGCTATTAGATGCTCGTTACTGGCGTGCTACCTGGCGTAAGGAGCAATTGAGCAATTACAGGAGGTAATTGCTCTCAGCTGCTGATCATTAGACTCCTCTCCAGACTATAAAAGGACTGCTTGTGTACACACCCTTTGCAGGAATCAACTGATCATTGGAGTTGGAGAAGCTCAGATCTGTGTCGTACTTTGGCAGGCTGGATTGCTGCCAAAGGGTTTACCTGGATTGCTGCCAACCTGTTCCCTGGACCTTGGCAGGCAGGAGGGCTGCTAAGGTGATTATCTGGAGCTTGGTAGCTGGATTGCTGCCAAGGGGTGTCGCTGTAGCTGGATTTCTGCCCAGAGTGCTATCTTGACCTTGGCAGGCTGGATTGCTGCCAAGGTTGAACTTGTATGTCAATAAACATCTGGAAGAGACTTTGTGTCGGATTGACTTGGTATACCAGAGCGAGGGGGGGGGGTCAGAACACTTATGAATGCTTATGTATGATGGACTTATGTTTGTATGTATGTATGTATGTATGGCTCAGCAGCTAAGATGCTTAGCTTGTCGATCAGAAAAGTTAGCAGTTCAGCAGTTCGAATCCCTAGTGCCGCGTAATGAAGTGAGCTCCCAACTTGTCCCATCTTCTGCCAACCTAGCAGTTCGAAAACATGAAAAAATGCAAGTAGAAAAATAGGGACAACCTTTGGTGGGAAGGTAACAGCTTTCCATGCGCTTTCGGCATTTAGTCATGCCAGTCACATGACCACAGAGATGTCTTTGGACAGCCCTGGCTCTTTGGCTTTGAAACGGAGATGAGCACCTCCCCCTAGAGTCAGGAACGACTAGCATATATATGTACGAGGGGAACCTTTACCTTTATGTGTATGTATATAAGTATACACAAACATACATAGTGAAATTTCTTCTTGCATACAGGTAGTTCTCAACGTACAGCCACAATTGAGTCCAAAATTTTCTGTTGCTAAGCGAAGCATTTGTTAAGCGAGTTTTGCTCCATTCTATGACTTTTCTTGTCACAGTTGTTAAGGGAATTTTAAGGGTTGTTAAGGGTTGTTAAGGGAATGTTCCACTGATTAATTGTTCATGGCAGTTAGAACAATTAATCAGTGGAACAGCTTGCCTCCAGAAGTTGTAAATGCCCCAACACTGTAAGTCTTTAAGAAGATGTTGGATAGCCATTTGTCTGAAATGGTATAGGGCAGTGATAGCGAACCAAATGGAGCCATTTGTCAGGGCATGCGAGGCGCTGTCCTGTCAGCTGGCCAGTGCGCATGTGCGCGCTGGCCAACTGAGTTCACCTTTTTAAAAGCTATTTTTTGCCTTCCCCAGGCTCCAGAGGCTTTATAGGAGCCTGGGGAGGGCGAAAAGAGCCTCCCCCCCCCCGAGGCTTCAGGGACTGTGCGGAGGCTTCCTGGATGCCTTCGGAGCGCTTAAAACCACCCTCAGAGCAAACCGGAAGTGACTTCTGGGTTGTTCGGAGGGTCGTTTTAAGCGTTCCGAAGGCTTCAGGGACCATCTGGAGGCTTCCCTGACGCCTTCGGAGCGCTTAAAACCACCCTCCGAGCAAACCGGAAGTGACTTCCGGGTTGCTCGGAGGGTTGTTTTAAGCATTCTGAAGGCTTCAGGGACCGTCCGGAGGCTTCCCTGATGCCTTCGGAGCACTTAAAACGACCCTCCAAGCAACCCGGAAGTCACTTCCGGTTTGCTCGGAATGTGGTTTTAAGCGTTCCGAAGGCTTCAGGGAAGCCTCCGGACGGTCCCTGAAGCCTCCGGAGGGCCTCCGAGGGGGCGGGGGAGGCTCTTTTCGCCCTCCCCAGGCTCCTATAAAGCCTCTGGAGCCTGGGGAGGGCAAAAATATCATGTAAAAATGGGGGGGTTGCGCATTGTGCGCGCATGCACACTGGGGGGGTTGCGCGTTGCATTATGGGTGCGGCACGCCCGCACCCGACCCCCCTGCGCTCCCCCCACTTGTGGAACGCAAGCCAAAAAAGGTTCGCCATCGCTGTTATAGGGTTTCCTGCCTGGGCAGGGGGTTGGACTAGAAGACCCCCAAGGTCCTTTCCAACTCTGCTATTGTATTGTATTGAATTGCATCACTGCAGTTGGTACACTAGTAACAGGGGTCTTTAAGGGAAACTGGTTTCCCTGTTGATTTTGCTTGTTAGAAGGTTGCAAGAGGTGATCATATGACCCCGGGGCACTGCAACCATCATAAATATAAGTCAGCTGCCAATATTGGAATTTTGATCATGTGACCATGGGGGTGCTGCAATGGTCGTAAGTGTGAAAAACTCCCATTAAGTCAATTTTTTCAGTGACGTTGTAACTGAATGGTCACTAAATGAACTGTTGTAAGTCAGGACTACCTGTATTTGCTATTTCCTTCCTCCAGCTGCTTTCATCTCTCAGTTTCACCCTAACCCCTGGAATTCCCTAGTGGTTTCTCATCCATGCAGTAATTAGGTCTCACCTTGCTTTGCTGTTGAAGACTAGTGAATATTGATCAGATTTTATTCCCTGCTGAAAGATGATTATAGAAGAAGAATGTTACTTGTATTATAAAGTTATAGTAATAGAATCTTGCAAATCTGGACGCTCCTTTTTTTTGCTGCTTTTACATTCAAGAGAGCTCGGAGAGCTTGGGGGGAGTCAAATCTGAGGCGCTTTTTCAAATTACGTTCCTTGCTTTGGGCTCAGATTTCTTTCCCCACTGTCTTGAATGCAGCTCATCTTTCTATTCCTCAGTTATTCTCACAGTCCATTACAACTGTTGAGTTTTCCTTTTGCTTGTCTTTACAGCCCCACCCACAGTGAGGATTATCCATTCGGGCCTCGCCTGTAACATTGAGGAGGAGCGGTATTCAGAAAGAGTGTACACCATCCGTGAAGGGGAGACCCTGGAGCTGACGTGTTTGGTTACAGGCCATCCCCGGCCACAGGTGAGCCTCCTGCTGTGATGATTTGAATGGTCTATCCACCCTGATTTTCTCTTCCATGGTTTTTTGTTATCTACCTTAGACTCGCTACTCAGAAAATGGTAGCGAGTTGGCCACCGAGAGCTACTGTATGTCTTCCCAGGATTATGATAGCAAGATTTTTCTAGGATGTTTTCAGAGATACATGGTAATATTAATGTAGGGTTTAGGTGTACTTTGATTGCATAAAGAATCATTTGTACAGATTGGATCCAAATATTTTTGATAGAGATTCAGAATTCTACCATTCAAAGCCAAGTAAGGGAAACGGGTATCAACACTGCAATGTTCTTAGAAGGGGAATATCATATCCTGGAAGAAGAAGGATTTCAGCTTTTTAAATCTCACATTGTCCTTTATATTACATCAGGGCTTTTAATGCTATGGCATTTCTGATACTGTGTGGTGTTTTAAGGAGTTCTGGGTTTATCTCTGCTGTTTTTCTAAACTGCCCTTTGGATTGCTTTTTAATAGCATTTCTCCGGTTGCCTTGCGTGAAAAAAATCATGGTTTAATTGCTAGTTTGGTGTTTATTTTTGTTGACCAGAGAGTAAGTGTTTCTGAATGGCTGTTTCATTGAAAAGTGTAAACAGTAGCCCTAAATGGTCAGCATTAAAGAGCAACTAAATGAACATGGGTGAATTGTGACTACAGTGCCTGAAAGCAAGAAACTCTAAGTAAAGAGAATTGCATTTATTTTAACTTTCCTCTTTTTTTTGTCTCAGTTCTGCATTTTTAGTTGTTTTCATCAGTGGTGGGATTGAAATTTTTTACTACCGGTTCTGTGGGCGTGGCTTTGTGGGCGTGGTGTGACTTTGTGGGTGTGGCTTTGTGGGCATGGCAGGGGAAGGATAGTGCAAAATCTCAGAGGCTGGGAGGCAGCGGGGGCAGGGCCAGCCTATTTGCTGGTTCTCCAAGCTATTCAAAATTTCCGCTACCAGTTCTCCATCTCTGGTTTTCATGCACAAATATTGCACTGAATAACGATGTTTTGGCAGACAACTTCGCCTTTTGTTCAGTATTGCTCTTAACACACACAATATTGTGTCTATTTTTAAAATTCTAAAGCCATTGCTTTTATTAAGAGTATTACCCTCGGATATTGAAAGAAGTGCAGAAATCTTCCGCATCAATGAATCAATGAACCGAGTTTATGTATTAGTTTTGGAAGTGCTAACTAGATTACTTTACATTTAAAAGCTAACAGAAAACACAACAAATGTAAAGGGTTTCGTATTGCTCTCTCTGAAGGGGCACATTGTTACTGATATATTTCTTAGTTTATTAAGATTCCTATCCCACTTGTCATCCAAGAATGCATGGTGGCATTTATGTCAGTGGTGAGATTCAATTTTTTTTACCACTGATTCTGTGAGCGTGTCATGGTGGGTGTGGCTTTGTGGGCATGGCAGGGGAAGGGTACTGTAAAATCTCCATTCCCACCACACTCCACGGGAAGGATACTGTAAAATCTCCATTCCCTCCCCTCTCCTGCAATGGTTATAACTATGAGGATCAGTCATAAGCAATTTTTGTTAGCGCCATTGTAATATTGAAGGGTTGCTAAATGAATGGATATAAATCAAGAATTACCTCTATGCTTCAAATGTTCATATTACTGGGAACGTTCCTTCTGAAGCTGATTTAAAGAAGAAACCTTGAATAAGTTTTGCCTTTATGTTATATTAAACATGTGATCGAGTCAAAGTATGGGATTGCTTGGTCATTCTATCTGCTGAGTGGTGGTTGCAAACTTTTTTTAAAAAAAAACCTAAGTAATCATAGGTTCTGTTCTATGGTTTTAGAAACAAAAGATTCAATCTAGTTTAAAGGTAGACACTTGGGAATATAAATTCAATCCACTTATTGTAGATTGTCATTTTCGCTGTCCTGTTCATGGTTTACATTGATCCTGATTATTTGCCTATTCTTAATTTCTGGTAGCAATTGGAAAGAACTAGTGTCCATTAAAGTGGAACTAATGATCAGAAATATCAGTTTGTTGCCAATGTCCATGTCCAGTTTTAATTGTGCTTCTGCACAATTAAAGGCTACATATAGAGGGGAAAAATCTATACAGTTCAGAATTTGCTGCCTGAACTTAGTTCTTTCCATCCACTATCAATGAAATAGGAATGAGACACACGTTCAAAGCTAACAGAAGGTGAGGAACTAAGTCTCTTGATACATCAGGCTGACTCACTAGTCTTGACCTCTGCTAGCTCAGGACATTGCAAAGTAGTCAGGAACTCACATTCAATTGTAAGCAAGGTCATAGACTCACTGGCAATCCAACATCTCTTTTAATAATAGACAAAGGCATCAAATAGAAATGGAATCCAGGGGGAATTCCAGAAGCACTCCAGGGGTCAAGTGACTGAGGTCCCAGAAAGCTATTTAGAGTCCATGGCCAATGCATAATTACTGTTTCAGCATTGACATCAACAATGACTACTTTTCTTTTATAATGAAAACCCTAGGCTGGCTAATTATGAAACTAAAGCTCTTATAAAACCAAGTCCCAACTGCCAGGCATCTCAGAAGAATTTTTAACTTGATCTTAATCCAAAAGCCAAAAGCCACTCTCAATCTTTATTTACTCATTAGAAGATTTGGTCCATTATATCTTATTATAATTATATCCATTGCATAACTTATATAACTACATCCGATTGTGCATAAGCTAGAAAACAGCTTTTGTCCCTTCTCATCCAATCCCTTGTTCAGTGCAGGAATCTATTCAACGCTCCCTGTAGAACCATAAAATGAATGAGTTGGTTGACATGTCTATTTCCTGCACTCCTTGAGGTTCATCTTTGCTTTAGAAAAGTGCAGTTTGCTTTCCTCTTCGGCAAAGCAGCACACAATTTTGTCAGCTGCTGTTATACATTTTGAGTATGGATTTCGTATTTTTTCTGGAATATTGCAAAACTCAGCAGAGGTTTGGTATTTGTCTGGAACAGTGCTAAGTCCACATCCAACTCCTTCTGAAATGTGTTAAAGCCTTGTCCATAAGGAGCCCAACTATCCAGAAATATCATCTGACAGTCAAGCTTTCATTGAACAGTCGCACAAAACACTTGCACAAAAACAGTTTGAGTAGAACAACAAACTAGCTGTGTTTAGTTGTCTCAATTCTAGGGACACGGTGGCTCAGTGCCTAAGATGCTGAACTTGTCGATCAGAAAGGCTGGCAGTTCCGTGGTTTGAATCCCTAACACCGCTCACCAGAGTGAGCTCCTATTACTTGTCCCACCTTCTGCCAACCTAGCAGTTTGAAAACATGTAAAGTAAAAAAATAGAAACCACCTTTGGTGGGAAGATGTTTCGTGCGCCTTCGGTGTTCAGTCATTCCGGCCACACAACCATGGAGATGTCTTCAGACAGCGCTGGTTCGCTTTGAAATGGAGATGAGCACTGACCCCCTAGAGTCAGGAATGACAAGCACATATGTGTGAGGGGAACCTTTACCTTTAGTTATCCCAAAGGTGCTTTTTCAGGAGGCAACTAGACTTTCTTGCTTTATTTTTTGAAGACGTTTCCCTTCTCATCCAAGAAGCTTCTTCAATTCTGACTGGATAGTGGGGAATGGAAGGATTTATATTCCTTGCAGACAGATGGTCATTTGCATCCTTTTATAGGGTCATTGAAGCACTTGGAGGTTTATCTGTGTCCTCAGGGTCACCAGAGTGGTAGGCCTGGTTCCTGTGGTCTGCAATGTTTTACCTCTGGAAATCCATTCCTAATCCCGCACCATTCGAAGGGTCTGCCCTAAACAGTGCTTAGGAGATACTCACTTATCGGCTGGCGAAAGCTGATGCTGATGTTTCTTGGAATCCGTTAGAGCAGAAATCTAGTAGAGAATACTAAACAGGGAAACGTGGATGGAAGTTGCTCATTAATAAAAGGTGAAGAAGAGTTAATTTTGAGGGAGATTTTATCTGCATTTGGTGAGTTTCTGAATGCAGGTAGTCCTCAACTTACAACAGTTCACTTAGTGACCGTTCGAAGTTACAATGGCACTTAAAATGATTGATGACTATTTTTCACATTTATGACCATTGCAGCATCCTTATGGTCACATGATCAATATGCAGATGGTTCATATTTGTAACTGGGACAGTTGCAGTGTGGTCATAAGTCAAGGACTACCTGTATTTCTGAATGTTTTTTCTGGGTTGGACTAACTACCAAATGTCCAGCATCCTAGCAACTATAGCAGTGATGACTAAAGTGCACGAGTGCGCATGACAGCATGTCCTCTCCCTGCACATGCGCATGCGACCACCACCCCCGGTGCCCCATTTTGAGCCTAGCAGGCCTGCCTGAAGCATCCTGGGACCAAAAATGGGGTACAAGGGGGTAACCTCCTACGCTCCCCCCCCCCCCCCCCGTGCATGCCTACACTGTTACAGGAGTTATGTCGGCCTTGTATGCAGCTTTATTCCTCTCTAGCATTCATCTCCATTGTTCAGTGATGCATTTCCTGTCTCTCTAGGATTTCCCTCTATCTGCTCCTGTGAGGGACTTCCTGTTCTTGTTAGATGTATATCGATGACTTGCATAGTGTTTTGCAGAGACCCAAAAATCTGCTGGTTGGCGGCTCATGGTTGGTGGAGCTCAGCTGGGGCTCGCGTGCCGGCAGAGAAGCCTCCATGTGTCACCTGTGGCACACAGGCCATACGTTCGCCATCACGGAACTATAGGGTGTAGTCAGAGAGCCCTTAAGAAAAAAGAGGGGCTAACATTCAAACTTAAACAGTGACACTTGTCTAAAATATGCAAAGAGGAAGAAAAAGAAATAATAGAACTGACCTTACCAAGTATATTTAAACATTCAGCATAAACATAGATTAAATTTAAATAAATATATGCATTCTAAGCTAGATATGAAGGGAACTGGATATCTGGCAGAATGCATGGTGACTGCCTATCTGATTTGAAGGCTACGGATGCCATGCTACATTTAGATATTTCTAGGGAGTGCTAGAAAGAAAGCAGCTAAAAAAAATCAAAAGAATAAAAAGAATGTAGCTAAATATGCTGTGTTTCAGTGTTTGCATACAAATGCTGGAAGCCTGCAGGCTAAAATAGGCGAATAGGAATGCCTGATCTTAGAAGACACTATTGACCTAATGGGTATAACTGGAATCCAGACAGGGAATCTGTTGGTCCCTCGGATGATGAAAAGTGGCTCGGAGGCAAAAAGGAAATAGCAGAGAAGCTGAATAAGTTCTTTGCCTCCATCTTCACAGAAGAAAAAATGAAGGAATTCCTTGAGCCCAAACTCTTCTCAGGAAAGGAATCAGGTTAACTGAGCCTTAAAAATGTAATAAGAGAAGATGTGTTGGGTCTTAAGGCAAATTGAATGCCAACAGAATACCAGACCTTATGGCAATGATGGCTAATCCTTTTGTCACTGCGTGCCAAAAGTGTGCAGGTGCACAAGTGCACCCATAATGCAATGCACGGCAACGCCCTGCGTGCCCCGTCCCCAGGCATGTGCATCCCCCTGTGTGTGCCCTGCCACCACGCATGTGTGTGACCCCACTGCGCTCCCCCTTCCCCCCATGCATGCACACGACCCCCTGTATACGCCCCACTCCCATGCACATGTGACCCCATGCTCCGCCATCTCTGCGCATACGCACATGACCCCCCCTAAGTGTGCCCCTCCTGCATATGCACAGGAGAGACCCGAAAATCAGCTGGCTGGCAGGAGGTATGGTGGAGCTGAGCTTGGGTGACAACTTGTGTGCACGCAGAGAGGGTTCTGTGTGCCCACTGTGGCACATGTACCATAGGTTTGCCATCTCGGCCCTATGGCATCCACCCAAGGAACCAGGCCCTGATGAACATCCACCGAAAGGACTTAAAGCTGAGATTTCAGATACTTTAACTAAAATCAATCAATCAATCAATCATAATAGAGCTGGAAGGGACATCAGAGGTCTTCTAGTCCAACCCCCTGCTCAAGCATGAGACCCTATACAATTTGAGACAAGTGGCTGTCCAGTCTCTTCTTAAAAACCTCCAGTGATAAAGCACCCACAACTTCTGAAGGCAAAAGCTGTTCCACTGGATAATTGTTCTCACTGTTAGGAAGTTTCTCCTTAATTCCAGGTTGCTTCTCTCCTTGATTAATTTTCATTCATTGTTTCTTCTCTTGCTTTCTGGTGTTTTGGAAAATAAATCTTCTTTGTGGCAACCGCTCAAATACTGGAATACTAATATCCTGTCACCCCTGCTCCTTCTTTTCTTTAGGCTAGCTCTCCCTATGTTCAGCCCCCATGTTTGATGACTAGAAGATAACCAATTATTTTGACTGACTGGGGAATTATACAATACAATAGTAGAGTTGGAAGGGACCTTGGAGGTCTTCTAGTCCAACCCCCTGCCTAGGCAGGAAACCCTATACCGTTCCAGACAAATGGCTATCCAACATCTTCTTAAAGACTTCCAGTGTTGGGGCATTCACAACTTCTGGAGACAAGCTGTTCCACTGATTAATTGTTCCAACTGTCAGGAAGTTTCTCCTCAGTTCTAAGTTGCTTCTCTCCTTGATTAGTTTCCACCCATTGCTTCTTGTTCTGTCCTCAGGTGCCTTGGAGAATAGCTTGACTCCCTCTTCTTTGTAGCAACCCCTGAAATATTGGAACACTGCTATCATGTCTCCCCTAGTCCTTCTTTCTCTTAAGCTAGACATACCCAGTTCCTGCAACCGTTCTTCATATGTTTTAGTCTCCAGTCCCCTAATCATCTTTGTTGCTCTTCTCTGCACTCTTTCTAGAGTCTCCACATCTTTTTTACATCGTGGCGACCAGAACTGAATGCAGTATTCCAAGTGTGGCCTTACCAAGGCATTATAAAGTGGTATTAACATTTCACGTGATCTTGATTCTATCCCTCTATTTATGCAGCCTAGAACTGTGTTGGCTTTTTTGGCAGCTGCTGCACACTGCTGGGTCATATTTAAATGGTTGTCCACCAGGACTCCAAGATCCCTTTCACAGTTACTACTACTGAGCAAGGTACCACCTATACTGTACCTGTACATTCCATTTTTGTTGCCTAAACGTAGAACCTTACTCTTTTCACCATTGAATTTCATTTTATTAGATAGTGCCCAATGTTCAAGTTTGTCAAAATCCTTCTGTATCTTAAGCCTATCTTCTGGAGGGTTGGCTATTCCTGCCAGCTTGGTGTCATCTGCAAATTTGATGAGTTCCCCATTTATTCCCTCATCCAAATAATTGATTATAGGAGTTGAACTCTATACATCTTCGAGTTGCCAAGGTTGAGGAACACTGGCTTAACTTCTAAGCCCTGAAGACATGACTCTGCCACTGGGCTTAGGAGTCCACCAGTGGTGGGTAGCTTTTACAGTGACTTTCTTGATCTTGACAGAAAGTTGGATTGCAGACTGTTGATTGTTCTCAGGTGTTTATTAATGAAGATGCATTTTTTTCTTTAAATTGTTTTTATTGGATGGTTGTTCTGAGCTGTTCTGAGCTGTCTAGAGTCATTTAGCTGAGATGGGCAGCCATACAAATCAAATGCATGCATGCATACATACATACATCTATTTTGGTGAAGATAGTGTAGAATGCTATTAAAGATGAAATTAACAAACATTTAGCCTTACCAATGCAACATTACTAAGGGGAAGTCCTAGACCAATCTACTAGATATTTTTGAAGGTGTTAATGTTGTGTGAATACTATAAGGCCAACCCAGCGCATATCATCTACTTAGATTTTTCTAAAAACCTTTGATAAAATCCCTCATCAAAGATTTTTTCAGTACGTTTAACAGTCATGGAATTAAAAAAGTGTGTCTTCTTCTGGATAAGCAAATAACTGAAGACTAGAAGGCAAAGTATAGAGATAAAAGAATAATTTGTACACAAAATATGAAATAAAATTAGTTGAGTCCCCCCAATGTTCTATCCCAAGTCCAACACTTTTTAACATACTTATAAAGCATCTGAAATTCCCTATGACTGGTGGAACAGCCAAGTTTGCTAATTACACTAAATTATCCAGAGTAGTAACAACAGTAAGGAATTGCAAAGAGCTTCAAAGAGATCTCTGCACGTCAGAGGAGTAGACATCATCAAAATGGCAGATGACATTTCACATGAGCAAATGCGAAGTGATGTACATTGGTGCCAAACCCCTTAACTACTAATACCAGTTAATGGGTTCATAGATAGTAGTGGCTGATAAGGAAAGAGATCTTAGAGTAAATAGAAAAGAGCTTATTGAAAGTGCCAGCCGAGTGTGTGCATTTGGTATATATATAAAAAAGGCCAACAACATGTTTGGGATAGTAAAAATGGTACTCAAAATAGAGATGCCAATGCCCTGATATACAGTCCATCAATGATGAAACCACCTCTGGAATATTGTGTACAGTTCTGATTGTTGCATCTTCACAAGAGTGTTTATGGAGCTAGAGAAGGTTCAGAGGAGGATAACTTAGAAGATTAAGCAGGTGGAATAGCTTCTCTGTGAGCAAAGTTTGCAATATTTGGAGTTTATATATGTCTTTGGTTGTTCGGGTTTTCTCCCGCGTAGAATTGGAAGTATCTTCACGACATTTCGATGAAGTCTCATTCATCATCTTCAGGCTGCTGCTTCCGGCTTGGTGCTTCTGGCTTGGTGCTTCCAGGAGCAATGTGAGATCTCAGCCGGTTCCTCTTTTTAACTGCCAGTGGGGGTTTGTGCTGATTGGGTGGGAGCTTGGCTACATTCTGATTGGGTGGAGGTGTATTCTGATTGGTAGGGGGCTTGGCTGTGCTCTGATTGGATGGGAGTTTGGATGTGCTCTGATTGGATGGGGGCGTGTTCTGTTTGGGTGGGGGCCTGGTTGTGCTTGTGTTAGTCTGAGTTGCAGAGGGATTTGAGCTGGTGAGCTGCGTTGCTGTTGTTTGGCTTCGCATTTGTGGTCGTGCCACATCTCCGTGGTGGGCATCAGTTTGCTTCATGTATGGATTGGAGGGGTTTAAAGTGGCTAATAATGCAGCTGTGGTCTGGCTTCTGGTTTGTGGTCGGGCTTCTGGTTTGTGGTCATTATCGGTGTGGGTTTGGGCTTGCTTTTTGCGTGGATGTGTGATAGGGACATCCTTTCGTGAGTGTGGGTCTGGTATCATTCTTAGTGTTAGGGACTCGTTTGTCAGTGAGGGCGGGTTTCCAAATGGCTGGTAGGAGGGAGGTATCATCTCGTTTATTCATGCTGTGTGGTCGTTTTTCTATCTCAATAGCTTCTCTGATTATTCTGTTGTTAAAGTGTTCAATTTTGGCAATAGTTCTGGTCTTTTTAAAGTCTATATCATGTCCTGTGGCTTTGAGGTGTTGGACCAGGGAAGAAGTTGGTTCCTCCTTTCTGACTGAGTTTTTGTGTTCTTCAATGCCTGCCTTTATTCTTCTGTTGGTTTGTCCGATGTATGTGGTGGGGCAGGTGGTGCATGGGATTTCATATACTCCTTGATTTTCTAACTCTATTTTGTCTTTGGGGTTTCTCAGGATGGTGGATATTTTTCGGTTTGTGTAGAATGCTGTCTTGATGTTGTGTTTGTGGAGGATCTTGCTGATTCTGTCTGTGGTGCCTTTTATGTATGGGAGGAGGGCTTTGCCGTTTTCTTGTTCACTGTCTTGGATTTTAGTGGGGTTTTCTTTTTGGATTAGGTTAGTGATATTGTTTCTTTGGAATCCGTTGGAAGGTAGTACGTTGGTGAGAGTGTGTAGTTCGGTTTTGAGGTGTTGTTCGTCAGCTAAGCGTTTTGTTCTGGAGATGAGTGTCTTGGTTACAGAGTTGATCTGTACTGGGTGGTGGTGTGAGAGTGCGTGCAAATAGCGGTTTGTGTGTGTTTTCTTCTGGTAGATGGTGTGTCCTAGGGATCCATCGGATTTCTTATAGACTAAGACATCCAGGAAGGGGAGTTGGTTATTGGCTTCTGTTTCCATGGTGAACTGTATTTTGGGGTGTAGGCTGTTGAGGTGTGTGAGGAAGTTGTCCAGTTTATCTTTCCCGTGTGGCCAGATTATGAAGGTGTCGTCTACGTATCTGAGCCAGAGTTTGGGTTTGTGATCGGATTTTTCTAGAGCTTGGGTTTCAAAGTGTTCCATGTAGAGGTTAGCAATGACAGGTGAGAGGGGTGATCCCATGGGTGCTCCTTCTATTTGTTTGTATTTTTTCCGTTATAGATGAAGTATGTGTTGGATAGGCAGTGGTTGGTCAGATCTAGGATATGTTTGGGGGGGTTGTATTTGTTTTGGATAGCTGTCAAGGCTTCTTTGATTGGAACTTGGGTGAAGAGTGATACAACATCGAAGCTCACGAGTAGGTCGCTGGGCTGTAAGTTTTGTTTCTTTATGATCTCTATGAACTGGAATGAGTTTTTTACGTGTGAGGTGATGGATTCTGCATAGGGCTGTAGTTGTTTGGCGAGAAATTTGGCTAGGTTTTGTAGAGGTGAGCCTATGGAGCTGACTATGGGTCTGAGTGGGGTTCCTTCTTTGTGGATCTTGGGGAGACCATAGAGCTTAGGGCATCTGGATGATTTTTCTCTGGGAATGATTCTTTGCTGGATCTCTTCGCTGATGGGGGAGGCTTTTATTTTGGATCTGGTGGTTTTTTCTAAGTAGGTGGTGGGATCCGTGCTTAGGGGTTTGTAAGTGGAGTCTTGGAGTAGTTTGGTTAATTTGGTTTGGTAGTCAGATGTGTTCATGACCACCGTGGCGTTCCCCTTGTCTGCTGGAAGGATTATTATGCTAGTGTCTTCTTTTAGGTTAAGTAGTGCTGTCTGTTCCTCTTTGGGTAAGTTGCTTTTGGGGGGCTTGCTGGTATATATATATATATATATATATATATATGTGTGTGTGTGTGTGTGTGTGTGTGTGTGTGTGTGTGTGTGTGTGTGTGTGTGTGTGTTACAACCCCTGGTATGCCCCTGGTATGCCTATTTATTTATCAGTACAAATACAACATATAGATAGATAGATAGATAGATAGATAGATAGATAGATAGATAGATAGATAGATAGATAGATTATATATATATATATATATATATATATATATATATATATATATATATATATATATATATATATATATATATATATATATATATATATATATATATATATATATATATATATATATATATATATATATATATATATATATATATATATATATATATATATATATATATATATATATATATATATATATATATATATATATATATATATATATATATATATATATATATATATATATATATATATATATATATATATATATATATATATATATATATATATATATATATAATTTCTTTTTGCTGTACTGATTCTTCCAGGATCAGTATATACATTTGGCACCAATGGTCATCACATCAAATTCCATACACATGCACATGTGCATACACATATACACACCAGAGGTGGGATTCGCGTAGGTTTATCACCGGTTCGCAACTGTGTGTACATGTGCCTTCTGCGCATGTATGCAGCTTTCTGCTAATGCACTTTGCTTGTGCATGTGTCTTGCACGCATGTGTGTGGCATCGAAAATGAGGCTATATAGGACGTTTTGGAGCCGGGGCAGGTGGCCGGGCCCACTGGCAGTTTGGTGCTACCGGTTCAGGCAAACCAGTCTGAACCGTCTGGCTTTAAAAAATGGGTTGGAGTCATTCATTGAAGTCAGGAGGATCAATTGGTGGCAATGACACCATGGGAAGGCCATCTGATGGAAGAGTGGTTGATTTATTTATGCAGTTGCTTGGTCACTGTTAGGCTTTGTACTGGACAAGATAGACCAGAGGTCTGAATCAGCAGGGTACTGATTATGTTTTTATGACATTTGCTGTGAAGGCAGGGGAAAAAAAGCTTCAATGATTGAACAGTTCTTGTCCTTAACTTGCTTTGTACATTATTAATAAGCACAGCACAATTTCCTGGCATTTTGTCTGTACCAAAATAGTGATAATGGGGCAGCAAAACAATTATACCAGTGTAATTTTCTTCTAAATCAAGAACTGGTGGATAGTACTTTAAAGTAGTTTGATAAAGAGTCTATTGTGAGTTTCCAGAGTTCTGATAATGTTTTGTTCTACCAGACCCCAGATGTGGTACCTTTTCCATTCTCTGTGAGTATTCAGTCTATAAGTGGCTTCCTCAGACTCCCCATAGCTTGGTAACATTGGAGAAAACAACCTGTTGCTCTGCAGTTTGCTAGAACTAGTTGTTAATGGAATAATTGGAAATTGCTTTTAATGAATTGCTTATTGCTTTACTCTCTTCAACAGCTGGCACGTATGCCAAGCACACATCAAACATGACTGCAATGAATGGTCATGTACAAATTCATTTCAAATTATAACATCGTGATTAAGGCAAACAATTCATTTCAATTATAGTATCATGATAATGTGCTAAATTCATTACAAAATAGACAGATCAATCGTTAGCAAATAATTTAAGCTGAAGACAGATTCAATCAGGCTTTCTGGTGTAGCTTATCCATAATGTGAAAGCATCAGAACAGGCAAATTTCTTGCAACTAGCTTTTTTTTTTTTAAAGATGAATAGGTACCTAAAATAAACACTAAGCAGAGATCTAGATCTGGACTTAATAAGCTTCTCTTGAAACTTAGTCCAGAGAAGGGACATCATCAAAATGAAGGAAGTGACTTGGTGACTGAAGTTCTACATGTGCTAAAAAAGGAACTTCAACCAACCAGTGATGTCTACCATTTTGATGATGCTGACCTTCTTATCTGAATTTGGTTACAAATTCATATTGAAGTAAATTGCATGTATATGTATATGGCAGAGGTGAAATCAAGTTACCTTTGCTATCGGTTTGCAAATGTGAGCGCCCACGCCAGTGGTGGGTTTCAAAAAAATTTAGAACCTCTTTTGTAGGTGTGGCCTGCTTTGTGGGAGTGGCTTGCCAGCCATGTGACCAGGTGGGAGTGGCTTGCCAGCCATGTGACTAGGTGGACATGGCCAACTTGAAAAATGTGGTGAACTCACTTAACAACGCTTTTCCTTAGCAACCAAAATGTTGGCTCAGAAACTGCCATTTGAAGCATGCAAGTCTTAAAGCTGTCAAGTTACAAGACCCTTGCACCCCTAACCCTTTAGAAAAAAACCCCAGGGGTGTTCAAACTTGACAGCTTTAAGACTTGTGGACTTCAACTCCCAGAATTCCTCCTCTCGCTCTTCATCTTGATGATGTGTGGACGGGCGGGGAGAGGGAGCTGGAACTGGTTCTAAATGGCACTGTAGATTTGTGGAACCTCTTCTATAGAAGAGGTTAGAACTGGCAGGAACCCACCCCTGGCGCACGGGCTCGCTTTGCTGGCACGTACCATTTTCGCACATGCACAGGACTTTCCGCGTATGCACAGAGCATCAAAAACAGGATGTGATAACGTCCAGGTGGTTGGGCGGAGCCTCCAAACCAAATAAAACTGGTCAAATTTCATCCCTGGTATATGGACACATACATGCATATTCCTAAAGAACTTTGTGAAATGCCTGAGGAACATTAATCGTTTTCCACTGAAGTGAGTTGCAATTACTCTATGACATTTACACAGTGATGAATACATGCTCAATGTTCATTTAAAAAATGCAAGGAGAGAGTCCTTTTACAAAGGTTTCCCCAGTAAGTATCTAACATGGCAGGTCATAGAGACAGTCCAGGAAGCAGCATTGTTGAAAAGGAGACCGTCAAATATAAAATGACCCATTGGGGGAATTGTTTTTTCTTACCTTAGTATCACTGCATGAGGAGGAAAATGGTAATGTATCTCTTTTGTATTACTGCATTATTATCAGGAATCTGCAGGATCTAAAAGAAACATTGTTCTGTCATGACATAAATTTTAATATGTGCACGTGGCATCACTAACATACTCTATGGATAAAAATGCAGAGATTATGGCACAATTCCAGTTTCATAATTTCTATTCCGTTGATTCCCCCTTACAGATGTCAGAAGTATATATGCATAGGATCATCATCTTCTTTTAATGACTCCATAATCCCTTGTGAGCATGGGTGGGCTTCAAAAATTGCAACAATGGGTTCGCTGCCCAATTGCTGGGTGGGCGTGGCCATGGTGGCCATGGCCTAGTTGGACTCCTGCACCATGGCAAGGGGGGGAAGACGTTTTTCACCCCCCCCCCCAGGCTCTGGAGGCTTTCCTTGAGCCTCCGGGAGGATGAAAACTGCTTTCCCTGGGCTTCAGAGGCCCTCCGGAGGCTGGAGAAATATTTGCCTTCACCCAGGATTGAACTCACAGGATACAAAATTGGTCATAGTATGTGTGTAAAGGATTGTGGACATTTAGTTGCTCATAAAGTAAATATGAACTAGCAATATGTAAAATTTTTGTTTTATCACATGAAAAACAGTCCCACTGTATTCAGCAGTCACACTCCACCTTGTCTACAATTCCCAAATCTGGGCGATACATTTTAAGAGAAATTTTAAAAAAAGTAGTTTCAGAGAAAGGACAGTGAAAATAAATATGAGTTTGGAGATTAAACCCAAAGGAGAGAGCGCTAATCTGATGGTCTTGAGGTGATACGTTGGGTTGACATGCTTGAATATTTAAAGAAAAGTCACAGTTGTATATTAGGGAAACGACCTAATTCTAAAGGTTGCTCTGCAGAAGAACAATGATCAAAAAGGTAGTGACTATCCTTCATTAAATACATTTGAGCAAAGGCTGAACTGTCAACTGTCAGAAATACTTCAGTGTGGATTAATCTACCGAGCGGGGAATTGCCTTCTGGCTTGATACTCTGAGAATGTCAATGAAAGAAAACAGCTGAGTTTATGTGACTATTATACTCACAGAAAACTGGTACAAGTTTTTTTTTTTTAAACTGAATGTTACTTTAGGGTTTCTTTCAGGTGGGGGATGGGAGATTGTGCCTTCAAGTCAGTCTTGATTCCACGCAGCTAGTGGAGAAGTTGGTAGAGTTTTTTCAGCAACATTTTCAGCTATTTTGCCATTGGCTTTTTTTTTTCTATATCTAAGAGGCAGTAACTACCCCAAGAATACTCAGCTGTGTTTCACATCTAAGTTCTGCTGAAAGCACAATATTAAAGCCAGATATTTTCCTCCTTTGTTGGAAATTTTTTAATGCTCAATAATTTTCGAAGATGATTAATTATAGAGTGGGCAACATGTGGTTGAGATGCTGTGCTTGTTGGCTGGAAAGCTGGCAGCCCATGTTCGAGACCCGAGCGCCACACAATAGGGTGAACTCCCCTTATGCCAAAATAGCAGTTCAAAAGCATGCAAGTAGATAAATAGGTGCCTCTTTGATGCGAAGGTAACAGCACTCTGTGACATCATGCTGGACACATGACCAGGGAAATGTTTTTGGACAGCACAGATTCAATGGCCTTGAAACAGAGATGAGCACCGTCCCCTATGGTTGGCAATGATTAGCAGAGTAAAATCCGTGAGGATTTCTTTACCTTTTTTTTAAATCAATTATAGAATATAACAAAATTAGTTGACTTCTCTTTTCTGTCAACTGTTTTTCTGCTAAACGTTGCCAAATACTTTATCCTTTTAAAGTATACCCAGTTGCCCTTTTATATAATAGCAGCTTCCAGAAATATATATATCTGACTGCAAATTATACATAATTCTTTCTTTAGAAGAATAGCGGATCAAGGTGTGGGAGTATACACCAAAATCAAAAATACCTTCATTTTTGAAACACAAATCTAATACAACATTTAATTTAAAAATAATTTATAGATTGTAATTGGCACACATAAATTACTTCCTCATCCAAAATTTGGGTTTCTCTTAATAAGATTTTAAAATATTAAATACACTCTGTTTTGTTGTAATAAGGGTAGATTTTTAAATTTGATAGAACTGCTATTGTTTATTCTGATTCATTATTTTTATGATACATATTACAATAACAGTTAAGGGTACATATAATATTAATCCTATGTTGCATTAACAGAAGGTTAGAATCAAGATAACATGAAGTATTAGTACTGTTTTATAAAGCCTTAGTTAAGATCACACTTGGAACATTGCTTCCATTTTTGATCTTATAAAAAAAAAGATGTAGACACACTGGAAAGAATGCAGAAAAGAGCAACAAAGATGATTTAGGAGCTGGAGGCTAAAACGTATGAATGCTTGCAGGAATTAGGTATGTCTAGTCCAGTGATGGGTTCCTACCAGTTCAGACTGGTTTGGCCGAGTAGGTAGTAACACCCCTGAACTGGTTTTCTCAGTGGCACCATAGGTGTCACCATCTTGTTTCTTCTAAAGAAAGAATTATGTATGATTTGTACATTTATTTTAGCATTGCGCATGCGCGCACAGTACATCCTTGAGTGACGTGCAGTAGCAGCAGGCAGAACCCACCCCTGGTCTAGTCTAGCAAAAAGAAGGGCTAGGGGCAGTGGTGGGATTCAGCCAGTTCACACCTATTCAGGAGAACAGGTTGTTAACTTTCTAAGCAGTTTGGGGAACTGGTTGTTGGAAGAAATCTCTTTTTTCCCCCCACTTTACAGGGTTAATCCTGTAAGGAAGGCAGGAAGGAAACATTCTGATGTTGTTTCTAGCCTAATCTTTATTGTCCTTATAGAAACTGCCTCTCTGGTTAACCCTTACTACATTGTAACAGCTAAGGCGAAGCACCAAGCGATGTGAGTCATGTTGAGTTGGCCATACACACCCAGTCACATGACCACCGAGCCCCGCCTACCAAGCTAGTCATTAGGGCAGACAACTGGTTGTTAAATTATTTGAATCCCATCACTGGTTAGGGGTATCATGATATCAGTGGTCCAATATCTGAGGGGCTGCCACAAAGAAGAAGGGACGAGGTCAAACTATTATACAAATCCCTTGAAGGCAACATAAGAAACCATGGATGTATATGAATCAAGGAGAGAACCAAGGAGAACTAAGGAGAAACTTCCTAACAATGAGGACAATTAATCAATGGAACAGCTTCCCTTTAGATGTTGTGTTTCTCAAACTTGGCGACTTTAAGTCCTGTGGACTTCAACTCCCAGAATTCCCCAGCCAGCTATGCTGGCTGGGGGATTCTGGGAGTTGAAGTCCACAGGACTTAAAGTCGCCAAGTTTGAGAAACACTGCTAGATGTTGTGTTCTGCTCCATCACTGGAGGGTTTTAAGAAGAGACTGGAGAACCACTTGTCTGGAATGGTATAAGGTCCTGCTTGAGCAGGGAGCTGGATTAGAAGACCTCCAAGGTCCCTTCCAGCGCTGTTATTCTATTAATCTAATTTTATTTTGAAAAGACATGTACAATTTTATATAATATGTACCTTTTTCTGGTTCTCATTTTTGTTTTTCATGGTCTCTTTTCTTTTTTAAAAAAGGTTACATTCAACTCTGTGGTACCATTACAGACCTTTCTTTATAGAAATGTTCTCTGTTGTACGAGTTTATTTATTTATTTAACATATGGTCATGAATTTTATACACAAGGAAACGTGTATATATAACATTACTTATAAGGTTACTTGAAACATCATGTGTTGAACAAATACAAAACGAGACTGTCTTGTAAAGAATGGGTAATGATATGGGAATTGTGAATACAATCAAGAAAGGGAAATTGGAATATTTAGAACATATGGTACTCAACAAGAAATATCAACTGCTTTAATTGTACAAGGAAGGATTCAAGGGAAGCCTAATGCTGGCAGATGGTTCATATCCTGGCTGGAAAAGCTATAAACATTGGTTGGCAAAAAATGCATCATCCTTGCGCAGTACAGCAATGTCAAAAAAAAAAAAAAAGGATTGAAAGTCAAGTAACCTCACCAAGATAATTTCTTCCAATTAAAAAAAAAAAGAGGTTTATTGCTTTTATGCCGTCTTGCAACATTTAAAAAGTGCAAAACATTGTAGACAAATATCTTGATTTTCGCGTTAACGTCAAATTAGGTGCACAGATTTGTTGGCACTAGAAACTTCAAAAAATAATATTTATTAATTGTTTTATTGATTTACGTAGCTGCCCAACTCATGAGAGGTGACTCTGGGGTGGCATAAAGTCGTCAATAAAATAATGCATGTGTAAAATACACAACAAAACAAACACATACACTGTACATTTACACATACATATAATGCATGTATAAAATATATTTAAAATTATCTAGCATTTCTTGTGCAGCATCCACTGATCACACCCAAAAACCTCTGTGTGGTGCCCAGCATTATTAATGTTGTCTCCAAAGATACTTTTTGAAGTAGCCAATTGGATTATCTTAGCAAAACATGTATCTCATCTCCATCATGATGAATAATGTGGTTTTCCTCTGAGATCTCTATTTTCTCATCCTTGGTTCCTTGAAAGAAAATGATTTCAGTTCACTTTATGGAGTTCTTTTACTTCCTTCTGCTCAATCCCTGATAAATGTCTATAGAGAGTGTCAGTCATCCAGGTCACAGTCACAGTTGCCCCAAAGATGCCCCCCATCCCAAAAGGCAACTGGACTTGCTTTGTTTTTCCTTAAAGATGTTTCACTTCTTATCTAAGAAGCTTCATCAGAACTGTTGAAAAGCAAAGAAAATCCAGTTGCTTTTTGGAAAAAAAACAACACCTTTTTATTGAGCATTTCTGCTGATCCACTATATCCAAAGGAGAGAATAAACTATGTTCTGGCAATGGATTGTTTTGAGAAAGAGTTGCTGATGAAAAGAACAAGCTTATGGAGCACAGCATGAAGGCAGCTGAATTTTGAATCTTGGGTTTGAATCATTTTTGAAGCTGCTGGTTTGGTTCTTAAGATGTATGTCTCTCGGTCCTGATGTAACCATTTTCCGAATTGGCTTATTGCCTTGAATAATAAACTGACAAAGCAGACCGACCTGAGAAAAAGAAAGCAACACCCAAAGTTAACATTAATGCTGCAAAAATGTTTTGTATGCTGTGCAAACATTTTTATCGGTTGTGTGAATTAAGCTATTGACCAACGTTCACAGCATCTCCTCCAATGGCACAACAGGCTTACCTGCAATATGGACCGAAAGGACAAGCTTGCACAAGGGTTTATAGTAGAATATGAGAAGTAGCATTTCTTTTACTTTGTTTGCTTATTTATTTTGATTTATATGACTCTCTTTCTATGCCGATTCTGAGCAGCTAACAAAGAGATAAAATGTTATGCATAATAGCAACCCAAACTCACTAAATATACAACACCTGTAAAGAACTGCAAGGCAAATAAATAATGATCTGTGAATCAAATACCTATTTTCAAAGTCCCCAGGCAATTTCTTCTGGATCTTGTTTAGCAGCAGTACCAAGGCATTATTACAAGCTTTGTTGACACATCATCACAGAACAAGCGATCCTCTCCCCAGGTCAGTTGTGGCACCACAATTCCTAGGATAATTTTGTTGGCTGTATGATGGCTAGGTTTTAACTTTTGCTGACTCACTACCATCATCACTTCTTGCCTTAAGAAAAAAAAATGGGGGAGAAATCATGAGGCTTCCCTAGGATTTCATGTCAATCTTTCATGCTAGAAGAAGCCCTTGGAAATATAGCTTACACAAACACAGGGAGAGTTACTTGACCAGTGGGGGGGGGGGAATAGACTCAAGCACAGTTGCATCTGGGGCCATAACTAACTTCCTCTGGAGTTGATTGGGTGGGTCAGTTAACTCATATCTGGAGTTAGAACAGCATAGTATGTGATCTTTTTTGACCCAATTATGAGAACAATGTGTATATACATTTGAGAAAGAGGTATGTTTCTATGACAACTAATGGACCACTAATGAGATTGTCAACAATCTGCTTAACTTAATAAGCCAGGGTGCTGTAAAATAGAATTTACCAATGTATTTAGTAGGGTATCATAGTTATTGGCTTTAAAGAAAAAACCTCACAAAAAATAGTGTATTGGAGAAAGCATTACTTAGACTTTCATTTAGTTCCCTGCTATTCTGATGGTCCTTTCTTTGCATCAATTTAAAGTATGTAAGAAATGGAAATTGGATTTTATTAACAAGGTTACCTACCCTGATCTGCTGCTCCCAACCCCAGTTATGTTGGTCCAATCTGGTACCCTCCTAATATTTTGAATTTCAATCGGACATGAAGAATAAAAAATCCTAACTGTAAGAGTTGTTCAACAGTTTGCCTTGATAGATGATGTACTCAGTTCGCTGAAGGTGATTACTCCCAATATGTCACAATTATTTTCCAAATGACCATTTGTCAGTGCAGTCCTACAATGGGTAGGGGGTTGGACTAAATCAGAAGTTCTCAAAGTATGTTGTGAAGGTTCCTGGGTATTTGGGTCATTCTTTGTCACAATGACAACAGTTTCTTGGCATTATTTGTCTTAATCTGTCTATCTGTCTATCTGTTCATCCAACCCACCCACCCACCCACCCACCCACCCACCCACCCACCCACCCACCCACCCATCCATCCATCCATCCATCTATCTATCTATCTATCTATCTATCTATCTATCTATCTATCTATCTATCCACCTACCTACCTACCTACCTACCTACCTACCTACCATCCATCCTATCCTATCCTATCCTATCCTATCCTATCCTATCCTATCTACCTCATTTAATTTATTTCCCACCTAGCTCCCAATGACTCTAGGTGGCCACAACTAAAACAAGGAATACAATGATAACTGGCCCCAGTGACATTAGCAGACTAATTATCATACCAAAAAAATCTTGGATGGCACTTCGAAAATATGTGCATTCACAAAATTTCCATCTCTCAATTATATAGGCCAAACTGCATGGATCTGCACATATACTATGCTGACACATTACCATATCCTAGTGTTTGGAAATAACTCAGTGAATAGGAAGACCAATATCAGCTACAGATCTGGCAGCTGTGAATTCATATTTTGTATATAAAATAATAGTAATAATTAAAATGCCAAATCCAGTCTAATTATCTCGCTGATTGTGCAACAAACCAGAATAATTGGTTTTCTTGCTGAACTGCAATAATTGCGACACACAACTCCCCTAACCAACCCAATCATAAAACATCATGTGACCAGTTTGACTTACAAAGGCAATTACAACAGTTCCAGTTGCTTTCCTTAAGCAAATCCTGCACAGTTGTTAATCACATGATTTTCATTTGTATAAATCACGTGATTGCCATTTGCAAGCTCTAATTGGCTTCCCCATTGACCTTGCTTGTTGGAAGTTAGCACTGAAGGTTGCAAATGGCAATTGCATGACCATGAGATGTTGCGACATATATTGTGAGCCAGTTGCTAAGGGTCTGAATTGCAATCATGTGACCATGGGGTTGCTATGGCAGCCACAACTACGAGGACCTATCATAGATCTCCTTGTTTAGTGCCATCATAATTGGTTGCTGAACAAATGGTTGGTAAGTGAGGATTGCTACTGCTATTACTACTAATAATAATATGGGGAGAACAACAATGATCTTCACTCACCCTCATCAAAGGCTTGGACAGTGAGTATAGGTCTTACGTATAGGCTGAGAAAAAGTGAGGAAAATTATGTATATATAATGAATTCATAATGCTCCCCACTCATATTTTTCCCACAACAGCAGTTCTGTGAGGTATGTTGGGCTGAGAGAGAATGGTTGATAATCAGCCTTTTGGGGGAATTAAGTGTAGGTTGATCTCTCTACTCCTTGTGCAATACTTTAACTACTACTACTTTGCAATGACTTTCTAAAATGACTCAAACATTATAAATTGAATAGAAATTTGATCTAAATCTAACCCTTCCTCTCAAATTAAGCTAGGCCCCTGTTTGTTAACATACAGGATGGAAGCAAAATTGAGGTTTTTTTTTCACTGGACTTCTAGTTCTTAAATTATTGAGATTGTTGTTCCCTTATGATGCCAATTGGGTTTATCAATTTTTTAGTTCTTTTAATGATTTTGAGATTTCTGAATCTTATTGAACCTTATGGCTGGGATGATATACAAATTGTATGAAAGACAAAAACTCTCAGCTTTGAAAGTAGTGTCCCCAAAGGACAATACAATACAATACAATAGTAGAGTTGGAAGGGACTTTGGAGGTCTTCTAGTCCAACCCCCTGCCTAGGCAGGAAACCCTAAACCGTTTCAGACAAATAGCTATCCAACATCTTCTTAAAGACTTCCAGTGCTGGGGCATTCACAACTTCTGGAGGCAATTTCTGTTCCACTGATTAATTGTTCTAACTGTCAGGAAGTTTCTCCTCAGTTGGAAGTCAATGCCACCTTTTCTTTCTTTTTCTCTTTCCCCTTGAATTTCCCCTTTTTTCTGTTCCCTTTCCTTCCCTTAATTTTCTATTTTCTTTTTTCTTTTGTATTTTATACAATAAATGTTTTTTTAAAATGATAATAAGAAAAGGTAATGGTTTTAGAGAATTGCAAACGAAAAAGAACAAAAAGCTATATATGGTCTGGATTGTTTATAAAAAAGGCATTTGATCCATTGCCACATAATTGGAACATTAAATGTTTGGAAACAACTTTAAAAAAACATTAGAATGTTTATAGAAATAATAATGAAAGGTAGAATTGTTGTTGGTTGGAAATATAAAATAAGGTCTTGTCAGCGCTAGGTGAGGCTTCTTCCAGGGTGACTCATTATCATCCTTATCATTTGCCATTGCTATGATCACCCTTTCAGTGATTTTGAAGAAAACAAATCTTGGTTGTCAAAGAGCAAAAAAAGGTAATGAAATCTCACATTTTCTTTCCCATGGGGAACACTCTACCACTTGCCTCTATCCTCCTAGCTTTCCAAAGTGCACGGATAACCTGGTTCCCCCTCCCAATTGTGCTGGTATAGAGCAAAATGGATGAAAGGATGTTAGAAGCTTACTTTTAGAGCTCTGTGTGTGTGTGTGTGTGTGTGTGTGTGTGTGTTGTGCTAGTTTTTATTGATATTTTAATTGTTGGTTGGGAGTGGCTCAGAATTCAAAATCAAAGGAGCAGCTACATAAATGTTTTACATAAATAAGTGAAATACAGAGTAGATTGTTCTTGGACATGAGGGGGTCAGTGTGTTCAGTTAGAGCCCACAAAGTGGTTACATTAGAGACGAGGAGTGGGGGAAAGGGAAGGGAAGAAGAAAAGAGGAAGGGGAAGAGGAAGAGGAAAGGAGAAGGCAGAGAAGGGAGGTTGAGAAGACCGAAGGAGTAGGGTTGTTGCGAAACAAGATGGAAGTACGGGGTGGCAAGAAAGTGACCCCAACTGTGTTCCCTATATTTGTAAGAAAATTGGGATAAATGCCAGTCATGTTAATATGATTTTCAAGCATGTATATTTGTAAATGTATATGAAAGGAAAAAAAATGTATATGAAAGGAAAAAAATAAAACTTTATACTTGAAAAAAAACTGGTTACATTGGTTAATAGCTTATCTCATTCACCAGTTCAGAATTTTTTTTTCTTGTAATGCTGTGCTTTTAATTCCTATTAGCTGCCCGCAATCAATATAATACATTGATCATATACATTGAATAACATCTACCAGTCACTTGCCCTTTGTGAACCCTCTTCTCTGGACACTGGTATGCAAGAGAATAGCTCAAAATTACCAGGGAATTTCCATGGATTGCATCTCTCCACCCTAGTCCAGCTATTACCCCATGGTGGCTTTCTTAAACTATTTCCAAAAAAGTAGATGGGGAGACCCAAATTCCTTGACATATATGCCCCTCCTACTCTCGGCCCCAGCTTCCACCTAACTGTTATGTTTGTTTCTGTGACAAATTGATTCCTTGTTAAATCTCATTTCCTTGTTCCATTTCTAATCAGACATTAGTTGGGTGTTTAAACAGGGCACTCCTTTTATTTCTCAAACCTAACATTCAGTCCAAAAGCAATTTATTATTTCATGCCAAGCCCAATTGATGACAATTTTTCTTGGACTTGGTCCATCATAATCACATTATGCCTTCATTAGTGGTGCATGTAACAAAAGTGAAATCTATAAAATATAGCCTCCCTAATGGCATTGCACAAATAGCTGCACACAAACCTTGTTAACGCAGTCTAGAGTGTTAAGCGGAGTCAGGTTTAATTAACTACATGTGAAGAACAGTAAAAACACAACTCAAACAGATCAATGTTTGATATCGGTGCTAATGGAAAAAAGTAAAATAAAGCTGTGTCAATATATGTAGATACTATAAATCAGAATTCTAGTGAATTCTTTTTGAATATATTATTTATTGATACATTTTTCTTTACAAACATAAAAAAAATCCATATCTATCTGAACAGTGTGTTGTCTGGGCACAGTTAATTTTAATTAAAGATACAACGATAACCATAATCATACTAGTAATCTTAATAAATATATCAATATTAATCACAAAATAATAATACAATTAGTTTGTCTTGCAAAATTTTCAATATTTTTATTATTTTTTTAGATCCATTTTAGTTTCTAATCTCTGTTTCTGTTAGTTAGCAGTTGGTAAAACAAATCCCATGTTAAAAAATATTCTGTTTCTTCCTTTCTGTTATTTTAAGTGTCAATCTGTCCATCTCAGCACATTCTAATATTTTTTTTTTATTACACTTTCATCTGTCAGGACCTCATCATTTTTCCATTGTTCTGCAAATATAATTCTTGCTGCCATTACTACGTGCAAAATTAAATGCATATACCTTTATTATACTGTTCTGGTAATATACCCAGCAGAAATATTTCTGGTTTCAAATTTATATGTTGCTTTATCATTTTTTCAAACCAAATACGGTATGTATTTTAGTCCATTTTTTTTTTTTTTGCCTTTGGATTCTAGTGAATTCTGATGCATGCTAGTGAGAGATTTCCAGGGAATTTCTGAATTCACTGGAACAGTATTGTTCAACCTTAGCAACTTTATCATGCCTGGACTTTAACTTCCAGATTTCCCCAGCCAGCATGCTGACTGGGTAATTCTGAGAGTTGATGTCCAAACATCTTAAAATTGCTAAGATTGAGAAACACCATATTAGAGTATAAGGAACCAGGAAATCATTGGTTCCTTCTACCGATGTGAATTGTTAAAACAACCAAAAATATCCAGAAGAAAAGATTTTCATGTTCTGTGTTACAAAACAACGAAATCTTATAATAGTCAATGACCAGACGTGGGTACAATTTAGTAACTATTACAGGAGGAACAGGTAGTCGAACAATGGTAGTTGAACAATTTATATAAATGAAAGGAAAAGTAAAACTAGCAGGTAAGAACTGGAGTACTCATTCATATTTCAAATATGCAAGGTAACAAAAATTGCAAGAAGTGTTTAACTGTGAAGTAAGTCAAAAGCTATAGTGCTGTACGACAGTCTAATAAAGTATTAAAATACTAATATATCAAAGCATTTAAATAATTAAAATGTGGAAATAAAATGTATACTAAAATAATAACGTTCTACCTGGGATATTTTTGAGCATAATTGATGATGTTTACTTAAGACCTACTTAGTTATTTATTGCAATCATAATTTAGAGTTATATAAGAGGAGGAGGAGGAGGAGGAGGAGGAGGAGGAGGAAGAGGAGGAAGAAGAAGAAGAAGAAGAAGAAGAAGAAGAAGAAGAAGAAGAAGAAGAAGAAGAAGAAGAAGAAGAAGAAGAAGGGAGAGGGAGAAGGGGAAGGGAAAAAAAGAAAATAATTGAATTGCAAGGGCATTGAGCTATGAGGTTTAATCTGAAGTTATCTGTTTCCTAGTTCTAATTGATAAAGTGATAAATTTAGCTATCGTATGGGTGATGTCATGACTTAAAAGTGACAAAATTAGTGGACCAGAGGAATGCCGTTGATATAGTTTACTTGGACTTCAGTAAGGCATTTGTTAAGGTAGACCATAACCTACTACTAGATAAAGTAGAAGAATGTGGGTTGGACAGCATCACCACCAGATGGCTTCGTAACTGGCTGACCAACCGCACTCAACATGTAGTCCTCAATGGAACTGCATCTACATGGAGGGAAGTATGCAGTGGAGTACCCCAAGGCTCTTTTTTAGGCCCAGTACTCTTCAACATCTTCATCAATGATTTGGATGAGGGAATAAATGGGGAACTTATCAAATTTGCAGATGAAACCAACCTGGCAGGAATAGCCAACACTCCAGAAGACAGGCTTAAGATACAGAAGGATCTTGACAAACTTGAACATTGGGCATTATCTAATAAAATGGAATTCAATGGTGAAACGAGTAAGGTTCTACATTTAGGCAAGAAAAACAAAGTGCACAGGTACAGTATAGGTGGTACCTTGCTCAATAATAGTAACTGTGAGAGGGATCTTGAGAGTCCTAGTGGACAACCATTTAAATATGAGCCAGCAGTGTGCAGCAGCTGCCAAAAAGGCCAACACAGTTCTAGGCTGTGTAAACAGAGGGGTAGAATCAAGATCACATGAAGTGTTAATACCACTTTATAATGCCTTGGTAAGGCCACACTTGGAATACTGCATTCAGTTTTGGTCGCCACGATGTAGAAAAGATGTGGAGACTCTAGAAAGAGTGCAGAGAAGAACAACAAAGATGATTAGGGGACTGGAGACTAAAACATATGAAGAACGGTTGCAGGAACTGGGTATGTCTAATTTAATGAAAAGAAGGACTAGGGTGTTAGCAATGTTCCAATATCTCAGAGGTTGCCACAAAGAAGAGGGAGTCAAACTATTCTCCAAGGCACCTGAGGGCAGAACAAGAAGCAATCGGTGGAAACTAATCAAGGAGAGAAGCAACTTAGAACTGAGGAGAAATTTCCTGACAGTTAGAACAATTAATCAGTGAAACAACTTGCCTCCAGAAGTTGTGAATGCCCCAACACTGGAAGTCTTTAAGAAGATGTTGGATAACCATTTGTCTGGAATAGTATAGGGTTTCCTGCCTAGGCAGGGGGTTGGACTAGAAGACCTCCAAGGTCCCTTCCAACTCTGCTATTGTATTGTATTGTAAATCTGAAATCTGAAAGGAGGGAATGGGTATTGAAATCATTCTCTCCAGCATTCATAGTAAAGGGGGAAATATAATGTTGTCTTGATGATCCCTGAAGAAGTAAAGGAAGACATGAAAAATTGTTTTGAATTTTTCTTCTTCAAAGGTATGTACAATACTCTATTGGTATGCTTGCCATATAAAACTACTAATGGGAGCACATTGGTACTAAAACAAATAATTTCCACAACTTAGAGGCTCTTGAAGCTTCTCTATAATAATGTGTGAGATATGGAATCAAATATTGTTTTAAAATCCAAAAAAGCGATTTAAAGTAGAGACTTCAGTTTCTGGATATGCTTCTTAATCAGTTGATGTTAACATAAGGATGTAGTCTACAGTTGAGTGCCCCATTTGAACACCTGCCTGCTGTTCTCTGAGCAGGCCTTTGGTTTTGGTCCATTCAGGTAGTTTCCGGTTAAAAGGTTCCTTACACACAAAAGGGTGGTGGGTTAATGGTTAGCTAGATCCGCTTCATTGCCTTTCTTATGGATTGGAACTATTAATGCCAGCCCTTAATCTTCAGGGATATGTATGAAGAACAAAAGCTGTCTACTAGATGCAATTTCATTTGAGCAGTTCAGGGAGAATAGCTTGACTCCCTCTTCTTTGTGGCAACCTCTTAAATATTGGAACACTGCTATCATGTCACCCCTAGTCCTTCTTTTCATTAGACTAGACATGCTCAATTCCTGCAACTGTTCTTTATATGTTTTAGCCCCCGGTCCCTTAATCATCTTTGTTGGTCTTCTCTGCACTCTTTCTGGAGTTTCAACATCTTTTTTATATAGTGGCAAAAAAGACTTTTTGGCAAGTTGCAGCTCAGGGCATCGGAAACTCTCCTGGAAGACTTGCTTAAGCAGGTCCCTGTACAAATATGGGATGAGCACTTCATAAAGTTGTATTGAGAGACTAACCAAGCAAATATTACCAAACTCTTGAGGTTTGCCATACTACAGACTTGGCCATCAGGCTCTCCATCTGCAGCTCCCAAGCTGACTGAATCTCTTAAACTAGGAACTGTATTCTCTAAAGCACCCGAGGGCAGGACAAGAAGCAATGGATGGAAACTTATCAAGAAAAGAAGCAACCTAGAACTAAGGAGAAATTTCCTGATAGTTAGAACAATTAATCAGTGGAACAACTTGCCTTCAGAAGTTATGATTGCTCCAACACTGAAGGTTTTTAAGAAGAGATTTAACAACTATCTGTCTGAAATAGTATAAGGTTTCCTGCTTGAGTAGGGGATTGGATTAGAAGACCTCCAAGGTCCCTTCCAACTCTGTTATTCTGTTAATATTGATAACTGAAATCGATAAAGGGTTGCCAGAGGTTTCTGAAGCCTTTATTCTTTTTTTGTTCTTCCTTGACTCCCCCTAAAAATGGAGAGTTGTTAAAGCAATAACCAAAAAGAAAAGAAAAACTTGGGTTACAAAAGTTATATTTTTCAAATCTTCTCTCACCACAAAACAAGAGGTTTTACAATATTTATGGATAAGTGGGATCAGCAAATTGTTTCGAAGTTTTGCCATCCAAATACCAGTAAAGCTTTCCTAAAGTGAGACCTATTAATCAATGAAAATAGGCACGCATACACAGGGAACAAGGAAAAAACAAGTTCAGATGAGGACTTTTAAATTGAACCAGTAATTCTCCTTTAATCTTCACCTGGATAACATTCAGGGAAAGTAGGAACCCAAATGTGTTGATTTTTCGAAAGGGTTGAAAAAAAGTTCTCATTTTTCCAACTTGTGGCTTTCATCTGCTCCTTTGCTCCCTTCGTGCTTAATGGTTTGCAGTCAAATAAAAGAAATTGCTCCAATCACAAGTCTTTGCATTTGAAGTGACATAAAAGAATGGCCTTAGAATAATAGAATAAATGAATACAAGAATTTAAAGAGACCTTGGAGATCATCTGGTCCAACTCTCTGCCCAGTGGAGGAACTTCGAAAATAAAATCTCTAGCATCCCCCATAAACAGCCCCTCAGTCTCGGTATAACACTTTCAGTGAAGGAGAGTCAATCACTTCTCAAAGCAATCGGTTCCACTGTTGAACAGTGGCTTACAGTTCAGATTTTTTTTTTCTTGAAGTCCAACTGAAATCCTCTTCCTTGAAGCATGAACACATTGCTTTTCCTCCTGCCTTTGGAACAAATGAAAAATCTTGTCCTCTGTTCTACATGACAGCCTTCCGGATACTTGAAGACAACTATCATGCCTCCCTGTAGACCTTTGTTCTTCGAGCCAACATATCCAACGTCTCAATCATTCCTCATAAATCTGCCTTCCCACAGCTCTTATCATCATGCTGGCTCTCGAGTTTGCCTAAGTCCTTCCTAAATTACATTACCCAAAACTGGACACATGATTCCAGATATTTCGGACCAAAATAAAATAAAAAGGAATGATGATCCCAGTCAGGGTGAAATCCACTTACTTATTTTTCGGAGTTTAAGACGCACCAGAGTATAAGGCACACCAAGGTTTTGAAGAGGCAATTTTTTTTTTAAAAAAAGTAGGTAGGTAGATAGAGGGATAGAGAGGGAGAGAAAGAGAGAGAAATACAGTAGGTAGATAGGGAGAGAGAGTGAGTAGTTAGGTAGGTAGGTAGATAAAAGGATTGAGAGAGAGATAAAAAATAGAGAGAGAGAGAGAGAGAAATAAAGTAGGTAGGTAGGAAGAGAGAGAGTGTAAATAGGTAGGTAGAGAGAAATAGAAAGAGATAGAAATACAGTAGATAGGTAGGGAGAGAGGTAGAGAGAGAGAGTAGGTAGGTAGGTACATAAAGGGATAGAGAGAGAGAAATAGAGAGAGAGAGAGAAATACAGTAGATAGGTAGGTGTTTCTGCTGGCACATCACTTGATCAATGTAATTCTCATCAATCAGTTAAAGAGCTTTCCAAAAGGGGGAAAAAAAGTTTTTGCACTCTGCAAACCTCCCCAAAATGGCCCATTTTTCACAAAAACATGCCAGTTTTTTTTTAAAAAAGGCATGAATAGCCTGGGGGGTGGGGGCTTGCAGGGTGATCCTGGGGGGGGGGGGCGAGGGGGCCAAAAACGAGCAAAAACTGCCCCCCCTCTCTTTTTTTGCAAAAACAGGCCCGTTTTTCATCAAACAAATTGCATGCGTAGCCTTATGGAGGCTTATAGAGTGCTGCTGGGGATTGGGTGGGGGTGGGGCAAAAAATGCTGTATTAGGTGTATAAGATGCACCAAGATTTTCAGCCTCTTTTTTGAGGGGAAAAAAAAACCCTTATGGTAACAGGATCATGATCTGGGCACTTGAGTGACTTGAGTCACAAGTCACTCGAGTACTGTAAGTTTCCCCTATCCAATAACATTTCTCCAGCTCCTCTGAAGTCATGCTTCACCATATTAGCCAATGGCTCTGTTGAGAAGTCACCAGTTCTATATTACAGTACTCTAGCCAATGGGACCAGTAGCACCACAAAGAGTAGCACCACAAAGGGGCATTACACGTCAGCAGATTCAGCTGACTATTCCCTTCTCTATTCTGTATGTGTTTGGTGTTTCATAGTATGTTCCCCCCACCCCCAACTCTTTAGCCTAGGTTGGGTTTGAAAATTTTGAAGAAAACTAGAAGTATCTCAGGAAATGATTATTCTTCTCTCCCCACCCTCAAAAATTAGAAATATGTAGCATTAGCAATGGAATAGCACTTAGACATATATATCACTCCATAGTGCTTCATAGTAGTATTCCAACAGTTTACAGGTGTCATCACATTTTCCCCGATAATCTGGGTCCTTACCAACTTCAGAAGGATGGAAGACCGAATCAACCTTGAGCAGGTGAAGACCAAACTCTTGGTAGTGGGTAGAATTAGCCTGAAATACTGCATTTTAAGGGATACTGTGACTCAGTGGTTAAGATGCTGAGCTTGTCAATCGAAAGGTTGACAATTCGGCGGTTTGAATCCCTAGGGCCATGTACTGGAGTGAGCTCCCGTTATTTGTCCCAGCTTCTGCCAGCCTAGCAGTTTGAAAGCATGTAACAATGCAAGTAGAAAAATAGGGACCACCTTTGGTGAGAAGGTAACAGCGCTCTGTGGACCTTTGACATTTAGCCATGCTGGCGACATGACCACGGAGATGTCTTTGGACAGCACTGGCTCTTTGCCTTTAAAACAGAGATGATCACCATTCCCCAGAGTCGGGAATGACTAGCACATATGTGCAAGGGGAACCTTTACCATTACTGCATTCTAACCACTGTGCCATGATGGTGTAAGTAATTTTCATGTCATAGGAAGAGTTCTACAACTTCTCTGTAGTTGGAGGCTGCAGTTGTGACACACCAGGATGGCCTGCAAAATATTTTCCCAACACTTTAAATCAGTAGTGATTAATATGGTGCATGTAGCTATAGACATTCCTTCAGGAGCTTCCCTGAAGGCTCCGGAATTCTAAAACCGGCATTATGAGCAAATTGGAAGTCCATTTCTTAATTTCTGGTTTCCCGTAGGGCTGGTTTTTCACACTTCGGAGGCTTCAGGGAAGCTCCTGAAGCCTCCGGAGGGCCTCGGGGGTGTGTGTTTTCACCCTCTCCAGGCTCCTATAAAGCCTCTGGAGCCTGGGGAGGGTGAAAAAAGCATGCCAAAAATGGGGGGGGGAGCGCCCATGCACGATCCCCCCGTGCTCCCTCCGCTTTTGGCACGCGAGCCAAAAAAGGTTTGTGATCACTGGTCTATTGTAACTTCAAACTAGTGATGGGTTCCTAACCGTTTTATTACCGGTTCGCTGAGAGCGGGCGTTTTATGTGCATGCAATTTTTTTTGCATTTGCACACGTGCCCACTACACATTGCACACTTCGTGTATGCATGCACCACACATTGCTGCACATGCACAGTATATTGAAAACAGTTCTGTGCATGTGCAAAAACATGTCGGCAATGGGCGAAGAGGCTGGCAATGGGAGAAGAGATTGGGGAACTGGTTCAGGGGTGTGGCAGGCCTGGGTCGCTGCCAGTTCCAGCGACCCAGGCTGGAAAACCACTGCCGGTTCAGCCAAACTGGTCTGACTTGTTAGGAACCCACCTCTGCTTCAAACCATTGTTAAATGACTTATTGTACCTCAAGGGCTACCTGTAATGGTGTCATAAGACAAATATTTGCTAACTCACCAACTGAAACTTGCTATAATGACTCGGACCTTTTTGTTTTGGGGACAAATCTTTGCTAGTTGAACTTTAGCGCAGTGTTTCTCAAACTTGGTGACTTTAAGTCCTGTGGACTTCAACTCCCAGAATCCCCCAGCCAGCATAGCTGGCTGGGGAATTCTGGGAGTTGAAGTCCACAGGACTTAAAGTCACCAAGTTTGAGAAACACTGCTTTAGAGTCAAACCATTTTATTGACTGCAGTAAACATGTTTACTGCACCATTTCCTCTTTGGCTCTGAGGCAACCTTCATTTATGGAAGCAGCTCCTCTTCAATCGTTCCTATGCAGTGATTATTTTTTTAATAACTGTAGCTTTTATAATATGGCATATAGCTATTTTCAACATAGCATATGTGTCTCTGCAATGTTTAGTGCTTTAAAAAAAAACTGGAATGTTTTTAACGCAAAATAATTTGAAAGAAAGAGATACACCCATCTCTTATACTTTCTCCACCACCACCGCCATACCTTTCAATCAAAAGAAAACAGTTTTATTTCATACATTTGTAATGGTGCAATTAGACGTAATGATATGTTCAAATGATTACATGTATGAAAACTAATTGCATAATTGGGGATAACTCTGATGATGAGGTAAATATACAATTAGCTTAAAAAATGCTGGGGGTGGGGGAGAACAAGAATTGACACAAACTGCCAAGTGGAAATTAATGTTTTGAAGAGATCAAACTAAATGTAAATGCTGTATTTTCCTGTTATCGTAGAGACAGCAGCCAGACTGGGTACGCTCAGTCCATTAACCAATTGGATGAGTCTACACTTATGATGTCATCAGGCCCTTGTGGCTCCTTCCCAGTTTCAGACTTAGTCCAACCTGTTCCTTTAAATTGGTTCCTTAAATAATCCTTTATTCTACAAATTGGAGGGAAATTCGAAACTGATCTCTGGCTGCCTCTCAGCCGTCTGATTGCCTGCAGCCACGAGTTTGCTCAGGAAGCCTGCCTTGCAATCAGATCGGCCAGCTCATGAGCTACAGCTCCACAGCTGTTTCTCCGTGGCACTCCTTGATTCTGCGCACTCGGAGGGATGTGCAACCGTCCGTTTCATGTGCAGCGGTTCCAGGCGAGTCCGGTGGCCATTTTGCAGATCGCCTGGCCACACTTAGTATCGGCGGCCATTTTGCACATTGGAAAAGCCCACGAAGATAGCGGCAGCCATTTTGAGGCTCGGAAAAGTCTCAGAGAAAAAAGGTTGGCCATTTTGGATGCTTTAAAAAAGGTGCAAACTCTACAGCAGCCGTTTGGAGTGCCCAGCAACGCGGGATCACCCTAGGTGGACCGGATCAGGAGCGCCTGGCCAGCAAATGGGTGAGACTGTTGCCTACCTTATTGGGGTGTTGATTTATGTTTGGGGAAATGGCTGATCCAGCTATGGATACAAATGCAGGATTAGAGGAAGCAGGGCTTCCAGCAGCAGGAAGAAGCAAGCCAAAGAGGCCCCTTTCTCAGGAGTAAAGCCCAAGGTCTCTAAAGCGACTACCAGGGCAGAAGAGCACAGGCAGAAGGCCCTTGAGAAAGAATTTCAGAGGGCCCAAAAACAACAACATATTCTAACTGCCCAGCCCTCCCTCCCTCCGAGGATCACCAGCTCCACCTGTCTTGCCTCCCATGGGTCCTGACCGCCCCCCCCCCCCCTGGCCTATTCAGAAGGGGAATTGTCTTCTTCGGAGTCCTCGTCTTCGATGGAACCTGACAACAGAGGCAATTTCCTTGATGTCCCTCTCAATAGGGAGCGCGCCTTTGAACAGGCTTCCCTCTCGGTTACACATGGCTCTGCCCCCCCCCCACACACACACACCATGTACACCTCTCCTGCTGATATGGCAACAATCATTTCTGAAACCATTAAACAGGTCATGGTTGCTGGCCTACAACAGCAAACTCAACCTGCTCCATCACATGGCCATAAGCATAAATCTTCTGCTGCGGCTCAGCAACCTGATCCCTCTGCCTCTACTTCTCAGGCCTCAATTGGCGGGGAGCAAGATAACCTGCAGGACTCAGACTTGTCTGATGACGAGGTGGTCACCCCAGATACCCCTGCCTTTACTGGATTATTCAAAACTGATCGTTTCAAGTCCCTTCTACTTAAGGCCATTAAAGCTGCTAACTTACCATCTTCTGCTTCAGCTTCTACTTCACAGGATAAATCGGTAGAACCGGCTTCAACTGAGAGTCCCAGTACCCCATTCACCGAACCCATGGTGGAAAAAGAGGTGATCCCTGTTCCCAAGATATTCCTGAACGTCATCCAGAAGCAGTGGGAGTCTCCAGACACGGGCCCACAGCTGACCAACCTTGACAAACGTCTCTACAACATTGCACCGGAACTCACCAAGTTCTTCAAGACTCCTCCAGTGGACACACCGGTTGCAGCCCTGTCTTCACCTACTGTGGTCTTTGGAGCCCCTGAGGAGGTTCTCAAGCCTGAGGAGAAAAGGTCAGATCAAACCTTAGTCAAAAACTATCAGGCTGGGCCTGGGCTGTGAGGGCCTCTACAGCCACTTCCTTTTTCTTCAGGGTGGCCTTGGTTTGGATTGAACAGCTTCAGGAGCGCATCTCTCCTACTGACACTAGATCACATAGGAATCTCAACAAGATCAGGGCAGTGGTTGAATTTGCGGCTGATTCTTCCCTTAATGCTGCTAGATTCGCTTCTAAAGCTATGGCCTCTTCAGTCACAGCCAGGTGTCTGCTTTGGCTCAAGCCATGGCAGACAGATGTCTGTACCAAGTGGTGCCTAGCAGCCTCCCCATTCAGTGGCACCCAATTATTTGGTAATCCCTTAGACCTGTACCTCACGGAATCTAAAGACAAGTGCAAGGTCCTTTCATCCATCTACAAGAAACAGGACAGTCGGCCTGCTCCCTTCTATAGGAGGTCGCCCTTTCGACCGGCAGACGGGAAACCTTCCTTCCTCCGTCCACAGTGCCGATTCTACACTCCCAGACAGAGATCTCACCAGGACAGGTCCAGTAGAAACACAGCGTTTCCCCTCTAAGAAATCTTACTGTGGAGGAGGCAACCACCATTTTTCACATAGGAAATGACTATCTGGACTCTCTTCCGATCGGAGGCTGCCTGGCATTCTTTGCCCACTGCTAGGAAAGAGACCACAACACACAAATGGGTACTCAAAACTGTCAAATTTGGTCTCATGCTGGAATTCCTCTCCATCCCCCAGGAACACTTCGTGCCATGCCCAGTCTTTCTGTGTCCTCGTAAGAGGACACTGATGGAACAGCCATTCAGCACCTGTTGGAGATCTGGGCCATCCAACCGGTTCCTCCCCATCAGGAAGGGCAGGTTTTTTATTCCCATCTGTTTGTGGTACCGAAGAATTCCGGGGGATGGAGAACAATTTTAGATCTAAAAACATTGAACCACCACATTGTCAATCGGCGGTTCAAAATGCATTCTCTGCACACCATCCTCCAAGCAGTCAGGAAAGGTGACTTCCTCACATCGGTAGACTTGACCGAAGCTTACCTTCATATCCCCATCGTCATAGACCACCGAAAATATCTCCGCTTCTCCTAGGGGGGTGGGAGGCACTTACAGTACCGAGCTCTTCCGTTTGGTCTATCCTCTGCCCCCAGGCTATTCAGAAAGGTACTGGCAGGAGTAGCTGCCCACATCAAGTCATCCCCAGTTCGGATTCTCTGTTACCTGGACAACATCCTCTTGTTGTCCAGGTCTCCGGTTCAGGTAGAACGTGATCTCTCCCTCACCATTCATACCTCATGGGTTCGGGGTGAATCTCAAAAAGAGTCACCTCGTTCCCAGCACTTGCCTTTTCCACCTTGGGGTCTTGATAGACACCATGGCGGAGAGGGTGTTCCTATCCAACAACCACATTCTCAGTCTGAAGGAACTTGTTAGGAAGGTGCTACGTCTACGCAAGGAATCCCTTCTTCTTCTCTCCCAAGTGTTGGGCAAGATGGTATCCTGCTTCAGGATTGTCCCGTGGGCCAGGTTTCACAGCAGGAGCCTTCAATGGTTCATGCTTCCACATCAAAAAGGCCGACAGGCCCAGCTCTCCTCTCAGGGTCCCTCTTCCCAGACAGGTATTACACTCTCTCAAATGGTGGCAGTCCCCGGCGATTTTGCAAGGGGCCTTGTTCAGAGAGCTGTGCTGTCTCACACTTACGATGGACGCAAGTCTGATAGGATTGTGCAGGACGTAGTGACTCAGGGTCAGTGATCCCTCGAAGAGAGCCAAAACAGCATAAATTGGCTAGAATTGCGGGCGGTTCACCTCGCCCTCAGACACTTTCACCATAGAGTTCAGGCCCGTCACATATTAGTCCTCATGGACAATACCACAATCAAGGCACACATAAACAGACAAGGGGGAACTTGTTCCTGGTCCCTGATGCAGGAATCCAACCTGTTGTGCCAGTGGGCGGAATCTCACCTGTCATCTCTCAGGGCAGAACATATCTCAGGGGTCTTCAACGTCCAAGCAGACTGGCTGAGCTGGACAACAATAGATCAGGCGGAGTGGATCATCCATCCGAGCCTCTTCCATTGACTGACACTACGGTTTGGCCTCCCAGTCCTAGACCTGTTCGCAACGGCAGACAGCAACCAGGTACCCAGGTATTACTCGAGGTTCATGGACCCCATGGCAGAAGGAGTAGACACTCTCAGATGCCAGTGGCTTGGGGTCTCCTGTACTCATTTCCTCCCCTTCCCCTCATTCAGAGGGTAATTCAAAAAATGCTGGAGCAGGAGGCAGAACTGTTGCTGCTAGCGCCAAATTGGCCACGCCGGCCTTGGTATGCTAACCTAGTGACTCTGTCAATCTCCCCCATGGCACATCCCATGGTCTCTCCTGTCTGTACACCAAGGGTCAGTTTGTCATCCCAACCCCCAGTGGCTGCAGTTAACCGCATGGCGATTGAGCGACAAGCCTTAACAGCCAATAACATCTCCCTCGACATCATTGCTACCATTCAGGCATCATGCAGAAGCTCTACTAACCGCATTTATGATGCCACGTGGCAGACCTTTGCTCTGTGGTGTTCCAACTAGACTGTTGACCCACTTAGGGCATCCATTCCGCAGATATTGGACTTCCTGCAGAGGGGGCTTGATCAGGGATTTACCCCTAACACGCTACGCCGACAGGTGGCCGCTGTGGCCTCTCTTCTGGATGGCCTAGAATCCGAACATCTGCCTTCTTACCCCTTGATCTGGAGATTTCTCCATGGAGCGTCCAATCTGCGTCCCCCTGCCATACATAGATATCTGACTTGGGACTTGCCTCGTGTCCTAAAGGATTTGACTTCCGCGCCCTTTAAACCTATGAGATCCACTTATTTGAAACTGTTGTCCTTTAAAACGCTGATTTTGGTGGCTGTAACCTCAGCCAGACATATTTCTGATTTGGCTGCTCTTTCAGTCAGGCATGATTTGTGCGTGTTCCATCCAGACCGAGTTGTCTTAAGACTGGACACAACATTCATACCGAAAGTCAATAGCTGTTTACACTGAGATCAGGAGTTGACCTTACCTGATTTCTGTTCGTCTCCCCGTCACAAGAGGGAGCACGTGGCACATTCTTGACGTACATCGTGCCCTCAAGATCTACATCGACCGCACTGCCTCGTTCCGCCAATCAGAAGCTCTCTTCATCTCCTTTCACCAAGCCTCCTTGGGTACCAAGGCTTCATCGTCTAGTCTGTGGCACTGGATAAGATCCTGTATTAAACTGTCTTATGAACTTCAAACCATACAGATCCCTGCAAACATTACAGCTCACTTTACATGCAGCACTGCAACATCTGCAGCTTGGTCCACTCAAGCCACCTTGGAAGAAGTCTGCCGGGTGGCCACCTGGGCGTCTCCCACAGTCTTCATACGTCATTAAAAGTTGGACAAGTACGCGTCGGCTGATGCGGCTTTTGGGCGCATCATGCTACAACAAGTGTCCTAACGGACCTTTTTTACAATTTCCCACCCTAGTGGACAGCCCAGTCTTTGGTACGTCCAAGTCTGGCTGCTGTCTCTACGATAACAGGAAAATGGGCGTTGGTTCTTACCTGATACGCTCATTTTCTGGTAGAGTAGAGAGAGCAGCCAGCCCTGCCCTGGTATGGGTCATGTGAGGGAATTCCTTGTGCGGAGGATAGAGATACAATGACTATGGACTTTCACTCTTTGCTCACAATTCTCACTTGAGTCTACAGTTTTCCTTCATCTGAAACTGGGGAGGAGCACAAGGGCCCGATGACATCATAAGTGTAGACTCAGTCCGATTGGTTAATGGACAGAGCATAACCAGTCTGGCTGCTGTCTTTACCAGTAAATGAGCATATCAACGCCCATTATGTACAGGTCTTCAACAATTTAGTTGAACGTCAAATCATTTATCACAGAAAACAAAGGACCCAGGAACCTTTAGTCATTGATAGATTAAGACTATTGACCTTTATTTCCAACTATTTTTTTCTTAATCTCTTAATCGCTCACTCAATATATTACCGAGGAACAGCTGAAGATTGTCAGTGTTTTATGACATAGATAGATACAACTTTCAGGATATCTAGTATTTGATGCTGGCATCAAGGGAAGAAAAACCAAAGAGCTTAAAGACATTAATATAGTGGTAGGTAGGTAGGTAGGTAGGTAGGTAGGTAGGTAGGTAGGTAGATAGATAGATAGATAGATAGATAGATAGATAGATAGATAGATAGATAGATAGATAGATAGATACCATATTTTTGGAGAATAAGATGCACCAAGATTTTGAAGAGGCAATTTAAAAAAAAAAACATTTTTGCACTCTGCAGACCTCCCAAAACCAACCCGTTTTTGCAAAAATGGGCCCATTTTTTGTCAAAAAAGGGCATTAATAGCCTTTATGAGGCTTATAGAGTGTTCCTGGGGGCTGGGGGGCAAAAACAAGCAAAAAGCAGCCTGTTTTTTGCTCATTTATGCCCTCCCCAGCCCCCAGCAGCATTCTGGAAACCTCCTAAGGGCTGTGCACGACCATTTTTGCAAAGGGGGCAGGGTTTCGGGAGGCCAAAAATGCTGTATTCAGTGTATAAGACACACCCAGATTTTCACCCTCTTTTTTGAGGGATGAAGGTGTGTCTTATACTCCGAAAAATACGATAGGTAGGTAGGTAGGTAGGTAGGTAGGTAGATGATAGATAGATAGATAGATAGATAGATAGATAGATAGATAGATAGATAGATAGATAGATAGATAGATAGATGATAGATAGATAGATAGATAGACGATAGACGATAGATAGATAGATAGATAGATAGATAGATAGATAGATAGATAGATAGATAGATAGATAGATAGATAGATGATAGATAGATAGATAGATGATAGATAGATAGATGATAGATAGATAGATAGATAGATAGATAGATAGATAGATAGATAGATGATAGATGATAGATAGAAATAGATAGATAGATGGTAGGTAGATAGATAGATAGATAGATAGATAGATAGATAGATAGATAGACAGACAGACAGACAGACAGACAGACAGACAGACAGACAGACATAGAATTTTCACACCCGCTGCTGTTTCTATATCCTGCTAATGTTGCTGCTAATCACCCAGAACTGTTTATTCAACAAAGCTTATATAGCAGCTAATGATCACCATCCATAACTCAAGCTGCCCACATTTCCCAATCTAAAACAGCCCAGTGAGAGAAATTAATGAGGTTTTCTTCCGGGATTTAATTGAAGCATGGAAAGCCAGAGATGTTGGGAGATCAAAGGAGATATGGAAAGAAAGGCATATTCTATCATTACTTTTGGGGGGAAATGGGTAGGTGAAAGACTATTCATCTTGTTGAATGAGGACAGATAGAAATAGAATGCAGATTTCTTTTTTCCTGCATAGCATTATATAGCCAGAAATATTCTGATCTTATGAATACAATATTCTGCTGGAAAAATATTAAATGATGGCCTAAAATACTTTCCTGTCCTTGTTACAGAGGTGGTATTCATCAGGTTCCGATCAGTTCTGGAGAATCGGTAGTGGAAATTTGGAGTAGTTTGGAGAACCAGTAAATATCACCTCTGACTGGCCCCACCTCCATCTATTCTCTGCCTCCTGAGTTCCAGCTGATCGGAAGGGAATGAGGATTTTGCAGTAACCTTCCCCTGGAGTGGGGTGGGAATGGAGATTTTACTGGAGTATCCTTTAATGGATTATCCTTCCTCTGCCACAGCCACCAAGACACAGCCACCAAGCCATGCCATGCCCACCAAGCCACGGCCACAGAACCAGTAGTATTTTTTTTTTTTGAATCCTATCACTGTCTTGTTACAGAATTGCAACAGTGAGTACATGATCAAAGGGGAGGTCCAGAATGTACAAATTACCGGAAAACTAAGTATTTAAAGTCCCAACTTTTTTTTACATGCCTGCAGTGCATGTACAAATGGGTTGGGCTTCAGTCACCAGATCACATTTTAATATTCTGAACACACCCACAAATATGAATGTAGCATCAAACTTGGCATCATTCCTGCCCTTTATTTTTCTTTAACAAAAGTGGCAAAGAATTCAACAGGAGAACTAGCTTAAGTAATCATGCTGCTTTGTATTGCAAGAAAAAAAAATTATAACCTGTGAGTGCCTTGAAGAGGACAAGGTAATAGGGAGAAAAAGAAAAAGCTTTGAAACAGAGTTCTTGGGAACTAGATTTAATTTGAAGAGGTAGAGAAGAGGCCAAGAAAACATGTCAGAGGTGCTGATTGGAGAATGGCGGAGGTAGCCGGCAGTCTGACACTTCCTGTCTCTAAGGGCATGAGTTCAGGTTATGGAACTGTCAGCAGGTCAGATGGATTCTTAGCAGAAATCACATATTGTGCTCCTGCTTTCTAGTCTAATTTTCAGGTTAGACTTAGACTCCGTCTCCTTCCCCAGCTCCAAAAAAATAGGAAGGTCCTATCTGGAGGTCTTTGGAAGCATCGTTGGATAAGCCACTCAGCAAGATAATAAAAAAAATATTTTCACTTTGGAAGTAGCCTTCGTAAAAAAGTGATTGTATAGTTAGGTCACAATTGATGTGAGTTCAAATAGTGTGAGTTTCGATTTAGTGGAAGTTGTATTTAATACTTGCTGAAATTCAGCTAATGTGTGACTAGCAGGATTGAACATTGTTAATCTTTATTAGACACTGTAAATCTTCAAGGAAATACTTTGGAAATATAGAATAACAGAGTTGGAAGGGACTTTGGAGGTCTTCTAATCCAACCCCCTGCTTAAGTAGGAAACCCTACCCCACTTCAAATGGATATCCAACATCTTCTTTAAAACATCCAGTGTTGGAGTCAATGGATCAGTTTATCTCCTGGAGTTGGTGTCCCATCACTGGTGCTTTTCAAGAAATCGTTGGGTAACCATTTGTCTGAGATGAAATAAGGACTCTGCCTTGAGCAGGGGATTGAACTAGAAGACTTTCAAGGTCCCCTTCCAGCCCTATGATTTTATCTGTGCAAAATGAAGAAAAGCTTTCCATCAGAAGAAAGCAAAGCAAGGTAAAAGATGAAGAGGTTTGTTATTGCATTTGAACAAAAATATTGATGTAATTGAATGACATGAATGTGATCATAGCAATGCTAAAATAGGTCTAGATCAGAGGTGGGTTGCTGCCAATTCAGCCCGGATTGACTGAACTGGCAGTAGTGGTGGCGGGAGGCTCTGCCCACCTGCCCGAACACTTCTGCGCATGCACAGAATCTTTGCACGTGTGCAGGAGTTCATGAGGGAACCTGTAGTAAAAAGATTAGCAACCCACCTCTGGTCTAGATCATGGGTGTCAAACTCGTGGCCCGTGGGCCAGATGCGTCCTGCACTGGCCACACCCACGCCCAGTTTAGTAAAGGGGAAAAAAGTTGTGATATATCACATGACACCACCATGACACCGCATGTTTGACACCCCTGGCCTAGATGGTGTAATGCCTGAATCTATGATGTATAATATTATAAAACATCCATTGGAAATAAAAGGAAAATATAATATTGCATCAGATTTTTCCAGCTTGCAAATATCTACCAGGAATAGAAGTTTACTATGATAAGAGACATACTCTTTTAGCTATATGGATTGAGGGTTACAATCAATATTTATATTGTAATAATATTCATATAAAATTAATGTCAAAACTTTTTCATTGGCTATACCCAATTATTTGTAACCAATTACCATATTTTTTATGGAAATACTACTTCAAATTCAGGTAGTTCTCTTTAGTGACCACAATTGGATATAGTAACTCGGTTGTTAAGCAAAGCAGTCACTAAGTAAAAGCACAACTATGCTTTTAATCTGACTTAATCTTTCCTTCACTTTACAGACCTGCACAAATCATAAATGAGGCAATAGCTAAATGACTATACTACAAATTTGAATAATGCAATCATTTCATGGGGTTCATTATCTAAAAAAGGAGACTTAGAACATAAACAATAGAATAACAGAGTTGGAAGGGATCTTGGAGGACTTCTGGTCCAATTTAACTCAACAGTCTGCAATATTTTCAATGGAAAACAGTGCCTCAATAGTATTCAGTATTTTCACTGCCATCTATTTTGTGAGCTGCTTTTTCTAGATCCTGGCTTGTCAACAAAAATCAGCAGATAAAATAAGTAACCCTCTTATTTACCAATTACACCTTCGGCAATTTCAGCTGCTTGTTTGCTAGTAATGACTATAATGATACAGTGATTATAAGATGATCACCATATAGCTTTATGGACTGTAAGATTGAGGTTGCTTTTTAAAACCAGAAATTGTCTCTTGATTTTGGGTTTCTGAAATTAGAAATATATTTGGATTTCTCCATCCTCCCCTCCTTTTTTGATGAGAGATGGTAAATATGGTTTCTTACAGTTTTTAATTCCTTTAATTTATTCCTATTTCCTCCTACTTTCCTACTTAAGCCTACTAACAGAAAAGTACTCATGCACCAGCAACAAGAGACAAACAAAATAGCAAGAATATGATTCCATTTTTCTAGTTCTAAAAACTTGAGTTATCATCTCGCAGCTTCTGAACAAGGGATTCCTGTGCATTCAGCCATCATAGTAGATTTAGCCATCTTTGTGCAGCACATCTGGATGTAGGTGTATGAATGAGCTCGTATACACACCAGGACTTGCACACATACACTCATTTATGTGGATGCTGTTCAAGTGAATTACTTAATTGTAGAATCACAATTGATTATTCATTTTGAGAATCCCTAAATCTGAGTCAACAACACCTCTTAATGTCACAAGGGAACAGATTAGAGGGAAAGATGGATAAACTACCTTTTTAAATCATTTGATGGGTGATATTAAAATTCTTGTCATTATAACATTTTTTTAAAAAAGAAGATCTAAAGTGGCTCATTACTTAAATGGCTAAAATGAGAATTGTCTGAATGGCTTTCTGGTAAAAAGGAGCAGGGAATTTCTTTTTTAACTGCTAGCTTTTCTTTCTCCTTAATGTGATCATTAAGGCTCTCCAGCGCTTTTCATCTACCTCTTCAAATCCAAATGTTGTTTTGCCATTTCTTTGGCTGCTTTTGTTCTAGCTCACGTAATGCCCCCTTTAAAAAAAAAATAAGAAAGAGGAGGGGGGGAAAAGCAACAAAGTCGGGGTTATTTCTGTTATTCAGACAGCAATTGACAGTTGTTATTATTATACTTTTTCCTGTCATTTGTTTTCAGTTCATACTTTTTGTCTAATTTTAAAATGAGCCTGATGGTGATTCTGCATTTTCAGCAGGTGGCAAGACAACATCAATTATCACCAAACCTGGGAATGCAGTAGCCTGCAGATAAGAATGATGATTTGGAGAAAGCATTAACTTAGAAAATGCTGTATTTTTGAGTGATTACGAAGCCAGAAGCCCTTCAGCTCAGTGAATGATCAAAATGGCTCTCACTGTTTCTTACTGAGTGTATGCATGTATGTCTCTCCCAACTTGTCATCTCCATTGTGGGGCTTCCATAATCATGAGCTGCCTTTGAGAGAGAGAGAGAGAGAGAAAGATGTCACTTGTAGAGTGGTATTTAAGAAAGAAAGAAATAGAAAGCCTCCATTTTGTCCTTTCTCTGAATACTTTCCTTGTCAAAGTGTCAGAATGAGTTATTAGAAACCTGTAGCTATATTTTGGAAGGCTGAAAAATTGGCAAAAAGTTTTCTGCATTACACTGAATTTCGGCTCAGCTGGAATTCCACTGAATTGACTTTCCCAAGGTAAGCGTCCCGAAGGTAATGGAACTGGCTGCCTAAGTATGTGTCTATATTACTGTGTAGGAAGAAATGCCCTTCTGGGTTCGGCTCCAAGTGGGGAAAAAGACACTGGAGACATGGAGGCTGCTTGGAAAGATGGTTTAATGGTGGACAGGACCGCATGGCTTGAGTCCTGAACAGAAAAGGTGATCACATGCTTCAATGTTGGTGGAGAAGAAGAGAAGGGAAGAGAAGGCAAAATGGAGGGACTTGCTGGGATTTTTATAATCTGTTCGGCCCCACCTATCTGTTTCCTGTTCCTGTGTAAGAAATGTATTCTGATTGGCTGTCAGACTCACATGGGCCCATGCAAGGGCAACCCTCTAGGCTGTTTTGAATTCAGGTTTGATTGAGTTCAGCTGCCATGTGGTCACTTGAATAAAGGCTTATATTATCCTGCCTTATCCCATCACTCTGGAGTTAAGAGGAGAACTCTTTATTATGTAAAGTGGACTAGCTTGGTCTTCTTAATGGCCCATTGACAAAGTGGGGATGGGCTGGAAGCTGTAGGAATTTACTTTGTTTAAAATGTGTTTCTCCCTTTTTCACATCCAGGAAAATATAATATTCTGCCTTATCAATATTTCCTAGGATATTTCATTTTTCTGGGAGAGGGCTAGGTGATAACTTCCTACAACTGTCTTCAAAAAGGGAAAGCAAAATGGATGTCTTCTGCCTCTATGCTATATGTTAATTCTTTGGGGGCATATGGCAGTGATGGTGAATTCATGACATACATGTCAGAGGTGACATACCACATTTTAGGTGACATGCCAGCAATCACTGACGCCTATCAGCAATTCTTAAAAATACACCCCATATGTGTATGATTTTTGAGGGATGCATAGGCCACAGGAGATTGGGGTGTGGTTTTATGTGTCTTCCAGATCCTCTGGAAACAGGGGTGGGCTTCAAACATTTCAGCAATGAGTTCTTTGCCGGCTTGCTGGGTGGGTGTGTCCATAATGGGCATAGCATAGTCGGCCTCCTGCACCATGGCGGGGGGAGGTATTTTCACCTTCCCCAGGCTACGGAGGCTTTCCTAGAGCCTCTGGGAGGGCAGATACTGCCACCCCAGGCTCTGGAGGCCTTCCGGGAGGCCTGTTTTTCCCCCTCCCTGAGTCTCCATGAGGGCCCTGCACTTATCTCGCATCCAAAACGGGCCACGTGGAGACTTCTGGGAGGGCCAGGGCAGGGTGGGTGGGGCCAGCCAGGGGTGGGATTTGGAGTTTCTCCGAACTGGCCATAGCATTACCTATGGGTTCTCCCAAAGCTGGGCAAATCCATGCCCTGTCCACCCCTGTCTGGAAGTTATATGAGAAGGTTGTACTCTCATGCAGCTTGTTCAATAAAGGGTATGCTTTTCCCTAGTTTTCAGAGGCTACAGATCCATGGAAGAGCATTCTCCAAAGCTGCTTCAAGAATGAAGGCCTTGTGTGACCCTGAGCAGGCCACAGGGTCTGCTTGTCAAAAGAAAGAGAATACCGTCTGAAAAGAAATGGTAATTTCCCAATCCTGGGGAGCACTAGACCATGGGGGTAATCACACAATTCACCAACACTTATGCACCTTGGTTAACAGTGCAATTCTGAAAGGTAGCAGTAGCACTAGAACTGAAGTTGAAGTTGAGGGTCTTCTTGGTGCTGCAAAGAATTGCGGCTGTTCAGGATGGTCTAGACTGGAGGGAAGGGAAGATAGATAATTGTTGTTTCTTTTATCGGCGAGAGTCAAGGAAGGCATTTTTCAAATTTGGGACACCAAGCCCAAAAGATTTATCATCACTGCCATAGAGAGTGTAGGAAGTATTGTGAGACTTTGAGTAAGGACGGCAAGGGAGTCCATAGTACTGTCCTGTTTTCCATATAGAGATAAATAAAAATGGAACATGCACCCACTGTTTCCTGGTAAATATTGGGCCTTTTATTATTTTGTTGAAAATAGTGTTAGAAATTGAATACCGTGGTTAGAACATAATAAAAAATAAAATAAAAAACATGTTGATTAAAAAAATCAATAAAAGTTGTTAATGTGCAAGACATTTGGACAAAAAATTACTTTCTTCCAAAAATAACAATCATCGACATTTATTGACCCCATAATCCCTTGCGGGTTGGAGTCTGGGCAATTGAGTGGAGCTGAGTGTTTACTGGCCAGATGCTCTTGCTATCCCCAATGCGGAGTTATATTCAGCAGATATGTTCTCATCATGCCCAGAGAGAAAAATATCTGCCTCTACCTAGGATCAAACTCGTAGCCTCCTGATTGTGAGGTGAGAACTCCACCTCTAGGCCACCACACCACTCACTTCCAACATTAACAATAACTATGAAAATTAAAAGTCCTCATTTCATGACCACAATTGAGACCAGTTACTTGGTTGCTGAGTGACATGATTGCAAAATGGGAAATCACATGACTGCAACTGCATTTATCACTTTTACTTTAGCTTTCATTTTCCCCCATTTCCCTGCTCTTTGGAACGCCCATGTCCTGGGATAATTACCAAGAAGAAAATTAATGTTTGTATTTGCATTCTTTGGAGAGGAAGGGATTGCAAGAGAGTAAGCAGGCACACAGTGAGAAATACACATTATAAGGAATGTGGTAGCACAACTATTTGCCTAGTATATAAATGATTCTGAGCCCCAAGACACTTAGAAGACAAACAAAAGATGAAGGTGTGAAAGTGATTAAAGTCTCCACAGTTACAAGCAGCAGCTGTGAGCTAGCTAATATCAGAGTGCTGAGCTTGTTAACTAGTGGATAGCACTTTTGGGGGAAGGATTGTGCTACACAGTAAAGTAGCTCAGGAAGAAAAATCCCTTGTTTAAGCTATTCATCTGTTCTGTGATGACAGAGAAAAATGGGTCAGGCACAGGAAAACATTCACCAATTCACTGTACTGGCAACACCAGGGTTAGTTAGTTTTTTCATCACCATCATAACTTTAAACAGTCATTGCCCAAGATTAAAGATAAAAGTAAAGGTTCCCCTCGCACATATGTTCTAGTTGTTCCCAACTCTAGTGGGTGGCGCTCATCTCCGTTTCAAAGCTGAAGACCCAGCACTGTCTGAAGATGTCTCCGTGGTCATGTGGCCGGCATGTCTAAAGGCCGAATGTGCACGGAACACTGTTATCTTCCCACCAAAGGTGGTCCCTATGTTTCTACTTGCATTTTTACATACTTTCAAACTGCTAGATTGGCAGAAGCTGTGACAAGTAACGGGAGCTCACTCCATTACGTGGCGCTAGGGATTCTAACCGCTGAACTGCCAACTTTCTGATCAAGAAGCTCAGCATCTTAGCCACTGAGCTACCGCATCCCTTCCTTTTTTGTCCAAGATTAAGGTAATACAATTCAGGGGGAAAATATTCTGCTCATTGACTTAAAACAAGATGGAAGAGTTACAGAAATGATAGGGCCACATGGAAACCCCAAATAAATGAGAACAGTTATGATGTACTAAGCATCTAATTAGAAAAAGTATCTTTTGAAAAATTAGGCATAATTCTGTTTACACATACACCTGTCAAAAGAATGAATCTTTGCTATTCACAGTATCATGTGGCATCTTTTCCAACAGCAACTTTCAAAGATGTCAATACTGTTCCTATCTTTTTTCTTGAAATGCCATCTTTCACATCCATAAAATATCATAAGGAATATGCAGATTTGTGATAAAGTCTAGCAAGGTTCCTGTCTATAGGTGAACAGCAAGAAAGAAACTACTCTGGAGTAACTGCTTGTGTCATTTTTGGTTCATTTTACCTGACATCATAACTTTAAACAGTTGCAGTTCTCTTGGCAGGGCTGCTGTTGGGCTGTACTGTGAGCTGGTAAGGAAGCACCTATTCTTTGGTTTAGTTAGAATGGAGTGGGGTATCTTTGTCTGGAGCAGGGAGGGTTAATTTTGTCCTGATAGGATTAGACAAAAAAAATGGATTGGGTCAAGGGTAAAATCTACTTACCTTCGCTATTGGTTCTCAAATGTGAACCTGTGCCACCCACCTCTGGGCATGTGCAGGACCTTCCACACAAGCACAGAGCATCAAAAATGGACGTGATGACATCTGGGCAGGTGAGCGGAGCCTGCTACCACTCGCGTCTGAAAGGTACGTAGAATAGCGAGGGAGGGAAAAATCCTCTTTCTAGTTAATATAAATTGCATGTCGGAAGTACCAATTCGCCCAAACCGGTAGCATTTTTTTACTACCGGTTCAGGTGAACCGGTAGCTTTTTTTACTACCGGTTTGGGTGAACCGGTCCGAACCGGTAGCATTTCACCCCAGAACTGGGTTTGACCCAGATCATATCTAAGAGAAGGGTAGAATAAAGGGAAGGTTGCAGTCTCCATTTTGCTAAGATGTATTTTCTTTACAATGTTATAATTTTTTAAATGTTTTCATTGAAAAGAAAAAAAAAGTTTAAAAACACCAATAGTTAATAGTTTCATCTATTAACGATGAAAATCACTTCTAGTCCATCTTGTTACACTCATGGATATTATGTTGATACTGTATTGAATCTTTTTAGTGGCTGATCAATTTCTTTCTTGCATCTTAAAAATGATTGCCAACGCATCAGGTTTATGCCAATAATTGCCATCTGCCCATGTAATATTGTTTTAAATACTAACTCATCATTTCCACTTTAGGACTTTGATATGATATAGATTTTGTTGGAGAAAAAAGAACCACTGAAAACTGAATTTTTGAATAAGCATAGATAGAGTGGCTCAAGGTTGACTCATCCTTTCATCCTTCCATCCTTCCGAGGTGGGTAAAATGAGGACCCAGATTGTTGAGGGCAATAGGCTGACTCTGTAAACCACTTAGAGAGGGCTGTAAAAGCACTGGGTCTATAAGTCTAAGTGCTATTGCTATTTGCTTTTGTTTTATATTTGCAATGGAGTTCCAATTTAAAAATCTTTGAGGTATGCAAAGCAGAAATCTGCCCGTATTTCAGACTGGGAAGAATGGGATGCGGGATTCTTGCATGGATCAACTGCAGTAGTGAACAGTGTTTGTGATGAATTAAAGGGTTCCAAACAGAAATCCTCCTTCTTCAGGTTTTTGTATTTATGGAATTTTTTTTTTGCTGCCATCTAACAAAACAACTCTGAGCAGTTGTCACTTTATGGCTTGGAAGTGCAACATAGTGACAGTGTGTTGTTGTGGTTTTAGATCCAGATGCAAGCCTTGGAAACTCAATGAATGACTTTGGGTCAATTAGTGTCTTGAAGCCCAGCCTAACACACTGGTTTGTGGTGGGGAGAAGGGACTCTGTGCTCTGTGAAAATAAGATAGATTACAAATCTCAGAAAAGAATGGAACTAATTCAGGTTCAAATCTCCATGCAGCCACAAGAGTTGCTTAATGCCCTTGATGCACTGGTTGACATTAAGGGTAAGCCATCCTGCAAGATCATTTTGAGAATGAAATGGGATGGAGGTCACTGCAACTTACTTCAAACTCTGTGAATGAAAAGTTGAATACAAATAAATAAATGAAAGACATGTAGAGGTATCAATATGAAATGAATGCTCAGAAATTCATTTTGTATAATCTTGGCTTTCCCCTATTTACTGTGACTCCCAAAGAAGCTACTTGTTTGAATCAAAGGGGCATATGTGTTCACAGGATAATTGCCATGGAATGCTATTCATCTCTGTCAGAAATGACTCCAGTTGGTGGTGCAGCAAACTCTTCAACACATGTCAGAAAACAAAGATCTAGTTTGAGGTCAGGAGTCCGCTGCCCAGCTTCTGCATCTCACCTGGCTCATTAGACAATTAAGTGAATGTAGAAAAAGCCTTGAGATCAGATTCCCAAGAGGACCATGGAGCTATCTTGTACCACATTGTCAAAGCATATTGTCAAACTGGTGATCTGAAAAGGCGGTTTGATTTAATGAGAGTTGATTAGCCCTGAAATAAATAGAGAATGAAAATGCAGGATAAATAGAGAAATACGGGATTAGAAAATGCCAGCTTTTCATGAAAAGGAGAGTCCCATTTCTTTCAGAACGGTTGGAGGCTAAGACGAAGCTGACTTCTAAGCAGTTGCATGTACGGTTATGCATAGGGAGAAGCAATGAAAAAAATGTCAGTCCTTTAAGCATTATTATCATCATGAGAATCAAGAATAACAAAGAGGCAAGTAGCACCTTTTAACACAGACACACACATTTTTAGAAGGGATAAGCTTCTGTGAACTGAGCTGCAGCCCATTGCTTCAAATGCATGGAGTGGCTTAACTGATATGGAATTTAAATACATTTGGATGAGATATTGTAGAGGTGAAAGATAGGGTTGTTATGTTGATGGGGATTTCATGGAGGATGGATTTCAGGTACCTTATCAACTAGCAATTGTAGTGTGTGAGAGTGTTTGTGTGTGTGTTTAAATTGTGTTTGTTCAGAGTTTCTGAGATAGCCTGAAGCCTATTGATGTGTATAAGCTCAGCTGTCTCATATTCAATTATGCTGGTGTAGTTTATTTGTTCCAAAATTGCTATTTTGAGAATCTGTAATGGAATGCCTTGGAAAGTTAAAATGTTCTGCTACTATTATTTCCTCGTTCTGAGTTTTGATGTCAAATCTGTGCGCAATTATTTTTTGTGCAGTCTTACATATATTCTAGAGGAACATTGCTTACAAATGATGGCACATTAGAGGAAGAACATGTGATGGCACCCTTAACCTTGTGTATGAGTTTGTTGGGACCTTTGATGGTGTGTTGGTGTATACACCAGGGCTACTTGCAGAGTCTGCTTCTCATATTAGTATCATTGTCTTGTTGCTTCTCATTGTTTTTGAGAATGTTTTTTTTTTAAGTTGAGTGGTTGTCTATAATATGCAGCATGAGAACTGTTACTAATAGTACGAGACTCTGTAGTGTCATTTTTCCCTTATGGATTGAAGTTTATTAATATACTAGCTGTACCCGGCCACGCGTTGCTGTGGCCCAGTCTGGTTAAATGGAAAAGAAAGAAAAGAGAAAGCGCAAGTCCCCCGGCAGAGGCGGCCCCCACATGGAAGTGAGCCACAGTGGCGCTGCAAGAGCCGCCACGGAAGACGCTCCCACAGGCCCCAGCCTGGCCGAGCTGAGGAGGAGAGGAGGGGGAGGTGGCTGCGGCCCCCGACCCGGCTTCACTCAGTGGTGGCCGCAAGAGAAGGCGGCCAGCGTCCCCTGAGGAGGAGGAGGAGGAGGAGGAGGAGGAGGAGGAGGAGGAGGAAGGAGCTGCCCCTGACGACGTGGACATGAGGCAGCCCCCGATGGCTGCGGCCCCATCCAGAGACACTGTCGCCGCTGCAGTCGCCGCCTCATGGGACACCCAGTGGCTGCCCCAGCCCCGCTGCGCCTCAGGCTGACACCGCCACCGCCCTGTTGGAGCTGCCTTGGCGAGACCGTAGCTGGCTCCCTGTGAGGGGGGTGGAGAGTGCGCGCAGCCGGCCGGGCTGAGGAGACGCTCTGCCTCCACCTCCTCTGGAACTCCACTGGGATGGGTGGGGGGAGGCAGCCGACGGATGGGGCAGGCGCTGCCCCACCGCAGACAGCAAAGGCCTGACAGGAGGGGAGGAGAGAGAGGGGAGGAGGAGCTCGAAAGGCTTTGGTTCCCCTTGGTGGAAATGGTGAAGCTCGTCAGAGGAGGGGCGGAAAGGGGAAAGGGTGCAGCTGCAGCCCAGCCACACATATAAAGGGACTGTCGGGACGAAGCTGGAGAGAGACCGAACTGTTCCGAATATACTATACTCAAGAAATGAACACTATGGTATAGCGTGTGTTGCTTTTACATCCAGCAGATGGCGCTGGTTTTCAAAAAAGCATGTTTTTACAAAAAACATGTTTTACCTGTCACAGGTGTGACATCTATATAATATACATATATAAAAACATGTGCATAGTCAAATGCAGCGTTGTGTCAACATTTCCTAGCAATCGGTGAAGAACTTTCAGAGATTTGAGATTTTGAACAAACAAACGTTACATTTTTATTTATATAGATTTGAGTGGTTTGTTTTTGTAACTATGGATCAAAACCAGCAGTATCCTGTTTTTGTGCTCTGTCTTTTAATAAGTTCTCCTTGGGAATTGATTGAATTCTATTGATTAGTGTACTGATTTTGCTGGGTTGGGAATTCAGTATTCTGAATGCCACCATACAGTAACAATGCTTTCCTCCTACAATATCTAATATGAGAGCCAATGTGATTAAAATTGAACAATCTGTGAGATTATGGGATTGTTTTGTGGGCATACAGGAAGTCTAGAAGCATGGAAAATTCAAAGGATTTTCAGGAAGCTAAAAAAAACAGTCTTCTTTTTGGACGGAATCATTGAAGCTAGTGATTGAGATAGTGAGATCTCCATTTTATCTGCAGTTTTGAACTTAATAAAAGAGAGAGAGATGCACCTGACCAAAGTATGCAGAAGTGCTTCCTGATCTTTCCTTATTTCACATTTGTGACGAATAGGAACAAAAAAAAAAGAGTTATTTCCTTACCCCTTCTCTTTAATTTCCTCCAAACCAAACAGTTATTTCACAACAGCTTAAAAAATGAGGGCCTTGGGTTGCTTTTAAGTTTTTTTGGAGGAGTGGGGGTAAATTGTGGGAGTGGCAAGGAAGTTGATAGGTTGAGTTGCAGTCTGTGATCTTTCAAACACTGCTCACCTTCTGGTTTGCAAAGTTTCATGAGTTCTTCCATTAGTGATTCCAGTGGGCCATAGCAGCAGATCAGAGGATGAGAAAAGATGGACTTGGATAAAAATGACAAGCATTTCAAGAGAAGAGACAAGTGACAGAAGAAAATAGGTGTTAGAACTTTATTTAGAGGGCTTAAGGAATGTGGGGTGGAAAAATACAAAATTAATTTATTTGATCATGGTTAAATAATGACATTATCTTTGGACTGCGAGGTGATCAAACTGATTAGCCCTAGAGAAGATCCACCCTGACTGCTCTTTAGAAGGCCAGATCCTGATGATTAAACTCAAATACTTTGGCCACCTAATGAGAAGGAAGGACTCACTGGAGAAGAGCCTAATGCTGGGAAAGATTGAGGGCAAAAGAAGAAGGGGACAACAGAGAATGAGGTGGCTGGATGGAGTCACTGAAGCAGGAGGCGTGAGTTTAAATGGGGTTGGTAGAGGACAGGAAGGCCTGGAGGAACGTCGCCCAAGGGGTTGCGATGGGTCGGACACGACTTCGCAGCTAACAACAACATATTTGGTTCTGCTTATTAGTTATCTTGATTGGGATAGTGTTTTTTGTGAAATGATCAACTGGGTGTAATGAATTGGTTTGTAATATTCACATTATTGCTTTTGATATGTAAATAGCTTTGATGGAATGTGCAGGAGTGAGAGTTCTTTGGCAACACAGAACTTTTCCAGACAAAGGCCCTAATTAAGAGACTGTATAGTCCTCAACTGGGTGTGAATGGGAGGGGGAATAGGTTCAGGGTAGCCACACCATAAGAAGAATATATATAACAGGTAAAAAAGTTACCACTTTAGTTTGACAAGATTCCATCCATTAGGTTAAAGCAAATAAAGGATTGAACTTGATTGGATTTCACTGTCTCATCCCTGGGTTTGGGTCTGACAATAAGGGATTATTATTTCTGGTCATGTTTAATAGCTTTTAATTTTTTGTAACATTCAATTGTTAATTGGGATTAGATTTTGATTATTAACTAGAGGGATGAGAGGATTTAGATTAAATGGAAAGGGGGATTATATACTTACGTGGTTAGGTATTTTTGCTAATTTTTGCTGTACCTTTGCTGATTAATAAGGAGAACTGAAGATTTAGAAATGAGTTTATAGAAAGCAGGATGAGATATGGAATAAATATGTACTTGGTTGTATTTTAAGAGACAAGGATAAATTCTTAAATGTTGAATATACTTGCTAGGGATGAAGGGAGATATTTCTTTTTCTTGTAATTTCCCTTTTTATGGGAGGAGGGGGATATTTTCCCCACATGTTTTAATATCTTTATTATTTTAATATTTAATATTTCAATATTTATTTTTCCTTTTTTAACTGCATTTTTCATCTAGGTTCTTGTGTTACTTAGTTATGTTAGTAAATTAGTTTTACATGTTTAAAATAATCATTAACACAATTTGTCCAATTTTGGGCAGGGAGTTTGACTAGAAGACCTCCAAGGTCCTTTCTATGATTCTATGAATATTAGACTTCTTTCACTGTTAATTGCAAGTATCTGATATCTAGTCTGTGAATCAAGATGCGGTTTGCATCTGTCATCATGAGTTGTATAGTACTGATGTCTATGTACTTATTTAATCCCCTTTTAAAACCAACTCTGTAAGCACCTTTGCTTAGATATATTGTTTGGAAGATTAATAATAGGATGAGAGATCAACAAAATGACTATAAGAACATCAATGAAGAGGAAAAATCCCACAAGGCAATGGCAAAACACTTCCATGAAGTTGGCAAAATATGGCCTTGTTGTGTCCATCAATGTAGTCAAGCTTGAATTGTTGGGTATCATGATCATATCCGATGGCAGTGAATTGCAGAATTATTCTTGCTAAAATATTATTTGGGTTCTCAAATAATACCTTATTTGATATTAAGTAGAGGAATATTGCTTATGATATCCTTTGCCAGTGGAAACCTTTTTTTTTTCCTAAGCCTCATCTTTAAACTCACTGAGGCCTGGCTTGAGAATGACAGTGTCATGTTTTCTTGATGGCATCTTCCTGCCTTCATCAATTCTATATTGAATGAAATTCATTTTCCTTAATTCCTACCTTAAACAATCAGTATTGTCAACTGAAAGATGATTTACTGTTGCAATCATTCAGTATTCATGTTTGATTTAAGCTAGCGATTTAAGGTCCTGGTTATTTTGCAATCATTTCCATGTAAAATCAAGAAAGATAACAGATCTCCATGCTACCTTTGCATATTTATCATTCTCTCTGCATGATCTTGTGATGGAGAGAAGTCATCTGTACGGTTATACTCTATGGGCGGCCAGTGTCTTCATGCTGTGTCATTTGCAATAGACATTTTCTGTCTATACAACTGTTTACAAACTGATCTACATTATATCCTGCAGTTTGCAATGGTGAACAAGTACTCTGGGTTGACCTATATGTTCCTCTTTTCTATGTTAGAGGCTAGATGCCAGTTTACAAAATTTAGCACACATTTAGTTGGATTCCAAACAAAGTAAATTCCTTCAAAATTATTTTAGTAGTGTGATATTTAGTTTGTGCAACCTGGGGCTTCAAAGGAAAGAGTAAATAAGCAAATGTTCCAATCCCAGGGTTTCAATATGAAATGATAATCTTTCATATATTTCCTTTGCAACATGTCTCGAGGCAGAACATGTATTTCTGTATTTAATGGGGGGAAAAGAAGGTGTTGTAAACTGTGCAAGTGATTGAGAGTCAACTGTAGTGACAAGTCTTTACAATCTGTGAAAGGTAGAGATATATAACAAATCTGATGCAGATACCAATGGAAATGGATTTAGAAAATTCATTAAAATGTTCTCCAGTGTGATTAGAGAAAGCAGCAGGGAGAACAATCCAATAATATCCATGATGTTAGATTAACAAATTGCCAAACTGGAAGGCTACAGAAATGGATGAAATCTCAACAGAAAAATGATAAGCAACGGAAGAAAAACTCGTGAATTCAATGTATTTAAATTATACCAGAAAATTTGAACAATGATCAGCATATTAAAAGAAGTCATGACTATCCCTATAGCAGAGGTGGGTTGCTCCCAGTTCAGCCCAGATCAGGCGAACCAGTAGTAGCGGTGGTGGGAGGCTCTGCCCACCTGCCCGGATGCTTCTGCGTGGGAGCACGTGCGGGAGTACGCCTGAACCAATAGTAAAAAATTGGAAACCCACTACTACCATATAGACCAAAGATTAGAAGAAGTCAATCTGCATTCCAATACCAAAAGGGAACTAACTATTTTACGGCGACCTTAATCTCATATGGTATCAAAAGTAATGCTTGTTAGGATCAACCAACTCAGTTTTGAAATCTGCATGAAAGGGGACATGCTTGGATTTCAAGATGGCTTTAGAAAAGGCGGAGGAATAAGAAACATGATTGTTGATACAAGTTAGATAATGAGAAAGCCACAGAGTACCAAAAACAGAAGTCATTATGCCCATTGTTGATTATAGAAAGCTCTTTGTGTTGATCGTCTTCTGCTGTGGAATATGCTTAATACAACAAGATTCCTAGTCCATCTCAACATCCTCATGTGTAATCTATACACAATATAGGGATAATATGGTGAGACAGTTTGGCTTCAGATTGTTAAAGGAGTATGACAAAGCTATGTACTCATCCCTTATTTATTCAGTTTATGCAGGTAGTTCTTGACTTATAGACATAACCGAGACTGAAATTATGCAATGATTCCCTTGGACACTTCAGTACATACCTCTCCAGATGGCAGCTCGGAGGAGGATGAATCAGTTCCAGGCACATCTGGAGGGGATTTGGCCAATGGCTCCAAGCAGCTACCTGAGCGTGATTTGGCTGAAGCACAGTTGCAGGACAGCCCTGGGGCTTCAGGTGGCGAAAGCATGTAGCTGCAGCTGGTCAGGGACGAGGAAAAGGAACTACCTTCTGCACCTGATCCGAGAACATGTAGGGCAGAAAAAAGACAGGAGCAGTGAAGGTCAGCCAGATTACTCATGAGGAAGCACCCTCGCCCCTCTTGATGGGCTGCACCAGAAGCTGGCTATTTAGCACAGCAGACAGTTGGAAATGATGCTGGGAACAATGTGTTCTTGCTGTGTGTTCTTGCCTTGAATTTTGGATTGTGTCTCTTCAGCTTTTGCCCTTTCCTTTGCCTATGGATTTGTCTTTGTCTCGGAACTTTCCTTTGCTTTGGCAATTTGCTTTTGCCTAGTGTTGGCTTCATTTGAGTAGCCTGTGGAACTCATTGGGGTTGAGCTGGTGACGGCACAGGGAATTTCTGGGGAATACCAATTTAGGCTCAGAAGCCTCAATGAAGACTCCTTATACCCATGTTGTGTGTGTGTGTTTGTGTGTTTGTGTGTGTGTGTGTGTGTGTGTGTGTATGAGTAGGAAAGCACAACTTACGATCATAAATTGTTACAATAATGTCATGATATTGCACAACCAGATTCGGAGCAAACAAATATTTTTTTACTATTGTTGTTAAATGAGCACCACGGTAATTACTGGATGCCAAAGTCATTAAACAAATCCATCCCCCCCCTTTTTTTTTATCATAAATCAGCAAAAAAGTTACAACACACTCACATGACCACAAAACACTGCAAGCAAAAGTGGTCAACTGACTGCCACATGCCCAAATTTTAATCATGTAACCACGGGGTGGTGTTTGTGCAGAACCATTGTAACTCCTAAAACAGTTCATAAATAACTCTGGGGAGGTCCATTGTCACTTTGAAAGGTCATTAATTGATGGGTTGTAAGTTAAGGACTATCTATATGTCAAATTAAGGAAATCTGGATTGGAAGAAGACATTGCGGTTCTAAAACTGAGGAAGAAATGTCAATAACCTGTGACATGCTGATGGCACTACTCCTATAGCTGAAAATGCAAAGGATATGTAAGGTCTGCTAATAAAAGCCAAGGAGAATAGTGGGGGAAATGGTACTAAACCTATATATATGAAAAAAGACCAAACTAATGACAACAAATAGAATAAAGAGCTTTAGAACTGATAATGAAGATATTCAAATGGTCAACTATCAGTATTAGAGGGAAAAGCAGACAGGAAATACACAACAGACTAGTATTTGGTAGAGCAGGCATGAAGGCCTTGGGGAAATCAGACAATCGTGATGTGTCTTTTACCTACAAAGATCAGAATATTGCAAGCAATAGCATTCCCTGTTAGATTCTGTGAGCACAAAAGTTTAACTCTGAAGAAGGAGAAGCCCGGCGATAAAATAGAATTATGATTTATATTCGTTCATTTCAGGTATAGGAACCTGCTTTAGAACTGCTAAGGAGATATTGGTGAATAGCTTTTACCTTTTAGGATTGACTCTCCATAGGAAAAGAAGCAGCATTCAATAAATACATGTCACTGACTAGTATTTGATATGATAAATATGAAAGTCTTAAAAAGATATTCAGATATCATGGCATGTTTTTATTTGCAAAATCATATAGGTCATTCTTTTCCTTCGACACTCTGTGAAAGAAGTTGGAATCTGTAGAAACTGGATAGAAAGTATATTGATGCATTTAAATTGTTGAAGAAGACTGCTAAGAACGCCATCATATGTAGCCTGGAAAATAGGAAAAGTTGGATGATAGGACAAATCAATTCACTTGACTCAATTTATATTATTTTAGACATATTTTGCAAATATCTAGTTCTCTTGAATGTGTATCATGCTGGGAAACATAGAAGGAAAGACAAAAGGATAACTAGCAGCCAAGTGGATAGATTATTACAGCAGTTATGACTGCACCAGCGGGTAATCTGAGGAACCAGGTTGGTGATAGGTCATCCTGGATAAGGTCTATCCATAAGCTCACTACACATTAGTGCTGATAAAATGGCACATAATGAAATAATGTGAATAAAATGAATCAAAACCTTGCACTTTTAGTGGGGAAAACATAAAAAAGTGAAGATACCTCTGCTCTATAAGAAAAATGGAAATAATATCTAGAACTCCTTGTGACTCTCCTAAAATTTTGGCTGTGCCTTTCAAAACCTCTCCGAGGTATTCCACTGCATAATAATCATGCACCAGCAGCATTTTGGAGGCTACAAATTAGATCACTGTAGGCCAAACTCATCAGACCTGGTTCCTGACCTCCACAGATGGTCATTAGTGATGGATGGTGGAGAATCACTGTACCAGTGAACAAATCTCTTCTGCACAAACTCCATTTTATGTCATGCAAAACATAAGAATCCAGGTAAATCATCCATTGCTTCCATTTATTGGATATTTGGATTTGGATTTTTAACAATCCAAATGAAATGCCTTATTGAATAATTTCACCATTCTTGCCTGCTAAACTCTAAAGAGAGTGGTTATTGCAAGTTGTAGTTCCCATGCATGCATTTAGTAGGACATGCATAAAGGAGAAGTTGTATAGCGGAGGAGAAAAAGCACAAACTTTCAGATATTGTATTAAGCATTTATCTGGCAGGACATTCCTTGTTCGGATGATTTAAAACTGCTTATGACAAGAAGTTTAATAATAGAAAATGCTTACAGTCTGAAATATGGGTGGGGGGCAAGGAATCCCTCTTCTAAGGCTGGCTGTATCACATGTATGCTGAATTATTTGGCAGAACCCATCTATTTGATTTAGTGGCTCAGTGGCTAAGAGACTGAGCTTGTCAATCAGAAAGGTCGGCAGTTCAGTGGTTCGAATCCCTAGCGCCACATAATGGAGTGAGCTCCTGTTACTTCTCCCAGCTTCTGCCAACTGTTCGAAAGCATGTAAAAATACAAGTAGAAAAATAGAAACCACCTTTGGTGGGAAGGTAAGAGCGTTCCGTGTGCCTTTGGTGTTTAGTCATGCCAGCCACATGACCATGGAGACGTCTTAGGATAACACTGGTTCTTCGGCTTTTAAATGGAGATGACCACCCTCCCCTAGAGTTAGGAACGACTAGCACATATGTGTGAGGGGAACCTTTATCTTTACCTTATCCATCTGGCTTAGGAAGGGCTAAGAATTTGACACCTGAGTTTCTCTTAGTGAGAGTTACTAAGATAGGGTGTACCAACTCCAGCTTGGCTAACTTTGTTTTGTGCAAGTATCTATGAAGTTACAGATAATACAAAATATTTGATGTAATGTTTCTCATGATGGCAATTTTTATTAGATTGCCTGTGGTCATAAGCATTGTTGCAAAGCTGACATCTTTCTCAAAGAGAAAGTTTTAAGATGATTTCATTTCCTGGAAGGCACTGCTATTCCTGAGGATGAGTTAGAACTGTGAGGGGTTCATGAACAACTTAGAATCCAGAAGGCAATGCATTCTTTTGAACACAAGGTAGGAATGCAATTAAAGTTCACATCACATAAGTCTACAAGGGGGAAAAACCCTGGAGTGAATGTTGAGAGATGGTTAAGCCTATGGATCTGGCTGTTTGTCAAAATCTTACTCTAATCCCTGTTCGTTATTTAGTTTTATTCTTTAATGGGGAGTCACACAAATTCATCTATCTTTTTAGGAAACTATAATATTGCAAACTTTGAGAACTAGCATATAATCCCATGTGGTCAATAATTGCTGAAACCACAAAGTTTTACAGATGCTGTATGAAATCTATTTTATGCCTATAGAGTTGATAAGCAGACCTTTTTAAAATTCTTGCCAGGGGAACCCTGCCAATTTTACATATTTTTCTATTCAATTTTTTTAAAAAAATTTAGCCACAGGAAAAAAAATGCAATTTTATTTATAATGAAAAAGTTTGGATCCTGTTTTCTTCATGCACATTTTTTTAAACAAAAGAATCACTTCAGTTCTATTTGAACAGGGAAATACCATAAAATATGGTAATTAAGGAAATACATTTAATTAATATTATGTTGATTCTAGAAAACTTAGTTCTGTTGCATGCTTTCAGACCATGTATTGCTGCTAAATTCAAAACGGTAATTAACAGAACAATGATATTAGACATTCTGGAAAACAAGCTGATTTTTCATTCCCTGTCAAGTCTAAATCTGTGCATTATTAGCCAATATTTGATGGAATTACATTGAGATAGTCATACGTAGCTTTCTTTTTCTGCACCTTAGTAAAATAATTCCATGTTTGCTACCTGAAGACCTGATGTTCTCCCGAATGTGATGTTGTGTGTGCTGCTGTGTCATGTTTCTTGGTGACAAAAAGAAGAGAAGGACCAGCTAAAGTAACACTCTTTTTTGATGCTTGCTCAGATCAGGTGGACAAAAACAGCAGGAAGTGCCTCTGACCGGTTTCAAGACTCGAGTGTTTTTAATGAGACCCTGAGGATCACAAATATACAGCGACATCAAGGAGGGCGTTACTATTGCAAAGCTGAAAACGGCTTGGGCTCCCCAGCAATCAAGTCAATAAGGGTAGACGTATACTGTAAGTAAATTAATTCCAGAACTCTTGGTTACTAAGTTATGTTTCCTCTGCTGCATTAAACTAGGAGGGCATTGAAGTTGGCAGTCTGGAGTAAAGCAGTTATCTGTCAGTCGAGTTGTCAAAATGTCAAAGAAGTGGCCATTCTTTTTTGGCGGTGGGGGTGGATTTGAACATGGCTGAAATTTATCTTTTGAGAACTTTGAACTCCATATCCTCACATCTAGCCATCACCAGTTTCACAGTGTAAGGGGAAGATTGATTGATGTATCACGCCACTAAGAATTGACACTAGTGAAATTCCCCCAGGAGTAACACTTTTGTCTTTCCTAGCACTGTTTTTGGAGGGCTTAAAATAGTATCCACCAGCCAAGTGCTAAAGCTGAACCTCTGGTGAGGTTTCCAGATGTTCTTCCCATTTGATGTGTTTTACTTGAGCTTTCATTCTTAGACAATGAATTAATAAATCTGTCATTAATGGCAGCCCTAACCTCTGGAGAGAACACAAAACAGAAGTGCAGATATGCCGTTTTATGCCAGGAAAGAAATGGCATAAAATCTGAGTTGTTTTAACATTCTTTTATTAGCAATGTTTCTGTATGTTTGTGTGCATCTATTCACATATACACTTAAATATTGTGGTGTTACACAAAACTTTTTTTCCAAAGTGTTGGCTTTATTCACACAAACACGAAGCCGAAAACACCAGCCTGAAGATGGAGAGTGAGACCTTGCCAAAACGTTGGCAAGACAATCTCAATCTTACATGGGAAAAGAACCTAATACAAGAAGACCAGCATAGATAGATAGATAGATAGATAGATAGATAGATAGATAGATAGATAGATAGATAGATAGATAGATAGATGATAGATAGATAGATAGATAGATAGATAGATAGATATAGATAGAGAGATAGAGATAGAGAGAGATAGAGATAGAGAGATGATGTAGATGTAGATAGATAGATAGATAGATAGATAGATAGATAGATAGATAGATGATAGATGATAGATAGATAGATAGATGACAGATAGATAGAAAGATAGATAGATGATAGATAGATAGATAGATAGATAGATAGATAGATAGATAGATAGATAGATAGATGTGTGTGTGTGTGTGTGTGTGTGTTTGTTTTCCAGCTTAACTCTGGAATGCCTTGAACAATTTCAACTAAACTTGGTACACAGATGAATTACCCTTTGGAAACAAATACTGTGGGGTTAAGACACCCCGAACACACCCTTGGGGTGTGTGTTCTATTAAGATACAGACTGTTGTGCCTTAAAATGGCTTCTACTGTACTGCCATAAAATGGCTTCTACTGTACATCACAGTGGAGTTGCCGTGGTAACAGCTTCATGGTACTCCACAAGGGGGCTCCCTCTGATAAGTGGGAAACTCCAACTTAGAAATTATGTTTGGTCCCGACATTTTCCCCCTATAAATAAATACCCGGACAACGCCAGGTTATCGGCTAATTTACTATATTAATTAAATGAAAGCAGTGTTTCTCAATCTCAAATGTGTCACTTCATTTCCCAGAATTCCCCAGTTACCATAGGAGATTCTGGGAGTTGAAGTCCACACATCTTAAAGTTGCAGCGGTTAAGAAATACTGCATTAACACACCCACTTAAGAGTACCTAGAAATGGCCATATGCAGCTAAAATAAAACAAAGCATGGGCTTCTTTAAATAAAACTTAGCCAAGTTATACGCAGAGCATCTTATCTTTGATTATGTAGGCAGTCCTCACAACAACCTTTTATTTAGCTTTAAAAAGCGGCTTGTGACCAACCCTTGCACTTATGACCATTGCAAAATCCCTGCAGTTATGTGATCATGATCTGGGCGTTTGCCAACCATCACACATTTGCAATAATTATGACTTCCTGAAGTCATGTGATTGCCATTTATGACTTTCCTAGCTGACTTCTGATAAGCAAAGTCAAGGGGCAAGAGGTCACGAGTTAGTCACGTGATATCTCACTTAAGAACCACAGATGAGGTGATAAGGAAGATCTTAGAATATGCGGAGAGGGACAAATTGACAAAGGAAATACAAGGAAAGGAGGAGTCAGAATACTACTTGGTTTGGGAAAAATGATACAAATGGCTCGATGTTAGAAACAAGAAATTGGGAAATGTAAAATTAAGATATAATGGATAGATTAAGGTAAGAAATGTATATACAATATAACATAGGCAATATGATTATCTGATACAAATGGCCAAATATGAACAAATAAGGACTTGTACACAAAAAAGATTAAGAAACAAGGTGACCATAAGGGTAAAATTGGAATGTATAAGAGGGGAATCAATAATTGTAAATATTAACCGATATGTAACTGCTATAAGACAGAACATTCAGTTCCTGTGTTGTTTTTAAGTTAAGTGTTTGTCTTTGTTGATATGTTTAAGTGTTATAAATATTTTAAAATAAAAAAAAAGAACCACAGGTGATTTAGTTAATGACCACAATCAGGACTGCTAGAACTACCATCACTAAGCCGGGTGTCCACATGTTGTTTTGCTTTCCAACTTCTTCACTTACTGTCAGAATTGCTGGTTCCAATTGGGGACGTTAAGTGAGGGCTAACTATATTTATAAATCAGTTTTCTAGAACAGTCAATGACCTGGTCTTTGCTTTCTTCCAGTGACTTCCTGAGGAAGAAAAATCACATTCATCCAATAGGAACATTTCTAGGGCAAGTGAGCAACTTCTAAAGAGAAAATAAATAAATAAAAGGGACTAATTAATGATTAAATAAGTATGATTCCTGGTGATTCTTATCCCTACCTGATTAGGCTGCGTTTTTTTTTAATCGCATTGGCTGAGATGTGGATTTAAGTAGGTTTTGATCTTAGCAAGTCCTGTGCTTTGAAGAATTGTCACATAGACAGTCTATTTTATTTTAATAAATTAGAAATAATTAAACACCGCTTGTGTGGTTACTCCTCAAATATGGCCAATTCTCTAATGGTGGAATTAAATATTATAATTTGGGAGTGATGTTTGTAAGGGCCCGGGGGCAGAGAGGGACATACAGCCCCAAATGTTCATATTATACATGAGATGAGACTGTTTCTGGTACTCTGAACTCAGAATTCTTTAAAATTTAATTGGTGTCCTTGTAGCTACACTCTAGTTGAATGGTTTCATGGCTGGATATGTCATCTGTCCATCAATGATATGAGACAATATTTGGGGATCAATTTGACTCAGCCTATAGGACACTCTTTCTTCTTTCAACAACATTGAAAATTCCTGTTTTCCTTCCTTTAAGCTTCATTCATTTATTAACCTAAGCCTTTTGAGCTAGAGATGGGGGAATTTTATACATTTTAAAAGGCAAAGAAGCTTATTAGAATAACAAAGGTAATATACTTTAAAAAAGGGATTCTAGTCTCAGACATATTCCCTGTTCAAAAGAAATAATTGAGTAGATTTTGAACAAAAGGAGCATTAAGGGATCCCATAAGAATGTATTTTTTTCCCTTAATCTTTTTGTGCTACTGATCCATGCAAATTCACAAGACCAGGAATCATGCTGTGTGTGTGGTACACAAAGCAAAGAATGGGAAATAATGTGACTCTAGTACTACGGGAGAGAGCAACTCATATCTTGGGCTCTACCATTTGAAGGTGGAGTTGAGGACTTGCCTGACTGAATGTGCTTTTATATCAAGAAATAAGAGCATAAAAATATGGTAGCATAAGATTGGCCTTGCTGGATCAGGCCAAAGCGCACCTTAATGCACCATTTTGTTTCTCAGAACAGCCACTTAGATGCCTCTGAGGTGTTCGCAAGCAGAAGAACTGTTTTTGATCTCAAATTGAGGGCACATGAGTCTCAAGTCTAGTAACCCTTGACCTCTGTGAATTTATCCAAACCCCTTTTAAAGCCATCCAAACAGGGGTCGGCTGCTGCAAGTTCGTCCGGGTTCGGGAGAACCCATAGCTAATACTATGGACAGTTTGGACAACCCCCAAAATCCCACCTCTGGTTAGCCTTGGCCACTCTGCCCCTCCCAGGACTCCCCACATGACCCATTTTGGATGCAAGGTAAGTGCAGGGTCCGCGTGGAGGCTCGGGGAGGGGAAAAAAACGGCCTCCTGAAAGTTCCAGAAGTCCAGAAACAGGCCCATTTCTCCCCTCCGGGGGGGCCTCGGGAATCCAGTGGAGGCAATTTTTGCCCTCCCAGAGGCTCAAGGAAAACCTCCTGAGCCTGGGGAAGGCAAAAACAGCATCCTGCTGTGGTGCAGGAGGTCAACTAGGCCACACCCAGCATGGCCAAGTCCACCCAGCAACCCGGCAGAGAACCGGTTGCTGAAGTTTTTGAAGCCCACCCCTGCATCCAAGTTAGTAACTATCCCTGCGTCTTGCAATGAATTCTACCAGTTCGCTCTGTACAGTGTAAAAAGTGCTTCCTTTTGTCTGTAAATAAAATGCTGAGGAACAAAAAGGAGCAAATCAGGAGGAAAGGTTTAGATCAGACATGTCCAGTCCCTGACATGTGGCCTGGACTTTAGATGTTGCCTCACAAGTTCATATTTTTTTTTAGCATTATTATATGATTTATATACATAACAATACCTATAATATATATTATATGTGCCTCAAAACAATTCCTCTTCATTCAGTGTGGCCCAGGGAAGCCAAAAGGTTGGATACCCATGGTTTAGATGTAGCTTTCTTCGTGACAAGCTAGTTGTCTATAAGCATGCATTTGTTTGCTAGATTTCATGTGGTCTAGTAGGATACTGCAGGTAGTCTTGACTAACTTGAAATTAAGATAGAGTCAAAAATAGTTGCAATCCAGATTCAAAATTTTGCTTGACATCTGACCCATATTTACAGTCCTTTGCAGCACCCCACAGCCACGTAACTGTGATTTATTACTATTTTTTTGACAGAAACTGTCAGAGAGAGAAAGATACTGTCCCTGTCAGGAGGAAGGATCAAACAGGGGATTAGCCTGGAATTGTTACGTAGAAACAAAGGAACCAGTTCCAACAACCCACTCCGCTCCCTTGAATGCTGCTGAATCTTATCTAGTCTTTTTAAGGGATGAACTGCCAGTCTTGGAAGTTTCCTGTGAAATAGGCAATAGAATAATAAGATAGCTAGTTTAAACTCTTCAAGCCTGGGTCTGCTTTTGCCCGAGAGAAACCAGCATTTACTTCTGGTTGCCAGCCAACAACACCCATTGTTGATAATGGGTTTGTTTAATGACTAAGGTGTTTGCTTAACAACCATGGATTCGCTTAATGATCATCATAAAAAATGTTGTAAAATCAGGCTAATTACGTGATGGTCTGCTTAATGACCAACATGACTTATGGCCATAATTCTGGGCTCAATTAGGATATAGGTCAAAAATTACCTATACCCAACACAAGTATGCTGTTCCAGGAAGACGTTGATGGACAAGTATCGTAGAATCATAGTGCTATAAGGGATCTTAAAAGTATTCTAGTCCACCCCACCCATCCAAAACAGAAGTCCTCATACTATCAATGAATCATGAATCAAATGCAGTATGTTGAATCAAATACATTGTATTGGATTTAAGTGAGGTTCCTTGTATGTGTGGTTGAAAGACCATTGTTTATTTCCAAGGGTGGGAAGCTTTAATAATTCCAGAGAAATAATCTACTTAATTCTCAGTCCCATCATCCCCACTTCACTTAAGTGAGCCTTCTTCTTGCCAATGCTGTTATTAATAAGAAAAAAATATTATTTTAAGTTTCTATTGGCTTGCTGGAGCTAGAAATCAAGACATTATGTACTAGAAATTATAGCATATTCATACACTTCTAGATACTCTTTTTCCCCCTTTTTATTTTTTAAACAAAAACAAATAAAATCATCCTCCATTACAAAGTTGTAGAAAGTGTGTCACTTGGTTACACAGAGATTTTGTGCATCCCTTCCACCATCATCACCTCTAATTCATATCAAATTATCTACTTTACATCACATATATATGGTTGTTATCATCATACCTCATCCTTCATATGACTATAGTTGTTTTAATGTCCCTTTATAACAAACATTCCAAAATTTAAAACAAAACCACATAGTGGTATTCCCTTATCTATTTTCAATATCATCCAATCACATTATTCCTTTATAACACATTCAAAAAAATTTTTAAAAAAAGTTTAATAACAAAGTTTTTAAACCTCTTTTCTTAATCATTGTTTACAACTTTTATCCAATTTCCCTTTTATCCTATCAATACAAATTATTACATTATTATCATTATCAGTCATTTATTTAGCAATAGTATGACTAAGTTCAACTAGCTTTTCCCCCTTTTTTCATCATTTAAAATTTTAACCAAATTTCCTCTTATCAAACCAATACATACATACATACATACATACATACATACATACATACATACATACATACATATACACACACTTTATTATCCTTATCAATTATTTATCTAACTTTATCCATTAACACTACATTTTTAACATAATTCTCTAATTTTAACAAAATTTTAAACCTCTTTTCTTAATCATTGTTTACAATTTATATCCAATTTTCCCATTTATGTCAATACAAATTATTACATTATTATCATTATCAGTCATTTACTTTGTGTTTGACTTACTTTTTCCCCTTTTTTTACCATTTAAAAATTTATACCAAATTTACAAAGTTTTTAAACCTCTTTTCTTAATCATTGTTTACAATTTATATTAATTTCCCTTTAAAACTGTCAATACAAATTATTACATTATAATTGTCAGTCATTTATTTAATGATAATTTGACTAAGTTTAACTTGCTTTTCCCCCTTTTTTCACCATTTAAATTTTTTACCAAATTTCCTCTTATCAAACATTATATATATATATATATATATATATGTATGTATGTATGTATGTATGTATGTATGTATGTATGTATGTATGTATGTATGTATATATATATATATATATATATATATATATATATATATATATATATATATATATATATATATGTCACCGTGAAAGACCGAAATTGGTGAATGTCGACATTCACCGGTGAATGAAAGACCGAAATTGGTGAATGTCGACATTCACCGGTGAATGTCGACACATACCAATTTCGGTCTTTCACGGTGACATATATATATAACGAGTCAGCGTAACGCTTTACTTTTGCTTTTCAATTCGCGGTCCTGGAAACTACTCGTTCTAACCGTGCAGGATCGCAGGTTTTTTAAAAAAAGAAGTCCGCGAATAGAAGACGCTTAAAAGGAAGCAAGGAGCCGAGGTGTCGACAGGATAAGGGTATTAGGGTAAGGGTGTTGAGAGGATAAGGGTATATATTTCGGACATACACCAAGCGACTATGTGAATGTCGACATTCACCGGTGAATGTCGACATTCACCAGATTTTGGACTTTCACAGTAACATATATATTGAGCAACAAGTCACTTGAGTCCCATAAGATGACAAAACTGTACTTTTTAATGAAACAGACATTTTTTTTCCCGTGCAGTCTCTCTCTTCCTTTAGGAGGTTATCTACTGGAGATATAAAAAGAAAACAAAGCCTTGTGTTCTTCTCAATAAGTGAGGTTATACAGCAGCCATTTTTTCCCCTATCTAATTATCCAGGAAAGACCAAAACAAGTTTGGATAAACTTCCTGTGTATTCTATTAGTTTTTTTTCTACTCAAGTTGTCAGGGCCCAGAGTTGAATGTTAACAAGGACGCTTGTGAATATTTTTGCATACAACTGGAACAAAGTGATGTGAACAGATATACTACTGAATCTCCCCCCCCCCCCCACACACGTTGTGTTTTATCAATGCAAATCCAAAAGAAAAGAAAAAAAGATTCAAATCAGCCGACAGGACTAGAAAACCACATGCTGTGTATGTAAAGCTGTCTGCTGTCTTTTTTTTTTTAAAGCTGTCTGCATCAAGATGAGCAGTAAGCAAAAAAAAAAAAGGAAAGGGAAGGGAATGGAGAGAGGTGGAAGGAAGGAAGGAAAGAATGAAAGAAAGAAGGAAGTCTCACAAATCCATCTACACACAATTTCAGTCATCCTGACATCTCAAAATATGGAGAGAAATACAATAGGAAAAGTTTGCTAACAAGAAAACCCTCCTGAACATCCAATTACATGATCTGACTTGCAATGAGTGAATTGCATTTGTGTCGTATAATCTACGTTGAGCCAATATATAAGAGTAACATATATACACATGCGGGCTTGGTGTTTCTTTTTCTCTTTTGAGTCAGGAAATAGTCAAAAATTCTCAGTCGTACCTTTTCCCAAGTGTGCAAGTGACCTTTTCATCAGAAGGTCAATCTGCCTTTTTCTGTGAGAGTGATTGATGGTTTCTATCATTCCACATATATGCTTCCTGTAACATCCAAGAAATCCTCCCTTTTCTACTATATACAACCCATGCCTCAGTCTGATCATTCTCATGTTATTGACAGCTGAAGATCACCAGTGTTATTTTTTTTTTTAAGAATGACACATCACTTTGAATTTATAAGGCCCTTAATATACTTTATGTCATTCGAAGGCAATCAACATTTTCAGGCAGCACAGTATCAAGCAACATTGAATAGGCCAAAATATTTTTAAATTAATAATAATAATAATAATAATAATAATAATAATAATAATAATGATAATGATAATGATAATGATAATGATAATGATAATGATAATAATGATAATAATGATAATAATGATAATAATGATAATAATAATAATAATAATAATAATAATAATAATAATAATAATTCAGTAGCACAAATGATCCACTGGAATTTGTGCAAAAATTATAATATTAAAACAACAACAAACTGGTGGGAACATAAGCCTGAAAAAGTCACCGAAAATCAGATGGTCAAGATCCTGTGGGATTTTCGTATACAAACAGACAAAATACTAGCGCATAACACACCAGACATCACACTGGTTGAGAAAAAGAAGGTTACAATCATAGACATCGCAATACCAGGTGATAGCAGGGTTGAGGAGAAGGAACATGAAAAAGTCACGAAATACCAGGACTTAAAAATTGAAATCCAACAATTATGGCACAAACCAGCAGTGGTAATTCCAGTGGTAATCGGCACACTGGGTGCTATTCCAAAAGCATTGGAATTACATTTAAAACAGTTAAAACTTGACAAAATCACCATCAGTCAAATGCAAAAAGCTGCACTGCTTGGATCTGCACGTATATTAAGAAAATACGTTACGACGTCCTAGGCCCCTGGGTGGGGCCCGACTAGTAATCAATGCCAAATCCGACGAATCAACTGGCCGCTGTGATACAATCGTATAGTAGTAGTAGTAGTAGTAGTAGTAGTAGTAGTAGTAGTAGTAATAATAATAATAATAATAATAATAATAATAATAATAATAATAGACACAATCTAGTTCTTATGAGACTGAAGATGATTCTGTACAAATTTCTGGAATGTCTCACACACTAAACCAGTCCTTTTAGACATGTTTATGTGAAGGTATATAATATTATCAGATTATATAATTTGTCTGATGCCATTTAGAATATTGACTGCCCAGTGTAATAATCAAATTCATTTTGGACCATTAAACTTCAGAAAATTTCCAGTTTTCTGAGTTCTAATGCAAGTCAAATGCCTCATTTCAAATTGGCAACTGGACATTAAATGAACTTCTAGAAAAAAAGACAGCTTTGTATTTGAATCAATGATGCCAATTTATATTACAATATCATAGGAAGGAGAAGGGGCTTAATTTCCTTACAAATTGTGTAAGGAAGCTCTGCCTTACATATTGGCAATAAAAATCAACACCAAATACAGGTTGGACAGAAATGATCTCGTAAACAACCCTCACTCAGTCAAAGACCTAGGAGTACTCATCTCAAACAATCTAAGCCCCAGAGCTCACTATAACAGCATTGCCAAAAAGGCATTAAGAGTTCTTAATCTAATTTTGTGAAGCTTCTTCTCTGGTAACAATGCATTGCTAACTAGGGCATACAAAACCTTTGCCAGACCAATTCTTGAATACAGCTCGTCTGCCTGGAATCCACACTGTATATCGGACATTAATACGATTGAGTGGGTCCAGAGGTATTTCACGAAAATAGTACTCCACTCCCCTGCTCACAATAGAATTCCCTGTGCCAGCAGACTTGAAATTTTGGGCTTGGACAATCTGGAATTGCGTCGCCTACGGTATTATCTAAGCACGGTATATAAAATTGTCTGCTACAACGTCTTACCCGTCAACAACTTTTTCAGCTTCAACCTCAATAATACATTGAGCAAAAAAACTCAAGGTAAACCTCTTCAAACTCAATTGCAGAAAATACGACTTCAGCAACAGAGTGGTCAACGCCTGGAATGCTGTACCTGACTCCATTGTTACATCCACAAACTCTCACAGCTTCAACCTTAAACTGTCTACCGTGGACCTCACCCCATTCCTATGAGGTCCGTAAAGGGGGCATGCATAAGCGCACCAGCGTGCCTACCATCCCTGTCCTACTGTCCCCATTTATTTGTATTCATTTCTTTTGTTCATATCCATGTTTGTATTTATACCTGCTAATATGTACACGTTTGATAAACTAATAAATACAAATACAAATTCTGATCCAGTTGCTCATAATGATTAGCAGAAGCTATATCTACTTTCCTGCCATCACTGGCCTGAGTGGATATCTAAATGGGACTGATCAGCTTTCCAGGTAAAAGAGATGAAATTACATATATTTTTTTCTATTGTGGTGCTCCACATTTCAAACTGTTTTTTTAAGGAAATTCACCTAGCATCTACTTCGCTGTCTTGCTAAGCAAAACCCTTTTTGATTTTTATAGACCGATAACACGCTCCTCTCTTTGTTTGTTTTCAAGTCCACTGTTGTGTTTTGGCATCATCTTTGCAGTTAGTAGTTTTGATTGTTGTTGTTGTTGTTGTTTTCTGATTGTTGGAATGCAGTTGCAATACGAAGTCTAGAAAAGCCTGAAGGATGGAACATGCATTTCATATGCAATCAACAAATCAAAATGATAATTGCAAGAGCTATATGAATGAGCAAAGTCCGTTCCCAAAAGCTAGTTGAAGAATCTAATGCTTGGCTACGATTTGTAGAAAGTCTACGGTGAAGAGAAATACATGTGAAAGAAAAAGAAAAGAGGGTATAAAAGGAGGAAATCTTTGCTCCCAGAGACTTTTGGGCCTGAGTTTGCAACTCTCAAAGTAATTTCAGACTATGCTGCCAAAATTTACTGGAAAAAACAGCTAGTTTTTTAAAGCATAGTTTTCACTAAAATCACCACCAGGATATATTCATTAAGTCTTTGGGGGCTTAACACAATGCAATAGCTAGCACCAATATCCTCCTCCCTTTCCCCAAACCCCCAGGCTGAAACATTTTGGCCCCTATATCCTGGAGATGCTTTTGCATCAGAGAATCCACCTCCTGGAGCCCCTGAAAGGCATGATAATTGGTTAAGAAAAGAGTGGTTTTTATTGCAGGCCAACAGAATTGTGAATCTGAAACAATAGAGTTTTTGTGCAGGATAAGAGATCTAAAAAATTGGCTGTGCTAGAAGAGGTCGTAATACATTTAAGAGCTCTCTTCAAGTATGATCGGTGGCTATTAAGTGATAATAAATATGTCCAGCTTTATTTTTGTCATCTATGAATCCAACTCCCAGAGCAAGAAAGAAACACAGCTCGCTCTGATCTTGCCTCAATATACTGATTGTCCTTGCAATACTGGATGGGGGAAAATAACCATCCTTCTTTTCTGGAACAAGGAAACCACTGCAGGATACGGGAGGAAAAGCAATGTGATTCTCTCTGCGCTCAGCCCAAATCATGTTGGAAATGATTTTTGTAAGCATGCAAAATTTTCGTTCTCATTTCACGAGGATGCACTGAGCAATTCCCCACTTGCTATACAGATCTGAATCTGTGATTCTGTTTGATCTCAAGAGCAAGTTAAATCTCAGAATAATTTGTCTCAGCCATGCACCAGGAATTAGCTTCTTCAACTCCATTCTCCTTTATTCCTCAGAGCCTGGGTCATCATCATTTGGAAAACAATTCTATCTGCAACAGAATCTTTTGAAATTATTCTCTGTCAAAAATGTGTCTCAAAAATAAATGGTCTTCCCCCCGCCCCCCAGCATATATGGCATCTTATAGAATAAATCATATGAAATAGCAATAGCAATCACACTTAGACCTATATACCACTTCACAGTGCTTTACAGCCCTCTCTAAGTGGCTTAAAGAGTCAGCCTATTGCTCCAACAATCTGAGTCTTCATTTTACCAAGCTCGGAAGGATGGAAGGCTTAGTCAACTTTGAGCTGGTGAGAATCAAACTTCTGAAAGTCAACAGAGTTAGTCTGCAACAGTGACGTGCAGTCAGGTGAGGCAAGTGAGGCACAGCCTCACCACTCTCATCATGAGGGAAAAAAAGTAAAAGGAAAAAGCTGAGCTAGTTGCTGCCTCACCGTGGATGACTCTGCTTAATCTCACTGGTGCTCTCCCTCCCCAAGTGTAGTGACTTCCTCCCCAGGCCCCCATTCATTTCTCTCTCACACACCCACAGCTGGATAAAACTATATAAAAATCTAGCCCAGCTTCACTGATTACAAGTTTGAAAAGTCAACGTGGCTCCACCTGCAATCAAACTACACTTGGGGAGGGAGAGCACAAGCGAGCACTGAGGAGACCACAGGAGGAGGCAGGAAGCCAGGCAAAGAGCCATGCTGTAGTACACACACTCCCCCCAGCCTCTTTCTTTTGGAAGGCTCGGCTCCCCTCTGCCTCTCCTCTCACCCCAGCCTGCCAGCAGGAGGTGGTGGGTGGGCTTTATTGTGTTCCAGGCATTTCCCACCCAGACAGCAGGCTGCATTTGCAATGGTGGAGGTGTTTGGGAAAGGCAGCAGGGGAATGGGGGGGGGGATGCTAGAGGAGCTGCTTTCAAGCCACTGGAAAAGATATCCAATCCAACTTTTGTTTGTGGGGGGGTTTGTTTGAGAGTGAGTGAGAGAGGGAAGGGGTAGGAGAGATAGTCCAATCCAACTTCTGTGTGTGTGTGTGTGTGTGTGTGTGTGTGTGTTTGAGAGAGGGGGAGGAAGGGAGAGAGGGAGGAAGGAGGGGAAGGAGAAAAAAAAGAAAAAGAAAGAAGGAGCAAAGGAGAAAAACAAATGCTGTCGCTTTAAATTGGAACTGAGCATGCCTGGCTGTGGAATTCTGGGAGTTGAAGTCCACAAGTCTAAAAATATTTGAAACTCAGCACTGTGTCAGTGCCTCACCAGTCATAAACCTCACCGCACGTCACTGGTCTGCAATACTGCATTCTAACCACTACGCCACCACAGCTCTGAATGAAATGACATACCATTGCCCCAAGGACCTAAGAGTCCAAATTCCTATTGAAAAAAAAATAAAACAAAACAAAAAAGATGAAATAAGAGAAAAAGAAAAGGCACTAGTGGTTTTGGATTAATGTAAGCCCGCATTTAGACTTTGTTTGAGGTTCGGATACAGAGATTCATGTCGGATTCATTTTCAGATAGCATTAAGATAATCAGAAGAGCTTTGCCCTCTGTGGGATCAGAAGAAAAGCAGGCTCTAACCAGCATCCTTTTTTGTATACTGGAGAACCAGTTATTCTCCAGGAGGAAGCGGAGAGTTAGGGGTTTTTTAGTTAATTGTTTTTTAAAATTGTATAGGGGTTCCGGGGTTGGGGGGTGGGTGGGTCAGGTCAGGAGCGAGGACAGAGCCAGGTCACTAGGTGTGGTCACGAGCAGAGGGAGCGGTAGGGAGGAGGAGGGGGAGGATGTCGTTCCTGTGCAGGGCCTTTTGATTCCAACGGTCGTAGGGAGGGGCAGATACGAGGACAGATTGAAAACTCGCAGTCAGTTGGGAGACCATGGGTGCTGGTTACACCCGGTCGCTTGTACCAACCCCCGCATGCTAGGTGGTCAGGAGCTCCAGACCCAGGGCCTGAGGCTGGTGCTATGCAATGCGAGGTCCGTTGTTAACAAGGCCCCCCTCATTTACGATCTAATCTCGGAGGGGGAGCCGGACCTCGCAGGAATAACGGAGACCTGGTTGGGCCACGAGGGAGGTTTACCCCTCGTGGAAATGTGCCCGCCAGGTTATCGAGCATTTCACCAGCCTCGGGCCCAGGGAAGGGGCGGTGGGGTAGCAGTGATTATCCGGGAGGACTTAGAGCCGAGGGAGTCCACTGTGCCACAGACGTCCGGTTGTGAATCCCTTGTTGTGAAATGGGGCCCTAGGAGACAGTTGGGCCTGCTGATAGCATACCTGGCTCCTCGCTATACATCAGCGGCCCTGCCCGAACTCCTCGAGCTGATCGCATCGGTGGCGGTTGAGACCCCCAAACTTTTAGTGATGGGGGACTTTAACCTGCCATCGGTGGGAGAAGCATCTGAGGGGGTTCGGGAGTTCATGGCCTCCATGACAGCCATGGACCTGACTCAATTGATTCAGGGCCCGACACACGAGGGAGGTCACACCTTGGACCTTGTTTTTGTCTCTGGTCAGTGGTTGAGTGATCTGGGAGGAGGGGACTTAACCATCACTCCCCTGTCATGGTCAGACCACTCACTCCTCCAACTTGACTTCCCTGGTGCTACCCCCGCTGCGGGGAGGCGGAACCGGAAAATACTAGATGGTTCCGCCCCAGGCGCCTGATGGAACCAGAGAGGTTCCAGATGAAGCTTGGGCCACCTTCTGCGGCCCTGACCCGCCCTCGGGTAGAGGACCTGGTGGTCGCGTGGAACAATGCGACTACCGGGGCCTTGAACCGGGTGGCGCCTTTGCGGCCTCTCCGGCGGCAACACTCCACCCTGGCCCCTTGGTTTACCGAGGAGCTAAGGGTGATGAAGCGCCGCAAGAGATTCCTAGAGAGTCGTTGGAGATCCTCCCGTTCCGAATTTGACCGAACACAGGTACGAGCCCATTTAAGGACGTACCTTGTGGCATTGAGAGTGGCCAAACGTCAATATTGTGCCACTCTCATTGCATCCGCAGAGAACCGCCCTGCCGCCCTGTTTCGGGTGTCCCACTCCCTCCTATTTCAGAGACCGTGGGAGGCCCCTTTACAGGGTAGGGCAGAGGAATTTGGGAAATATCTGCAGGATAAAATCGCTCAAATCCGGAAGGATTGGGTCCCTTCCAGTGGTCCTGTAGAGGCGGCCGTGGCGAGTCTTGAGAGACCTATCTGGGAGGAGTTTGACTTGGTTGCCATCGAGGATTTGGACAGTGTGCGTGGACGACTGTGACCTACCACATGTTTACTGGACCCGTGTCCCTCCTGGCTTATACTGGCATCCTGGGAGGTTACACGCGACTGGCTCCTGGGCCTAGTGAACACTTCGCTGGGTGAGGGGTCCCTTCCAGCCGCCTTGAAAGAGGCGGTGGTGAGACCCTTGCTCAAGAAGCCTTCCCTGGACCCTACGGAGCTGGCCAATTACAACCTGTCTCCAACCTTCCCTTTCTGGCGAAGGTTGTAGAGAGTGTGGTGGCTTATCAGTTTCCACGACATCTGGAGGAAAATGATTATCTAGACCCGCGCCAGTCCGGCTTCCGCCCTGGGCACAGCACGGAGACGGCCTTGGTCGCGTTGGTGGATGATCTCTGGAGGGCCAGAGATAGGGGTTGTTCCTCTATCCTGGTCCTATTAGACCTCTCGGCGGCTTTTGATACCATCGACCATGGTATCTTGTTGCGCCGACTGGAGGGGTTGGGGGTCGGGGGCACCGTTTTACGGTGGTTCGGCTCCTACCTTTCCGGCCAGACGCAACATGTGTTGACAGGGGAGCAGAGGTCGACTCTGAGCCCCCTTACCTGTGGGGTGCCACAGGGGTCGGTCCTCTCGCCGCTCCTGTTCAACACATATATGAAGCCACTGGGTGAGATCATCCGTGGTTTCGGGGTGGGATACCATCTGTACGCTGATGATACTCAGCTGTACATCTCCACCCCGAACCACCCCAACGAGGCCGTCGAAGTGATGTCCCGGTGTGTGGAAGCCGTACGGGTCTGGATGGATGACAACCGACTCAAGCTCAACCCCTCCAAGACGGAGTGGCTGTGGGTTCCGGCCCCCCGGTTCAACCAGTTAATTCCATCTCTGGCCATCGGGGGCGTACAACTTGCCCCGGTGGAGCAGGCGCGCAATTTGGGCGTCCTCCTTGATGCTCGGCTGTCCATGGATGACCATGTGACGGCCGTGGCAAGGGGGGCGTTTCACCAAGTTCGCCTGGTGCGCCAATTGCGCCCTCTATTGGACCGGGATGCCTTGCGCACAGTCACTCATGCGCTGGTGACGTCTCGCCTGGACTACTGTAACGCTCTCTACATGGGGCTTCCCTTGAAATGCACTCGTAGACTACAGTTGGTCCAGAACGCGGCCGCACGGGTAATTATGGGGAGTACAAGGTACTCCCATGTGATACCTTTCCTGCGCGAGCTGCACTGGCTCCCTGTGGTCTACCGGGTGCGTTTCAAGGTCTTGATTACGATCTTTAAAGCGCTCCATGGCTCAGGACCTAGCTACTTGCGGGATCGTATCCTGCCCCATACATCCCTGCGACCAATTCGCTTGCACAGAGAGAGACTCCTCCAGGTGCCATCCACCAGACAATGTCGGGGGGGCGGCGTCTAGGAGTAGAGCCTTCTCTGTTGCGGGCCCAGCCCTGTGGAATGACCTTCCCCCGGATATTAGGACTACCTCTGACCTTCCGGATAAAGCTCAAGACCCACCTATTTCAAGTAGCTGGCCTGGCTCAACCATAGTTCATTCACAGTGCTCCTGACGGGTTTTTTAATTTTGTGACTTTTGGAATTTTATTAGGGGATTTTAAATTGTGTTTTAACTGTCTTTATTCATCTTCCCACCTCCTCCATGTACACATATTCGTTTATTTTGTGTGTGTATTGTCCATACTGTTTTGATGTGTTTTATTGTACGCCGCCCCGAGTCCTTCGGGAGACGGTGCGGCTAAGAAATAAATTTTATTATTATTATTTATTATTATTATTCACTAACAACTGACAGTGATTACTGCTGGTCAGAAGCAACATTAACTGTTTTAATTAAGCAAAATAAAATATCCAGGTTTTTTGCCACTTGGAGACTGAATCTCGACTTGATGCTTCAAACAGAAAAAAAAATGAAACAGAAATTTGACTTTAGGTTTCATTTAGTTTGCTATAAAAATGGCTAGTATTTACTTACTACGATTAAAGGTTTCCCCTGTCCAATTCTGGGTGAATCTCGGGTGTGTGTGCTCATGTTGGTTTTTAAACCAGTGTTGTCTGAATACATTTCCATGATCACATGACTACCTTGATTATATTTTTAGGTGCATGGAATGCTTCCCACTATTTATCTACTCACATTTGCAGGTTTTTGACAAGAATTTACTAATTAGGAAAAGTAAAAGTCTTATCCTCCACATTACTGTGCTGACAAAAGTTGGAAGTTACTGCTTTTTTCTACCCTTTTCTTTTTACTTTACACTTTCCTCCATTCTTTTCCTGTCTCCATTTCCTCTTATCTTTATTTCTATTTGTATTTTTTATTCAGATAATTTTTTTAAAATAAATAAATAAATAAATTCAAGTAAGTAAAAGTAAAGGATCCCCTTGCACATATGTGCAAGTCATTCCCGACTAGGGGGCAATGCTCATCTCTATTTTAAAGCCGAAGAGCCAGCACTGTCCGAAGATGTCTCTGTGGCCATGTGGCCAGCATGACTAAATGCCAATCACACATGGAACATTGTTACCTTCCCACCAAAAGTGGTTCCTATTTTTCTACTTGCATTTTTACATGCTTTCAAACTGCTAGTTTGGCAGAAGCTGGGACAAGTAACAAGAGCTCACTCTGTTACATGGTGCTAAGGATTTGAACTGCCAAACTGCCGACCTTTCTGATTGACAAACTCAGTGTCTTAGCTACTGACCCACCACATCCCTTAAAATTTCTTTGCCGGGCAAAGAAATTCTTCTTTTTTCTTCTTCTACTTCTTATTCAATGTGATGACCTAAAATGTGCTTTCAAAGTTCTTCAAAGGATGGAACAATGATGTACTGAAAAGACATGTATGAATGTTTGATCTTTCCTTCTGCAGCCTCTTCTCAGATATTCTGCAGCTTTGTCGACTTCCCACACTTCCAATAAATCCCATGGAAATATAGTAAGAAAACTCCTCCTTTGGGAGTTTTTCCATAGCAGTGCTATTGGCACCCATGAATGAGCAGATGTGCTCTTGAGAAATAGCTGGATAATTTCTGCTTCCCTTGGAAAAATGTGGAAAAAATCAGCTGCATGAACATTTGTTGATGAATTTTGAAAGATCATTATATTTTGCTAGGGAAAAAAGTGATCCATTCCTTTTCAGAAAGGAATGCATGGTTAATCTAGACATTGATCAGTCCTAACTAAGGAAGGAAAATGGAAGTGGGAGAATCTGCATCTCTAGATCAACCAAGTCAAAAAATGCTCAATGTTTTGTTGTTGTTTTTTTCATCTGGAGAAAAGGGACCTGTTTTGGTTCCAAGGAATAGAAACAAGCTACTTCTGCTGACTGCCAGCTGCCATGTAGTTTGGCAGTTCAAATCTCACCAGGCTCAAGGTTGACTCAGCCTTCCATCCTTCCAAGATGGGTAAAATGTTGGGGGCAATATGCTGACTCTGTAAACAGTTTAGAGAGGGCTGCAAAGCACTGTAAAGCGGTATATTAAGTCTTAGTGCTATTGCTGTAAGTGCTATTTCCATCCATGCAAACTGACCACATTGGAACTGAACTTTATTATATTCCATGCTATATTGCCTACATATCAATGCATGTGTGTAATTCTCATTATTTGATGGACTGCAAAAGAGAAGGACTGCTATTCCTTTTTTTTTTTAGATCTATGATTTGAGTGATTGAAAACTTTGCCTTGCAGTGGAAGCCATAGCTGTATGGCTCTTCTTTGTTACCATATCACTTTCCTCCATTACCAAGAAATCTTGAAAACTGTGGCTTTCAGTAAATTTCGCTGGAAATGCCCAACAATGCTTACCAAGTGCCACTTACCAAGTATCCCTGAGAGAGGAAGCAACAGCCAAATCAGTTTAATGGTGCCATCTAATGCATGTTTGCCTGGGAATATGCTCTCTGACCCTTCCTTCTATGCCCAGAGAGATGGAACTAATAACCCTTTTTATATGACACAACCCTCAGTTTCTCTGCTTTCCATGAACATAATCTAGAGCACTTCCAGTAAATGTCCCTGCAGAGACCTATAACTCTCTCCCACTTTAAGCAATTAAGATCCAATTCAGGGATTGAAAATATAGTTCGGCTTTCTCGTTAATTTCCTTTTGGAGGTGAGCTTGCCTGGGGTTCTGCAACACTTCAAATTGCCATCACAATCCTGCTTGTAATGTCTGTCCCAGGTAGCTCCCTACAGAATAAAGGGCATATTGTGAACTATCATTAAAGTTCTCTTAGCATCCTCTCATTTTTTTTGGCTCAAGTCAGAACAGGTGTGTGTGTGTGTGTGTGTGTGTGTGTGTATGTGTGTGAACTAGCTTGAGAACAGCAAAGAATATGGAATCATAAAGTTGAAATGGTCATTAGACTATTGAGCCCAAACCTCTGATCAGTACAGAAATCTAAATGAAAGCATCCTAACATATAGGCTCCTTTACATTTGCTGGCAGAGCAATAGCAATAGCACGAAACTTAGATACAGCTCCATAGTGCTTTACAGCCCACTCTAAGTAGTTTACAGAGTCAGCATATTGCCCCTAACAATCAGGATCCTCATTTTATCAACCTTAGAAGGATGGAAGGCGGAGTCAACCATCAGGATCGAACTCCAGACTGTGAGCGGAGTTAACCTGCAAATACGACATTCTAACCTCTGCACCACAACAGCTCCTCACTGAGAACCCATTGAGAATACCTTGGTATTTGAACATAGATCTTTTAAACATTTACTAATGTAGGTGAAATGTTAAGATATATTGCTAGTCCATGTATGATATGCTAAATAAGTAACATGGGTGGAATCCATCCGTTGAGAGGATTTCATCTCTCTGAATAATTGTTCCCAAAGCTGAACTGCTCTTGTTAGGGATAGCTTTGTTGTGTGTTTTTTTTTTCTTTTAAATTACTTACTTACATTATTGGTAAACTGGCCCAATCAAAGACACATGACGAGGTACAGCAGAGAACACTGATAAAGCAGCTCTTAAGGGTGACAAAATCAACAATTCTTAATCAATATATTGATCTGAACTTGTCTTTTTGCATGAGATAAAACAGTCTTTTTCATACAAGACATTATTTCAGGCATTTGAAGAATACTTTCCTATACATTCTGCCTCAGTCATCTCTTGTCAAGACCATTCGTTGGTTGCTCCTTCACCCTTTTGTCAAAGGACTTAGTTTCTAATCCCCATATTTTTTTGCCCTCTTCTGAATTGGTCGCTATTTCTTTAAATCCTTCTTAAAGTGTAGAGAACGAAACACAATAATCAAGGGGGGATTTGACCAGAACAGAATAAAGTGGAATGATTACTACACATGATTTTGAAATTATATTTGTAAAAAAATGCATTTGGTGTCTTTGCCACATGTAACTGCTGGCTCAATGTGTGGGACTTTCCCCCCCACAAGTAACTATTATTCCAAAATCTTTTTTGTTTCAAGAATATTTATTTAATTTAGTTGTTCTTTCATTTCATTTCATTTTTATTTATTTATTTATTTACAACCTTTATTACTTAATAAGTAACTTAAGGTAGCAAACATATATATATATAATATTTTTCCCTCCTTCTATTTCCCCCACAACAACAATCCTGTGAGTTGAGTTGGGTTGAGAGAGAGTGACAGGTGACTGGCCAGTTGACCCAACTGACTTTCATGGCAAAGGTAGGATTAGAATTCATAGTCTCCTGGTTTCTACCCCAACATCTTAACCACTACACTCCCTCTATTAAATGTTAATAATATTTACCTATTATCAAAGTAGGAACCCCCCTAACTTATAGCTTGGCAATCAATGTTTATTTCCTACATGAAGAACCATGCCATGTCTATATTGTACACTTACTTATATAATCTTGGCTAATTTCTCTAGCCTATTGAGGCTATTTTGAATTTTGAGTTTAATTTCTGCCTTCCAGGGAAGTCTTAACCTCACAGGAACAGAGTCACAGAAGTGAAGATATTAGTAATTATTGTGTCCACATCTTCCCCCATGTCATTAACAAAATATATTAATGAGTAGAGGATCCAGTACTATCCTTATGGTATCTTATTTGATACTTCTTTGCAAACTGATAAGAACCATTGATAATAACCTTTGTGATTTTCAAGCCAGCCACTGTCTGTCTGTCTGTCTGTCTGTCTGTCTGTCTGTCTGTCTGTCTGACACTCTCTCTCTCTCTCTCTCTCTCTCTCTCTCTCTCCCTCCCTCCCTCCCTCCCTCCCTCCCTCCCCCTCCCTCCCTCCCTCCCTCTCTCTCTCTCTCTCTCTCTCTCTCTCTCTCTGCCTGCCACCTGCCTGCCTGCCTGCCATGACATCCAATCACATTGGTAGTATACCATGTTTTGAAGTATTTTGCTAAAGTCCTTGCTGAAGTAAAGTTACATTATGTCTACATCATCCACATAGTCTACTAAGAAATTCAAATGCTTAAAAAATACAAAATTAATTTAACAAGATTTATTCTTAACAAATATCTGGTGACTTCTGATAATTAAGATCCTGCAATGCTTTGGATGTAAAGGTAAAATAGATGGCTATTTATCTTATGTGGACATTTAATTTCATGTATATTTAATTTTTGTCTGTCTACCTGTCCATTTACCTTTTCTTTACTTTTCAGTTGTACATCTTTGCAGAGAGGATTATTTTGTTACACTGGAAGTAGCTGGGTTACTCAGGTGTAATCTAACAGATGGAACAAAACCTGTACTTGGCTGGAACTAGAGGCTTCTAGGCTTAAGGTGGACCTATCAGAATTTGCTTGAACAATTTAGAGCTGAGAAAAGTCTTTATAACTTCCAACTCAATAAAATCTTTACTGTACTCTTGGGAAAGCCATAGGATTTTATTTAAGCTCATCTAGTGAACTCTCAGTTTGCTCTTTTGGTTTCTGTTTTCTCACCAAACTTGATTTTGAATTCTGAACTTGCATTGGACTTATGACCAAACATTTAATTTGATATCTATAATGTGATTGTAGTCCAGATAAAGAGGTGCTGCTTAGGAAACCAGGATATCAATATGCAAAATTTCATCTCTTTGCTTAAAAAAGTAGTTTATAGCTGCAACATTTTCCCACTTTTGTAAAGGGTGGTCAATGGGGCCAGAAAAACTCTGGGGAAATGAATATGGCAGGTACAATTATAATTTCCTTTTGCACATATGCCCTCAACCCTGAATCATACTTAGCCAGATGGTCATTACTTCTCCTCTAACTTGTTTTGCATAGTTACTATGAGAATAAAACAGGAAATGGAAGTCCATGATTAGGGGTCGTCTGGACTACAGGTACATTAGAAGAGCCAGTGTGGCATAATGATTAAGACACTGAACAGGATGAAATGTATTGTAGAACATTGAACCTGTCATTTTTCTCAGCCAAGCCAACCCACAGGACCTTTGTAGAAAATTATGGGAGCTATCTTGAGCTCCTGGAAGAAATGAGGAATAGAAATCTAAAAAGAATAGAATAGAATAACAGAGTTGGAAGGGACTTTGGAGGTCTTCTAGTCCAACCCCCTATTTAGGCAGGTAACCCTACACCACTTCAGACAAACAGTTATCCAACATCTTCTTAAAGACTTCCAGTGTTGGATCATTCACAATGTCTGGAGAAAAGTTGTTCCACTGATTAATTGTTCTAACTGTCAGGAAATTTCTCCTCAATTCTAAATTGCTTCTCTCCTTGATTAGTTTCTACCCATTGCTTCTTGTCCTGCCCTGAGGTGCTTTGGAGAATAGTTTGACTCCCTCTTCTTTGTGGCAACCCTTGAGATATTGGAACACTGCTATCATGTCTCCCCTAGTCCTTCTTTCTATTAAGCTAGACGTACCTAGTTCCTGCAACCGTTCTTCATATGTTTTAGCCTCCAGTCCCCTAATCATCTTTGTTGCTCTTCTCTGCACTCTTTCTAGAGTCTCCACATCTTTTCTACATCGTGGCGACCAAAACTGGATGCAGCATTCCAAGTGTGCTAGACCAAGAAAAAGCAACATGGTGTCTATGAGACAATAGCACTAGTCCCCTAGTCCTTCTTTTCATTAAACTAGACATACCCAGTTCCTTTAAACTAGACATATCCAATAATCATATTTATGAATGATTCCCAACTAATCTCTACCCAATCTCCCATATACTGGTCCTAATAGTAACCATGGGGTGAGCAGTTTGACTCAGAGTAGATGATACTGCTAGAGAAGGAGATAATTTCTCTTATCCCGTTTTATTAGTGAAAATATGTTTCATGCAGTTAATATATAGAAGAACAGAATTGGAGGTCTTCTAGTCCAACTTCTTACTCAAGCTTGTTGGAGCACCCACAACTTCTGAAGGCAACCACTAATTGTTCTCACCAATAGGAAATGTATGGATTCTATGTTGAATCTCTCTTCGTTAAGATTTCATTCATTCATTCTTGTCTTGCTTTACAGTGCTTTAGAGAATAGATTGCACTCCTCCTCTTGGTGTCAATCCCTCAAGTATGGGAACACTACTAGTTATATCTAGTCTTTGTTGGACTAGATATACCCAGTTTCCACAAATGTTTGTTATGTCGTTTAGCCTTCAGCCCCTTAATCATCTTTGTTTGTTCTTCTCTGCACTCTCTATAGAGCAGTAATGTCTAACCTTTGTGTCCTCGCATGCCAAAATTGTATGTGTGTGCATGACAGTGCATGTGTGTGTGCCCACACCTATAATGCAATGCGCACCGCCTTCTGTGCATGAGTGCATGACCTCCCCCACCCCCACACATGTGTACATGACCCCCTGCCCCCACACGCATGCATGGCAGAGACCCAAAAATCAGCCAGCTGGCAGAAGGCGTGTGCACACATGCACGGTGGAACTGAGTTGAGCAACAGCTCATGTGCCCCAAGAGAGGGCTCCAAATGCCACCTGTCACATGCGTGCCATAGGTTTGCCATCATAGTTATAGAGTCTCAACATCTTTTTTGCATTGTGGTGACCAAAATGCTGCTGGATGCAGTGTGGTCTTACTAGTGTAGTTTAAAGCAATACTAACACTTCATGTGATCTTGATACGATCCCTCTATTAATGCAGTCTAGTTCTCCATTGGCCCTTTTGGAAGCTGCAGCATACTGTTGATTCATACTTAAGTGATTGTCCACTAGGACTCCTAGATCCCTCTCGCAGTTACCGCTGTTGAGCCAGGTACCACTTATTATATACCTGTGCATTTGATTTTTCTTGCCCAAATATAAAACATTTACTTTTCTCGCCACTCAATTACATTTTGTTGGATAAAGCTCTATCAAGATGCTTCTGGATCTTGGATGCCAGAGTGCTCCTGGAAGGGGGTGGGGCAAAATGAGCAAAAACCGAAAACAGGCCATTTTTTGTCAAAAAAAAATTCATGCATAGCCTTATGGAGGCTTATAGATTGCTGCTGGGAGCTGAGGGGGCGAATGGCCCATTCTTTGCTCATTTCTGCCCTCCCCAGCCCCCAGGAGCTGTCTGAAAGCATCCATAAGGCTATGCATGGCCATTTTGGTGAAGGGGGTGATGCTTCACGAGGCAAAAAATGCTATATTCGATGGATAAGATGCACCCAGATTTTCAGCCTCTTTTTAGAGGAAAAAAAGGTGCATCTTATACTCCGAAAAATACAGTATCTGGCCCAGGGGCCGTAGTTTGAGGACCCCTGATTTAGTGCAATATAAAAATGCAAATAATTGTTCTGCGGACCCCCGAAATTTTCTTGCGGATCACCAGTGGTCGATAGACCACCAGTTCGTGACCGCTGGTCTAAAGTGTTGGCTATTCCTCCCAGCTTGGTGTCATCTGCAAATTTGATGAGTCCCACTGCTATCCTCTCACCTAAATTGTTGATGAAGATGTTGAAGAGTATGAGGCCTAAGACAGAACCTTGTGATAATCTCACTGCATTCTTCCCTCCATGAAAGCTTTCTGCAAATGGAATTGTCCTTGCAGGAAGGGCAGGAGGTCCTTCAGTTTAAAAGAAGAAAAGGGGGAAAAAAATCCATAGTCACTTACAAAGGTGTGCTACAAAACATAATGGTGATCAGCAGGGGAAAGATGCTTCCTACATATTTATTTATTTATATATTTATAAGTAGCTATGTGTCTCCTTACCATATAACCAATGGCAATCCTAGTCCTGGGGACATTAAATAGGAAAGGCCTGCCTTGCTGTTGTTGTGATGCTCATTTAATTAGTGCTGTTAAATTTTAAGAGAACTCCATACATTATTAGTTGTTAGCAGTAAGATTTCAAACCCCCCCACCCCTTCATTTTAAAAAACTGATGGGACAGCAATTAGTTCAATAAAACATATTAATTAGTTCTTTTTAAGATGGAGACAAAATGCAAATGATCGCTCCAGCCCATTAATTTAGATCTTTTTTATCCCAGTATTTAGCTGTCATGAACAAGGCTGGTTTTGTCAGACCTCTGGCTAAGTTTACGACTCTGCTCAAACAGGGACACCGTATATTGCTTTGGGGACCAAACTATTGCAAACCATCTGCCCATATTCTGTATCTTGAATGATAATACGGAGAGTGGCACTGTAAACAAAGCACTTAGTCTACAATTCATCAACAGTCCAAGTCAATGATCAGTGTTCTCGTTCATTCTCTCTCTCTCTCTCTCTCTCTATCTATCTCTATCTCTATCTCTATCTCTATCTCTGTCTGTCTGTTTTACAGGGATGTGGTGGCTCAGTGGCTAAGACACTGAACTTGTCGATCAGAAAGGTCAGCAGTTTGACAGTTCAAATCCTTAGCGCTGTGTAACAGAGTGAGCTCCCGTTACTTGTCTAGCTTCTGCCAACCTAGCAGTTCGAAAGCATGTAAAAATGCAAGTAGAAAAATAGGAACCACCTTTGGTGGGACGGTAACAGCATTTTGTGTGCCTTTGGCATTTAGTCATGCCGGCCACATGACCACAGAGACGTCTTTGGACGTCTTTGGACAGTGCTGGCTCTTCGGCTCTGAAACGGAGATGAGCACCACCCCCTAGAGCTGGGAATGGCTACCACATATGTGTAAGGGGAACCTTTACATCTGTCTGTCTATCTATCTCAAAATGTATTTGAAGAAGTTGAAAGCATCCATTTGTTTCATACACAGGGGAAGGAAAGTAGGAGAAATGTGATGCTTCACACTTGTGTGTGATTCCTACCCTTTCCAAAGGGCAGGAATTACAACAAAAGTGTGAAGCATCACATTTCCAAAGATGGACCCCTGTGGTGAGAATGAAACCTTTAGATTTATTTCCTTGCTTTTCCTATCTAGACCCTAACAAGAGATGTAAAATTAATCTTCCATCTATTTCTTTTGGGCAAAAACACAGCTTCCATCATAGCATGGCTAATGACAATTCAATTAATAGAGTACAGCTAACACCTTGTTCTCTTGAAAAGTGAGTGCATCAGAGAGATGAGTTACTGCTTTTAAACTAAAGTGTTGCTTTTACAAATGTATTAGAAAAAAGTGACTATGTAAAGTTGGATAGCAAAAGACAGAAATTGCAAGTATTTAACTTAATAAAAGCTTCTATGAAGCTACTAAGATTTGATTTATGTCATGTTACATTATAAACATATCATTTACATCCAGCTAGTCCTCAATTTGTGATCACATTTGGGACTGGAATTTTGATTGCAAAACAGTGTAGTTGTTAAGCGAGTCATCATTTAACCAGACCCAATTTTACAACCATTTTTAATGAAGTCATTAAGCAAATCATCACAGTTGTTAACCAAATAACATGGTTGAATCTGGCTTGCCTGATTGACTTTTTTTAGAAGTTGGCTGTGAGGGTCACAATTCATGATCACAAGACACTGCAATCGTAATCATCAGGTGTTGATTTGCAGTGAAATGCTACCGGTTCAGACCAGTTCACCTGAACTATTAGTAAAAATTGCTACATGTTCGCCCAAACCAGTAATTTAAAAATGCTACCGGTTCAAGTGAACTGGTAGCATTTTTAAAACATTCCAATGATCAGCTGTGTGACAATCAACTGTGCCTCGCTGATTTATATTCACTAGAAAGCAGGAAATCCTGTTCCCCCCTCCCTGTTCTACTTATTTTAATCCTCCTTTTTCAGCACTGCGCGGTAGCGCGAAACATGCACAAAGTGAACTGGTAGCAGACTTTAGAGCATTTCACCCCTGTGTTGATTGCCAAGGACATGAATTGCATTCACATGACTACAGGAGTGTTAGAATGGCCATCATTTGAAGGAGGAATCATAAGTCACTCTTTCTGAGGCCATCATAACTTTGATGTGACATTAAATGAATGGTCATCTGTTGAGGACCACCTGTATATACTTTACACAAAAGTGAATTGAAAATCCATGGAAATTGGGATGGGTGCACAAAAGTCCACTGTTGTAATTTGACAGAATAATAGTAATGTCATCACACATGTATAGAATAACTGTAAGCTGATCTGAGCTTTCTTGGATACACTCTCTCTGCTGGTGGACTTCCCAAACTCTCTAGCAGTTGGCCAATGTAAGACCTTCCTAAAGCCTTCAGACATTTTGTTCTTATTTCCGTGATACAAATAACTTGGTTGACACCTTCCCTAATCCGCAAAGTCACCATCATGTATTTGAAGTACAGAATTGAGGATAGCTGTGATTATGTTCCAGCCAGTGGTGGGTTCTGGCCAGTATGGCCCGGTATGGCCATACCAGTAGTAGTCAGGAGCAGGGGCCACCTTACCAGTACGGTGGCTTGTTTGTCCCACACGCCCATGTTCCATACCTGTTTTTGAAGCAACCAGGCCAATTGTGCACATACGCACAGCATGTGGCGTGTGCACAGCACACATCCGGTGCGTGCACGAACAGACCACGAGCAGCATACTTGTAGCGACAGGAAGAGCAACCCACCACTGGTTCCAGCACTCATTTTTATATCCCAGATGTTGCAAAAGGGACCAAGAGCTTATAGCTTGGTGCCCTATTTTCCATTTCCTTTTTTTAAAAAAAAAAACTGTAACAAAAAGGGAAAACAATCTACAGTGATATAATCAGGGTGGACACTTCTGTGGAGATTCAGAGGAAAAAGACTTATTAAAATATTCTACCATGTTGCTGTGGTGGGTATGAAAACCTAAATAACCGTAGATGAGTTTCATTTTCACCCTATCCCTCTAGAACCCTGGTTTGCTCTCAGGAGTTATAACAGGTAGTTAAATCATATAACTGAGCAATCACTTAAACAGAAGAGTTGTTCCTGCTGCCCTTTCTTGTCACTCAACCACACCTCCAGCTTTTAGGCTCATCTTTAGATGAATAAAGATGGGGCCCCTCCAGTGGTGGACTATGGCCGGTACGCCCCAGTATGGGCGTACGGGTGGCAGCTGGGAGCAGCGGCCACCATACCGGAATGGTGTCTTGGTGGGCTCATCCACCCATCTGTGTTCCTTACCTGCTTTTAAGTCAACTGGGCCATTTGTACATACTCGCGCAGCGTAGGGCACCTGCATGATCTCCGCTGAGCAGCTGGAACATCACAGGGCAGTGGGTGTGCATGCCTGCACAGCACACATACCTGAGTTGGACGCCTGGCCCCATCGTAGTATACCAGTTGTGACGGGATCTGGAACCCACCACGGTCCCCTCATACGCAAGAGGGAACCCTCAATACACTTTGACACTCATATTTATATGTTTGCTATATTGTCCACTCCTCCCCACCCAGAAGAACTGGCACAACCCACCCAGACAAGCTGGCACACTGTAGATAAGATAAGAAGTACTGAAATGACTTCCCGTGGAAGTCCTCCATATCATCTCAGGAACATAGGGTATTTCCTGAGGAACTTTCCATGACCTTGAAGGCCTGCAGAAGCAATGGTGACATTGGCACATAGACAGTCAATAAAAAACATTAGACTCCTGGTCAACAGATCCTGTTAGTTTAATTAGGTAGTTAAAGTTTATTTCAGGCAGAGCCTCCTGTATTGGTCTACATCACACAGAGCCTCCCTTCATCATGGTGAGTCATGCTGTTTGGCAGGGGTGGGCTTCAAAAATTGCAGCAATGGGTTTGCTGCGCTATTGCTTGATGAGTGTTGACATGTTGGGCGTGGCCAATTGGCCTCCTGCACCATAGTATAGAGGTATTTTTCACCTTCCTCGGACTTGGAAGCTTTCCTTGAGCATTTGGGAGGGCAAAAACAGCTTCCACTGGGCTCCAGAGGTCCCTCCGGAGGCTGGAAACAGGCCCATTTCTGAACTTCTGGAACTTCCAGTAGGCCCATTTTTTGCCCTAGCTGAGCCTTCACATAGGCCCTGCACTTACTAGGCATGATGAATAGGCCAGGTGGAGACTCCTGGTAGGGGTGGGGTGGACGTGACCATCCAGGGGTGGCATTTGGGAGTTTGCCGAACTGGGCAGAACCCTAGCTAGAAGATCGCCTGAACCTGTGCGAACCCCCAGCAGCCCACCCTTTTTGGATAGGATAGGATTTTCAAGGTAACTAAAATGTGCCAGATTGAGAATGTCTGATTTAGATTTGAAAAGAAGAATTCACTCCTCATCTCTAGCTAAATTGGGACAAGTCCTTCAGAAACCTTCAATTATTGCCTTCTGTTACAGCATTTAGTTACTTTAGTACATTGTTTGTTTTCCTCTATCATATAGACCAAGGGTCCCCAATCCTGGGTCCGTGGACTGGTGCCAGGCTGCGGCATGCTAGAAACTGAGTTGCACAAACAAGCAAAGCTCCATCTGTGGGATGCAGGCATCACATGAAACCATGCCCCCTCCAGTCCATGGAAAAACCTCTCCACAGAACCTATTCCGGGTGCCCAAAAGGTTAGGAGCTACTGATATAGACATTGAGCAAATACTGCAAAAAAAGGCCATCTCAATGGTATTTTGCTGTCAAAAGATAGTCACAGTTGTGTATACCTCCCCATATCCATTAAGAAGAGCTATTATTTGATTGAGAAGGAGCCAACGTCGTGACAATACGGAGGTGCGGTCTCGATGCTCCGAGACCGCAACCGATACTTTTGCCACTGAGTGGTCCAATCGGACCTAAACCATCCCGCAGAGATGGTGAACAGGAAGAATATGTCTTGCTGATCTCAGGGACATTGTTCAAAGTCCCTGATCGATCCAAGAGAAGTTCTTCAAGCCAGCAACAAATGTCCAGCCACCAGGCTGATGAAGTCAGGGCGCTCCAAAACAGAAGGATATGGAAAGAGAGAGTGTTTCCAGCTGGTGAGGAATTTTTACCGTTTTAAAAGAGACTGTGTCAAGCAGGCCTCCCTCAGTAACCAAGAAAGAAACCACTTAACTGCATTTTGCAGAATTAAGAGTACTTTTACTGGTTATGAAAAGATAGTAGCTAAGCAAAGCAAGATCTGTGCCAAAAGCACGCAAAATCATACATAGCAATATGTGACCAACCCACTCCCCTTGGTAACCCTCATCCCACTGTCCAATCTGTAAATCCCTTAGGTGTCATGTGAGTTCCATCTTCAAAGAGCATCATCAGGTAGGTATGCGGACAGTTGGCCTTGACCGATACCAAGCGCTAATCTCCAGTAGATGGTGAGACCAAAACTCCCACTCTACAATCTCTCCTGTACTAAAGCTTCCCCTCCCAAATACCAGCCCCCCCTCCCCATTTCAATGGCAGCCAAAAGCAAATAGCGAAACAGAGGCTGACAGACTGCCTATAAAAACTTAAAGTTATTTCCATGTCCATCTGGTAGCTTCTAAAGCATATTTCAAGCATTTGGATGACAGACTCATGTACTTGTCTCAATTTACAATTAAGACAGAGTATCTGTGGAAAACACAGCTGGTCCACATGCACTTTAGAAAAGGAAGAATGGAAAATAATTTAAAAATGAACAGCAATCTTTTCAGATTAGAGCATGTTAATGGATAATTCCTATATGAATTTATTTCAGATGCAAAATGTACTTTGTCCAGAACCTTTATAAAGCTTATGTATTAATTATTCATAAATACATAAATATGAGTGTTGAATGTTAGGTAATGCCTCCCTTTCCATAATTTTCTTCTTCTTTTTTATTATTATTTTTTTGCAAACTATGAACTAAAATAGTTTGCAAAAAATAATAATAAAAAAGAAGAAGAAAACTTAATCCATTCAGTTTAAAATGCTTGCATAAATTCCATCCATGAACATAGCATGTGTGTTTTTCCCTTTTTCTTCCCTATTTCATTCAAGAATTTGACTTTTTTTAAAATTTGGAATAAAAAAAAAAGATACAAAAAGCAACAAAGAAAATTGTAACAACAGAGGGGAAGATGACACTGCTACTCGTAGGCTGGAGGTTTGTGTATTGGAAACAAAACACTTTTACTTTCCTCACTGATTATTCTGGCTTGGCACTTCAAGGTCTCACCGTTTGTTTATAGAGAGTGATAAGAAGAAAATCATACAGATGTTCCTTTGAAGTATATCTTTGACCAGAGAAAAGTGAAAATAAGACCTTATTGTGAATTTATGCTTAATCTTGTAACAACCTTCCAAGCCAGAGCAGCAGTGTTTGTCAGCTGGAGATAATGGCACAATCTCAACAGCAGAAAGAAACTTTAAGTTTGCAAAAGATATTGTTAGAAATTCAGAAATTATCAAACACATTTGAGAGGATGGAGAAGTTGGAAAATCTAGAGCATCTAACAGTAAATATGATGAAGAAGTTGGAGATGTTTATCAAGTGGAAAAAGTGGAGGTTAGAGTCCTAAAAACCGGAGAAAAATGACTACAAAGAAATTAAATCCGCTGATATCTATGGTGATTGGTTTGTGTCTGGAAATGGAAAAAGTGGAATACGGAAAGAGGAATTAAATGAAGGGGAACTCTACCCCAGATGGCAAGATACAGAAGAAGAAAAAACAAAAGAATGTATGGATTTAAAGAGATAAATTGGTAATATGTATAAATATATCTGAGTTAAAATCCTTGAGTTAATATGAATTATGGTTGATGACTGTGGAAGAGATGCACAAAAGTCTTTTGTAACCAACTGATACACTTTCTACAATATGTAAAGAAGGAGGATTATATCTATATTCCAAAACTTATTTTTTACTTTTACTTTTACCTCCTGCAGCACCCTGCCATTCTCCAGCACCCCATTTTGGCCAGCAGGAGGCCATCCAGGCTGAAAATAGTGGGGCCGGGAGGTTGGGGGGGCGGCTGCTGGGAAGGCTACATTGACACATATCCATGAAGTTAGCAGAAAACAAACTGGATAAAGATGAAGCATCATTTTTTTAAAATATATTTTTATTATTTTTACATTTAAAAACAATGCAATACCGCAGAGTCGGAGTGACCATACATTCACATTATATACAGCTAGTTTCAACCATTAACAGTTAAACTACTTGATACATTGTCTATCCTTCTGTCCAATCACAATATATACATTTGTTCCAGTCTTGTCATCTTGTCTTATACCAATCATAAAACCTATTCCATACTTCAAAATAGTCTGATTCCCCTTTATTTTTAAGTTCAAGAGTGAGCCTATCTGCTTCTGCACAGGCCAACACTTTTCTGATTATATCTAGCTCTGATGGTGTATTTTCTTTTTTCCAATACTGTGCATAGGTTATGCACGCTGCAGTTAGTATATGTATGATTAGATAGAGTGTATTTTTCTTAAACCCCTCCGGTATTATGCCTAGGAGAAAAGTTTCTGGTTTAAACATAATTTGTTCTCCCACCATTTGTTCTAACCATGATTGAATCATTTTCCAATATTTTTTTGCCTCATTGCACGTCCACCACATATGATAGAAAGTGCCTGGTGTTTTTTTACACTTCCAACAGTTTGGGGCCAGATTTTTGAACATTTTGGAAAACCGTGCAGGGGGGAGATGCCATCTGTAGAACATCTTATAAATATTTTCTTTATACGCCGTAGCCAATGTTAGTTTCTGATTAAGTATCCAAAGTTTTTCCCACTTAGCCAATTCCACATTGTAACCGATATTTTTCGCCCAGGCGACCATGGTTTCTTTGACATGTTCCTCCTCTAGCTTATATTCCAAAAAGAATCTATACAGCACTTTGATCAGTCTATTTTCTGACTGTATCAAAAGTTTATCTAATATTGTATAGTCTTTGGCAATACCTTCGTTCTTCCTATCCTGTGAATACCTTGATTGTATCTGTAAATAAGACCACCATTCTACTTGTACTCCTAGTGATGTCAATTCTGATCTAGTTTTGAGCTCCCCCTGTCTGTTCAATAACTCTTTATATGTGACTATATTTTCCATATTGATTAAATTTGGGTGTATGTATGCTTCCATCGTAGATAGCCAAATAGGTATTTTGGTATAGTGGTCATGTTTAATTTTGTTCCATATTAGTAACAGAGATTGTCTGATGTAATGTCTACTAAAATATTTGTGTGCAGATCCTTTTTCATACCAGAGGAAGGCATGCCAGTCTGCTTGGAGGTCATGGTCTTCCAATTTGAGTAATCTTTTATTTCTCAGCATTATCCATTCCCTTAGCCATGTTAATATGGCCGCAGTATAATAGAGTTCCCAATCTGGTACGCCAAATCCTCCTTTTTCCTTAGTGTCTTGCATAGCCTTAAGTTTTATTCTTGGTTTTCTTCCCTGCCAAATAAATTTCGAAACCAATTGATTCAAATCCTTGAAGACACCTTTTTGTAATTTAATGGGAATATTCTGAAATAGGAAAAGAAATTTTGGTAAGCATCATTTTTTAATCACAGTGAATATTTACAGGTAGTCCTCAGCTTTGCAACAGTTCATTTAGTGACTTTTCAAACTTACAACAGCACTGAAAACAGTGGCATGACCATTTTCAAACTTATAACAGCACTGAAAACAGTGGCATGACCATTTTTCTCACTTTATGACCATTGCGGTGTCCTCATGGCGACATGATCATATATATCTCTTTGCAAAGACAATCTCAACCAACAAAACCAGCATACCTACACCCGTGAAAATCTACGAAAACATATATATATATATATATATATATATATATATATATATATATATATATATATGTGTTTGTGTTTTATCAGCACAAATACAACATATATATATATACAACATATATATATATATATATATATATATATATATATATATATATATATATATATATATATATATATATATATGTTTTATATATATATATATATATATATATATATATATATATATATATATATATATATATATATATATATATATATATATATATATATATATATATATATATATATATATATATATATATATATATATATATATATATATATATATATATATATATATATATATATATATATATATATATATATATATAATTGTTGTAAAAATGCAAGTTCCAGATGTAGTTATAAAAGAAACAGACATTACGATCTCCGGAACTTTAAAATATATTGCTCACTTAGCTTTTGTTTCTCTTTCTCTTTTCTCTTTAATGGCTTCTCCTTTAATGGCATATATATGCATGCATGCATACATGCATACATACATACATACATGCATACATACATGCATACATACATATACATACATACATATATGCATATATGCATATATACATATATACATATATACATGTGTGTGTGTGTTTTCATAGATTTTTGTTTTCGTAGATATATATAATAATAATAATAATAATAATAATAATAATAATAATAATAATAATAATAATAGTTTTATTTGATTAGCCGCAACCCTCTCCCGAAGGACTCGGGGCGGCGTACAATCAAAACGGATAAAAATACACATAAGACAAACATATATACAAAAAGAACAGAGACATATACATATGTGCATGGAGGAGAGTTGACTTATAAGTGAAAGACAATTAAAAACACAATTTAAGATCCCCTTAAATAAAATTACTAAATTAAAAAACCCATCAGGAGCGATACGAAGTTATGGTTGAGCCAGGCCAGCTATTTGGAAAAGGTGGGTCTTGAGCTTGACACGGAAGGAGCGGAGGTCAGTAGTGGTCCTAATATCCGGGGGGAGGTCATTCCACAGGGCTGGGCCCGCCACAGAGAAGGCTCTGCTCCTAGGCACCGCCCCATGGCACTGTCTGGTGGACGGCACCTGGAGAAGTCCCTCTCTGTGCGAGCGGATGGGTCGTAGGGATGTATGGGGCAGAATACGATCCCGCAGGTAACTAGGTCCTGAGCCATGGAGCGCTTTAAAGATCGTAATCAAGACCTTGAAACGCACTCGATAGACCACAGGAAGCCAGTGCAGCTCGCGCAGGAGAGGTGTCACATGGGAGTACTTAGTACTCCCCATAATCACCCGTGCGGCCGCATTCTGGACCAACTGCAGTCTCCGAGTGCATTTCAAGGGAAGCCCCATGTAGAGAGCGTTACAGTAGTCCAGGCGAGACATCACTAGCGCATGGGTGACTGTGCGTAGGGCGTGCCGGTCCAATAGGAGGCGCAATTGGCGCATCAGGTGAACCTGGTGGAACGCCCCCCTGGCCACGGCTGTCACATGTTCATCCATGGACAGCCTGGCATCTAGGAGGACGCCCAAATTGCGCGCCCGCTCCACCGGGGCGAGTTGAATGCCCCCAATGGCCAGAGATGGAATTATCTGGTTGAACCGGGGAGCCGGAACCCACAGCCACTCCGTCTTGGAAGGGTTGAGCCTGAGTCGGTTGTCATCCATCCAGACCCGTACGGCTTCCACACACCGGGACATCACTTCGACGGTCTCGTTGGGATGGTTCGGGGTGGAAATGTACAGCTGAGTATCATCAGCGTACAGATGATATCCCACCCCGAAACCACGGATGATCTCACCCAGCGGCTTCATGTATGTGTTGAACAGGAGTGGCGAGAGAACCGACCCCTGTGGCACCCCACAAGTAAGGGGGCATAGGGTCGACCTCTGCTCCCCTGCCAACACACGTTGCGTCCGGCCAGAGAGGTAGGAGCCGAACCACCGCAAAACGGTGCCCTGGACCCCCAACCCCTCCAGTCGGTGCAACAGGATACCATGGTCGATGGTATCAAAAGCCGCCGAGAGGTCTAATAGGACCAGGATAGAGGAACAGCCCCTATCTCTGGCCCTCCAGAGATCATCTACCAACGCGACCAAGGCCGTCTCTGTGCTGTGCCCAGGGCGAAAGCCGGACTGGCGCGGGTCTAGATAATCATTCTCCTCCAGATGTCGTGGAAACTGAGAAGCCACCACACTCTCTACAACCTTCGCCAAAAAGGGAAGGTTGGAGACAGGACAATAATTGGCCAGCTCCGTAGGGTCCAGGGAAGGCTTCTTGAGCAAGGGTCTCACCACCGCCTCTTTCAAGGCGGCCGGGAGAGACCCCTCACCCAACGAAGCGTTCACTAGGCCCAGGAGCCAGTCGCGTGTAACCTCCCAGGATGCCAGTACAAGCCAGGAGGGACATGGGTCCAGTAAACGTGGTAGGTCGCAGTCGTCCACGCAATCTGTCCAAATCCTCGATGACAACCAAGTCAAACTCCTCCCAAAAAGGTTTCTCAAGACTCGCCACTGGCGACTCGACTGGGCCACTGAAGGGGACCCAATCCTTCCGGATTTGAGCGACTTTATCCTGCAGATATTTCCCAAACTCCTCTGCCCTACCCTGTAAAGGGGCCTCCCGCGGCCTCTGAAACAGAAGGGAGCGGGACACCCGAAACAGGGCGGCAGGGCGGTTCTCTGCGGATGCAATGAGAGCGGCACAATATTGACGTTTGGCCGTTCTCAATGCCACTAGGTACGTCCTTAAATGGGCTCGTACCTGTGCTCGGTCAAATTCGGATCGGGAGGATCTCCAACGACTCTCTAGGCATCTCTCGCGGTGCTTCATCACCCTTAGCTCCTCGGTGAACCAAGGAGCCAGGGTGGATCGTTGCTGCCGGAGAGGCCGCAAAGGCGCCACCCGGTTCAAGGCCCCAGTAGTCGCATTATTCCACGCGGCCACCAGGTCCTCTACCCGAGGGCGGGTCAGGGCTGCAGGAGGTGGCCCAAGCTCCGTCTGGAACCTGTCTGGTTCCATCAAGCGCCTGGGGCGGAACCATCTAGTGTTTTCCGGTTCCGCCTCCCCGCAGCGAGGGGTAGCACCAGGGAAGTCAAGTCGGAGGAGTGAGTGATCTGACCATGACAGAGGAGTGATGGTTAAATTCACTCCTCCCAGATCACTCAACCACTGGCGAGAGACAAAAACAAGGTCCAAGGTGTGACCTCCCTTGTGTGTCGGGCCCTGAATCATTTGAGTCAGGTCCATGGCTATCATGGAAGCCATGAACTCCCGAACCCCCTCTGATGCTTCTCCCACCGACGGCAGGTTAAAATCCCCCATCACTAGAAGTTTGTGGGTCTCAACCGCCACCGATGAGATCAGCTCGAGGAGCTCAGGCAGGGTCGCTGATGTATGGCGGGGAGCCAGGTATACTATCAGCAGGCCCAACTGCCTCCCAGGGCCCCATTTCACAACAAGGGATTCACATCCGGACGTCTGTGGCACAGTGGACTCCCTCGGCTCTAAGTCCTCCCGGATAATCACTGCTACCCCACCGCCCCTTCCCCGGGCCCGGGGCTGGAGAAATGCTTGGTAACCTGGTGGGCACATTTCCACGAGGGGTAACCCTCCCTCGTGGCCCAACCAGGTTTCCGTTATTCCCGCGAGGTCCGGCTCCCCCTCCAAAATTAGATCATGAATGAGGGGGGCCTTATTGACAACGGACCTCGCATTGCATAACAACAGCCTCAGGCCCTGGGCCTGCAGATCCTGACCACCTAGAACGCGGGGGTTGGTACAAGCGACCGGGTGTAACCAGCACCCACGGTCTCCCAACCGACTGCGAGTTGTTAATCTGTCCTCGTATCTGCCCCTCCCTACGACTGTTGGAATCAAGGAGCCCTGTATAGGAATGATATCCTCTCCCCCCTCCTCCTCTCTGCTCCTTCTGCTCAAGACCCCACCTGGTGACCTGGCTCTGTCATCGCTCCTGATCTGACCCACCCACCCCCCAACCCCTAAACCCCTAAAAGAATTTAAAAAACATTTAACTAAAAACCCCCTAAGTCTCCGCTTCCTCCACCTCTCGCGATTAATGAATCCATCATCAAGGTGGGCCCTTGAAAGGGCGGAGGGCCACACCTGCGAGAGGGGGGACTCCCGCAGTAGGATTAGGTCTAGCCTAGAGTACATATGCTGTTAAAAATTCATCAGGGCCTAGGCTCTGTGCTGCAGATGGTGTGGTCAATACGCCATAGTCCAATAGAATTGAAAAAGCCGGGTTCCGGTGCAAAGAGAATCATCCAGTCCAAGATGAGGAGGGGTAGTGATGATAATAAGCTGGTCAGGTGCCGGTCAGTAAGTGGGGGCTAGTGGGTGGTCAATGGTGGATGGCCAGGGGTGGATGGATTTTTGCTTGATAATGGGCAAGGGGCAGATGGTCAGTCAGATGATGATAGGGAGGTAAAAAACCTCCAGGGCGCGCACGGATGAAAAACAGGGGCAGTTGTTAGTCCAAAAGCCAGCAGGGGGGGGGGTGTTAAACGGAACAGTCAAGGAGGTGGCTGGCAGGAGGTAAAAAACTCCCCTGCCAAGTCTGATGTTAAACCTCCTGCCAGTTCCCAACAAGCCTGCCAGTTCCCAGCAAGCCTCCCCCCCCAGCCTCCAAGCAGCCTCCTGGAACGCAGCCCTTCTCCTACCAAGCCTTCGGCATTTAGGTCTTGCCTAGGCCTGCATCCAAGTTCTAAGCACTCCAGCCAAACCATTACAATCCCCAACGCCGCTCCTACCGGCCTCCAGTCCTTCCTGCTCCAGTCCTTGGCTCGCTCCAAGCCACAAGCCTTCAAAAACTACCACAGCACGCCCCCGCACGCTCCAGGCACCGTTTCTTCGCCTTTCGCCATTCTTCCGAGCTCCTCCAAACCTCTCCGCTCCCAGAACGGCGAACCCAACTCCTCCGGTCTCAAAAACGGCGTTTCTGGGCGGCGTCTCTCATCGGCAGCTCACCGGTCCACTCTCCGAGCTATTTCCAGGTCTTCAAGCCACCCTGGGAAACCCCCTTGGGTCATAAAAAGACCCAGGGTGGCTGTTTATTGGACACCTGGCCCCCATGATGTAAAAAGGGGGCCGGCAGCACCCCTGCTCCCTTAAAAGAGCTCGTGGATCTAAGGAGCTCTCAGGCAGACCGCCATTGCTCCAGGAAGCTCCTCCTCCTATATGTTATATAAATTATATATATATATATATATATATATATATATATATATATATATATATATGTATGTATGTATGTATGTATGTATGTATGTATGTATGTATGTATGTATGTATGTTTGTGTGTGTGTGTGTGTGTGTGTGTGTGTACACACTCTCACACACACACACACGATGGTTGCAGTGTCTCAAGATCCTGCAATCCCCTTTTGCAACCTTTTGACTAGCCAAATCAATGGGGAAGCCAGATTCACTTAACAATCATGTTACTAACTTAATGACTGCAGTGATTCACTTAGCAACAGTGGCAAGAAAGATCATAAAATCGAGCAGAGCTCACTTAATAAATGTCTCACTTAGCAACAGAAATTTGAGGCTCGGGTTTGATTTTAAGTGGAGCATCACCTGTATACCAGTATTCTTGGGAAAGGTTATTGTCAATATGTACATGCAGGAAATGTTTTATTTTGCAAAAAATGTAATAAAATGAGGAAATGTATATAGTATATACATATATACTACTGGTTGTGCTCAGGGATACACAATTCAAGGCAGTAACAATTTAACAATGGATATTTCTTTCTTTTTTTGAAATTAATGTTCATAACTCAGAGTCACCTCAACCTGTGAGATAAGCAGTAAATAAATTTAATAACTAATTAATAAATGTGTCCAGACAATTCAGCATTCATTATTCCCCCCCCAAAAAAAATTATTGAAAATATATATATATTTTTGGCAAGCTTGCCTTTTCTACATCTCTCCTTATCTCCTTGATTGCTTCATGGATGCCTACCTGTGTATATAATGCCTATGCACAGAATATATAATTCATTTTCACCTCATTTATCTGACTCGCAACCCTTTGGCCCTACAACCAAGAAACTTTTAACAGCATTGCAAGAAGCATTCAGCCATGAAAGCCTGATGGGCTTTTCTCACACTGATCTTATTTCTTGGCTTACCTGCATTTACTTCTGCTTCTAAGTCTTACGGCTCCTTCAACATACATTCATTTTTTCTGTCTCTTCTTCAAGATCCTGTTTCATTATGGCTATAATTCGCTACTTGCGGGATCGTATCCTGCCCCATACATCCCTGCGACCAATTCGCTCGCACAGAGAGGGCCTCCTCCAGGTGCCGTCCACCAGACAATGTCGGGGGGCGGCGCCTAGGAGTAGAGCCTTCTCTGTGGTGGGCCCAGCCCTGTGGAATGACCTCCCTCCGGATATTAGGACTACCTCTGACCTCCGTGCCTTCCGGATAAAGCTCAAGACGCACCTATTTCAAGTAGCTGGCCTGGCTCAACCATAGTTCGTTCACACTGCTCCTGACGGGTTTTTTAATTTTTGTGACTTTTAGACTTTTATTAGGGGATTTTAAACTATGTTTTAACTGTCTTTTCTTATCTTCATACCTCCTCCATGTACGCGTGTTCGTTTATTCTGTGTGTGTATTGTCCATATTGTTTTTTATGTGTTTTATTGTACGCCGCCCCGAGTCCTTCGGGAGAGGGTGCGGCTAAGAAATAAATTTTATTATTATTATTATTATTATTATTATTATTATTATTATTATTATTATTATTATTATTATTATTATTATTATTATTATTATTCAAGTGAGGTCTCTCCAGATTTAAGTAAATTTTACTGAGAAACTTCACATTGACGTTTATTGCCTCGTACAGCCAACATGGATAGTTCTAAGAGTAGAGAAGATTTGTTGTAAATCCTGACGAGAAACTTGGTTAGATCAACAAATAGATTCAAATAAGGGGGAGGGGGGAACCTTGGCATTTTGTACAAGTCCATTCTCACCAATGCTTATCACTAATAGCAAACTAAGGGCAAGCATCTTGTTAGTTTGGAAGGAAAAAAATGAACCATCTATAAAGAATACAATGGTTCTTTTATGTTTGAGGAAACATCCTGGGTGTTCAGATATTAGTAGGCTTTGTAAGATCTGACCACGTTCATTGACTTTCAGGGAGCCTAGAACATTGAAAATACCACTTGGAAAAATAATAACGGCATGGGGCAGGAGTAGGGTTAACCTGAATTGGCTACCTGATTAATATTGTTCATTGCCTGGAATCCCTAGATCAAAATAATTTGTAATGTGTCATACTATATGCTAAATCCCTTGGAATGCTAGTTTTATGTTGTAATTTGGATTTGTCAAGGTTCTTTCTTTATCTTCCTGGCACTTGCAGAAGACTTTTTATCTTATGAATGGGATATGCTTTGCACATGAATCTATTGTGAAATATATCCTGATGATAAAGAACTGAAGTCTGGGAAGTTGTAAATCAGCCAAGGAGCACATCAAAAACTGAAATGTACCCAGTGAATTTTATGGGCATAAGACAGGCTTCTTAAACTGCAGTGCCGTGATCTCCCTAAAATCAATGAATTGGTGTCATACTTACACAAATCAAATGAATGATCTGTCCATTGATCTCACTGAGTTCAATAGACAGATCATCTACTCACATTCGGTAGTTATGAGTTCTTCTGTATAGGTAACATGTTCAACAGTCAAATATTAAATGAGCTAATGACTGGAAGGAAATCAATTTAAAAGATGCAAAAATATGCTTATTTTCAACCAGGCTGGATAAAAATAACTAATATATGAAAAATGTATCGATACATTGAATTTGGGACATGAAAATGTTGATAATAATTCAAATTGAAGGGTATCAGTTTAACCTCCTAAGCTGGAATTCTCAAGATGTGTGAAAAGACAATTCCTATAATTACTAGGGGGTACTATATTTATTGTAAATTCTGGAATTTGTTGTCCAAAAGCAAGACACCCAAGTCAGAAAAGGCTTGGAGGGAGGGAGGGAGGGAGGGAGGGAGGGAGGGAGGGAGAGGAATTAATCAATTGAAAACTCTGAAGGATCTCTTGTGAAATCTCATTCCTTGACATTTGAAGGGGGACTCCCAGCAAAATAGCTATTTTTATTTCTTAAGAAATGAAGACATATTTAAAGTTGGTTGGCTCTCACATTACGTCTTCATCGTGATTCCATTATAAAGAAATCCATGAATATTGATTAGTTCTTAACAAAGCAAAAAAAAAGCAAAAAAGCAAATTAAAAATAATATTCTCAGTCATCTTTTCATGCCAAATTCATGTGAATTTGGGCTAATCCTCTTTTTCAGCAATACAACTGTTATCACCATGTTTGGAAACACAAGGATTCAAAGCCAACTTTTCATGTCTAAGCACTCAAACATCCTGCCTGAATGAACAAAGCAGTCAATTTCATTGTTTCCTTGTTACAATATTTTTAAAACGCACACGCACACCCACAAACACACAGAGAGAGAGATAATCAAGGGTTGTTGTTTTTTTGTTCTGTTTTAATCTTTTTCTTTCTTCTTTCTATGTTTTCCCAGATTTGGATGATCCAATTGTGACAGTCCACCAGAGCATAGGTGAAGCAAAAGAACAGTTTTACTACGAGAGAACTGTGTTTCTTAGGTGTGTAGCCAATTCCAACCCACCTGTTCGGTACAGTTGGAGGCGAGGGCAAGAGGTGCTATTACAAGGATCCGACAAAGGTGTTGAAATTTATGAGCCCTTCTTTACGCAGGTAGGGATCAAGGTACAATCATATTTTGTCATTATTTTTCCCCCGGGCTGTTTTATATATAAAGTAATCATATTTCCTCTTCAAACTATGACGACCATTACAAAGTAATTGCAATGTTTTAATAATTTCATTACTAAGTGGTATTGAGGATCATTTTTTATTATCTTTAAAGATGTCGGCAATCTGGACACTTACGGGTAATAATGCCCAAAATGTATTTTTTTTTAATATTGTGATGTCTTTTGTGCTGAACAAGATATCTGTACAGAACAGAATAAGATGGGAAGAATGCACATTCTAAATATACAAATATAAGGTGACACAGTGGTTAGAATGCAGTATTGCAGTCTAACTTTGCCCATAGTCTGGAGTTTGACCCTGACTGGCTCAAAGTTGACTCAGCCTTCTATCCTTTCGAAGTTGGTACAATGAGGACCCAGATTGTTGAGGGGAATATGCTGACTCTGTAAACCTCTTTGAGAGGGCTGTAAAGCAGCTTGAAGGGCTATTTAAGTCATAAGTGCTATGGCTATTGCTAGATTGAAAAACACATTATAGTGAGAAAATGCTTTTCATTTTTCCCAATCTTAAAAAAAAGTACTCCCACAATGAGCATCATAGAACCATTGTGCTCAAAAGCTATTTAAAGAATCTGTGCTTGTCACATAGTCCTGAGTTCCATAGATTAGAAATGTATTTCTCTATGTACTATGTAACGGCAACAGACATAGTTATTGGCATAGTTAGCTTTAGGTAAAGTTAAAGAAGGCAGCCATGTATACCATAAAAGAATTGCAATTTGCACCCTGTCTCACCTCTCCCTCTCCTTCTCCCTCTCTCTTCTCTCTCTCTCTCTGTCTCTGACTGTCTCTCTGTCTCTGTTTCTCTCTGTCTCTCTCTCCTCTCCCCGCCCCCTTGGGAAAGAACCACTGATATCCACCCTCAGAAATCTCAGCTTTGCCCACAAAACGATGTGTAGCAAAAATGTTTAAACTACTTTTGCTGAAGTAGGAGAGGAAATGGGTGCAGCTTTGCTCAGTTCCTCACCTATGGGTTCTGCTGCCCTACCCTGTCTTGCCACACTGCTGATGTGGGATCCTAAAGGTAACCAACCTTGGTTATAAAATCCTCCATGAAGGCTCATAGCCTTGGATGCAGATAGAGATTTAAAAGAAGGAAGCAAGTATGAATTGTGCCGAAGTAGTCTAAGAGGCTGCCCCTGTTTTTGTTTTTGTTTTTTAAACGGGTGGTAAGGAATAGCTTGATGGTCTACCATTATTCATGAATGGCTAACAATACATGCAACATTGCATGCTAGACTTAGATATTGTAATCGTGCAAATCATCAGGGCCATGAACAAGAGCTTGACTCTACCTACTTCTTTGACAACTCCTGGGACCAAGTCAGAAGAATCTGTGAAAGGAAGCAAATGAGATGCTAAGTGTACACTCAGCACCCAAACACAAAACCACTTGCAACTTTCATAGATAATTTTCAACTAATGGCTTGGAAAGCCCCATTGTTTTGGCCTTTCTTATACTTGACAACTTTATATTGCAGAGAAATAAGGAGGCTGAAATCGTAGGGTGAGAAGGGATTTGACTCTTTTATCTCTCTGTTCTATTGCACTAACCACCATCTGAGTAAAATCATACAAAAGTCATGCTATCCTATATTCATTTTTTGCATGCTGGATTAATTAGCATGATCTATCGAGTAATATCCCATACAAACAGAGTTAACCCAATAGGATTTATTTACCTGGGATTATTCCAACATAGGGAAAATTGCTTTCAGCCTTAATCTGTAAAGTAATTGTGAAGGTTAAGCATAAAAGCCAGTTTGGTCTAGTTGTTAAGGCATCAGGCTAGAAAGTGAGAGACCATGAATTTTATTCCTGCCTCAGCCATGAAAACCAGCTGGGTGATCTTGACCTAATTCATTATGGAGAAAATAAGAGGAGAAAGATGTATTGGATATGTCCCCCACCTTGAGTTATTTGAAAAACAATAAAGATGGAATACATACATACATACATAGAGGGACTCAGTGGCTCAATGGCTAAGACGCTGAGCTTGTCTTTCAGAAGGTCAGAAGTTCAGCAGTTCGAATCCCTAGTGCTGCATAATGGAGTGAGCTCTCGTTACTTGTCCCAGCTTCTGCCAACCTACCACTTCAAAAGATGTAAAAATGCAAGTAGAAAAATAGCATTCAGTGAACCTTCGGCATTTAGTCATGCTGGCCACATGACCACAGAGACGTCTTCAGACAGCGCTGGCTCTTCAGCTTTGAAACGGAGATGAGCACCACCCCCTAGAGTTGGGAACAACTAGCACATATGTGCAGGGAGAAACTTTACCTTTTACGTGCATACATACATGCATACATACTATCGAATAGAAACTTTGTTTTAGAATCTTGCCATCTAGATTTCTACTTCTGCCCATGTGAATAAAGAATACTGTTGATTCAAATACAGAAAATTTCCAAGAAATATTTGATCACAAGCCAATAAAACAAACAAACAAACAAGGATTCTGGGAAGTAAAAGAGAATGTTTAATGAGATAGAAAGCAACCTATATCCTTTATCCAGACTATAGCATTTCTATACAGTATCAATGGAACTCAAAGCCAGGAAATATTATAAAATGTGGGGTAATACATTTCTTGCTTTACCTAAATAGATGTCTGAAAAATGGAAGAAATGTTGTTGTGAAAGACCCTATGGAGTTATTCCAGAAATGTATATGTTAACTATCTCAGGAAAATATATATGCATAAAGTTGTTTGAGATTAGCAAATTCTATGACTTGGGAGAGAAAATGCACCAATTTTACGCTCTGCTCATGGACATCTATCAAAAACAAGACTCAAACTGTTGAAAATTAGACAAAGAAGACTATAAAAGGAGAACATATGCTGAAGTCCGTTCTGTTGCATGTAATGGGTACCTCAGATTTTTCCCACCTTGTTTGTTGTTTAGCTATATCTGTTGAATACATTACTTTACCAGCTTTGATATAAGTATGCATTAGTGATTTCATTATATAGAATCTATATAATAGATGCTATATTATAGATGCTGGCTATGGTAATTTTTGAGATCTTTTCATACAAGTTTTGGCTCTTTTAACCTAGCAGTATAATAATATTTTAGTACAAAAAAACCCTTTTTATTTCATCATACTGCTAAAATGCTCATTGTACACTCAAGGGAGAATGGTTTGTATCAAACTAATCCTTGGCATAATTACACACATTGGGCCCAGAACTTCGATTGCTAAATGATAAAGTTGTTAAGTAAGTCCAATTTTACTACCATATTTTCCCATGGCCATTAAGTGAATCACACATTTAAGTGAAACCAGATTCCTCCATTGGCTTTGCTTGGCAGACGCCCCCTGGAAAGGCTGCAAATAGTGATTGCAAGACCTCAAGATGCTGTAACTACCATAAATACACACCAGTTGCCAAGCACCCACATTTCATGAACTTTAAAATAATACTTATCTTAAATAGGAACATATGAAGATTTCCAAGAGAAAACTAATGTAGTAGAGAAAGGAAGAGAAAATGAAAATGTAATGGAGCTCAGTACTCATAAACACAATGCCATTTTTGAAGGGCTTAAAGCAACTTCTCATAGCAATTCAGTTGAATTGTTAACTAACTAGTAATAGTTAGTGAACAATTGCTGTTAGTTAATAATGAACATCAATTAATTAAATATTAGGGGGCACAATGTCTGAGTGGCTAAAGATGCTGAGCTTGCCAGCTGGGAAGCTCACAGCCTGGGTTCGAGATCTGAGTGCCCCTGGATGGGATGAGCTCCCACCTAGCGGTTTGAAAGCATGCAAATGTGAGTAGATAAATAGGTACCACTTCAGTGAGAATGTAACAGTGTTCCTTGCACCTCAGCATATAGTCATGCTGGCTATATAACCATGGAAATGTCTTTGGACAATGATGGCTCCCTCAGCTATGAAACAGAGATGAACATTACGTGACTGGACAAGGGAGACCTTTATCTTTTTCTAACTGTTATCGTCATACTAACTAAGAGTTTTGTGACGTGACCTCTATTCTCTGGAGATATTTGCCACAAGCCAGGATCTTTTTAAAATGATTAAATGTGCATCATGTTGTTATTACATGAGCAACACCCCTTGTCAACCCTAAAGCTGACCTGGCTGTGACTGTTTTCTTTTCTGTAGTTTTTTTTTTTCCCCTATCGGGATTTTACTTCACAGGACTTCAGGCTTGACACAACCTGGAGTGTGGCGGGTGTAGAGATAGTTGTGATTTTGTAGTTGAAACAAAATAGTTCTCTTAATGGTCATAGACATTCCAACTGCTGGCTGGCCAGAGGAGGAAGAGAGAAGTAACCAGCCAATCAGCCAGCACCCACATTGGACAATGTGACTTATTGGTTTAGGGAAAAAGGAAACTTTCACTTTTTAATGAGGTGGAAAGCACAGGAGCCCTCAGAGTTGGCTTTCCACCAGTTTGTGCCAAGACAATATCTCCTAATAAAGCTGTTCTTTGAGAAATCAACCTGCCTCGGCGTTCTGTTTGCAATGGGTGTATTGCTTGGAACCCTGACACCCCTTTATATAACTGCATGCAATACAGTACACATACAAAAGGAATGTTTTCATCGTAGTATCATGATACCTATTTTGGCATCTCATACAAACGCACACATACCCCTCTTCAGCAAACCCTACCAGTTGTTAAACTGATAAGATCCCACCCCCAGCTGGTGGGTTAATACATCTTCCTAATTAACTGTATTGAAGCACTTTCAAGAGATTCTGGTGAGAGATTCTTACGATGTATTCATGTGATACACATGAATCTTAGGTTGTGAAAGGTCCAATATCACATTTGAAGGACCCAATATCTTTTTTCTTGTTCAAGATTCCAGCCTGGTGAAACTTTCCTGTCAAATATAGCCATAGGGATTGAGCTTTAACTTAATATTTCACTGCCATGTTGCAATTTTGTTGTTGTTGTTGTGGAAATGGATGCAAATAGGCCAGCCGATTCTCCATGAGCATTTAATTAAAACTGAAGGGCTCCTTGTGAGCCAGCATTCCTTGCCTAATAATGCCATGATACGGAAATGTTTATTATTATCTCCTTTATTAGATAAGTTCTCGCTGGGTTATATGATGTGTCACATTAAATTAGATTCCATTTTGCAAAGTGTTTGGTTTTCAGGTTGCTGCCTGGGATTCATTTTCTGCTTTGAATTTAATGAACAAATCAAGTTGCCATGTTGATAACTGAAGGCTTATCACTAACCTTTCTATATTTACCAGAGGTCAGCTTGAATTAGTGTCTCTCTCTCTCTCTTTCTCTAGGCAAGTGGGAGATAGAATAGATGTTTATAAAAAGGACAAGGTGTAATTAAAGGTTTAGGAATTATACTTGCATTTTCCACATATTCCTGTATAGGTTGGCTTAAATCTCAGTGGTATATACCTTGCGTTTAGAAAGCATATTATAGCACTTCTTTCAGAGGACAGGAAAAAAAAATCTTGAACACGTAGGCGAGGAATAAACAATTATCCAGAGGACCTTCTACTAGACTGAATGTGTAATTCAAGGCTAAATAGACAAGGTTTATACAGTATGTTGACACCCAAAGCAGTTAAAGATTTTGTAAAATCTTTCTCGCAATCAGTTGCAAAATTATCTTAAATTTGGAGGAGATGATATAGAGATAGGTAGAAGCAGAGGTGGTATTCAGCTGGTTATCTCCTGTTCGAGCGAAGTGGTAGCGGTGGCTGTGGGAGGCTCCACCCACCCAATGTGTGAGCACTGCCCATGCTCAGAAGGTGAGCATGCACACATTTGCGAACCGATAGGGAAGGTAAATGAATCCCACCTCTGGGAAGAAGATAGAGAGATAGAGATTGAAGACAGAGATAGAGATAGATAGAGAAAAAGATGATAGAGATAGATAGATAGATAGATAGATAGATAGATAGATAGATAGATAGATAGATAGGTGATAGATAGATAGATAGATAGATAGATAGATAGATAGATAGATAGATAGATGATAGATAGATAGATAGATAGATGATAGATAGATAGATAGATAGATAGATAGATAGATAGGTGATAGATAGATAGATAGATAGATAGATAGATAGATAGATAGATGATAGATAGATAGATAGATAGATAGATAGATAGATAGATAGATAGATAGATATAGATAGGTGATAGATAGATAGATAGATAGATAGATAGATAGATAGATAGATAAATGATAGATAGATAGATGATAGATAGATAGATAGATTGATAGATAGATAGATTGATAGATAGATTGTAGATAGATAGATAGATAGATAGATAGATAGATAGATAGATAGATAGATATAGATAGGTGATAGATAGATAGATAGATAGATAGATAGATTGTAGATAGATAGATAGATAGATAGATAGATAGATAGATAGATAGATAGATAGATAGATAGATGATAGATAGATAGATAGATGATAGATAGATAGATGATGGATGGATAGATAGATAAATGGATGATAGAAAGAAGGAAAGAGAGAGCAACATGGGAGAGAGAACCATAATCACACAGGTGACTCAGTTTATTCTGAGTTGTAAAAACTAGTCTATGCTTTAATACTGAATCTTGCAGAATGAGATTGTTGAGAATAACAATAGCAATAGCACTTAGACTTATATACCGCTTCACAGTGCTTTACAGCCCTCTCAAGCGTTTTACAGAGTCAACATATTGCCCCCAACAATCTGGGTCCTCATTTTACCAACCTCGGAAGGATGGAAGGCTGAGTCAACCTTGAGCTGCTCAGAATTGAACTCCTGGAGTGAGCAGTTAGTTAGCCCTGCAGTGCTGCATTCTAACCACTGTGCCACCACGGCGGATAAACCATGGCCCATAAACTTAGTAACTTAAATGGAGACGACAGAAAAAAGAGGGCACGACTCTTAAGAAAGTAAAAAAGCCTTACAGGACGTTGTACTTTCTTTATATTTCTAATACTGGGTGTCTTAGGATTTCATTTAGTGGCCGACAATATCTGATTGGTCATCTTCCCCAGAGGTGCCAGAGACCAGCTCCACATCCTCCTCTGAACTAGCATCTGAGGTGGCATCTGGAGAAGGTTTATCCAGGGAGACCATTACACTACCTGTTCTTTCTATGCTTACATTCTTCCAATGACATTAAGCTTAGGACATTTGAAGTAAGAGAATCTGGGTGAAAAGTCTTTTTGTTTTTCATTCCAAAACTTTGGATCATTACATTTGTAATTTTAATTTCCTACAATTTTTATTGTCCTGTAAAGAAATTTTTTTGCGTTTTTTTTAGCTCATCCTCAGATGCCTTCAAATTTCCCTAATTTGTCTTTCAGTTCAGATTTTCAATGTATTATCGCATGGTGACAGACATTGGTGACATTATTTTCTACTTAATATTTGTCCATTACAGATTCTTATCTGCAAAGGTTTCCTAGAGGAAATGTCTTATTTGAGATAATCTGAGGGGAAAAAATGAGTGGGTAGGCTCATTGCATGGGGAAGAGGTGGTGAGATATTAACAAATGACAGGAAGTGGAGAGTACTTGCATATCATCAACTTCTACTTTGCTTTAGTCTTTCTCCCCTCCTCCCCTCCCAAAACCTCCCAAACCTGTTTAAACACATCTAAACAGAGCAATTGATAAAAGGAGGGCATAGGGATATAAAGTGATTGTTAAAGAACATCTGGTTATCATGAGTGAATTTAAATATCTAAAACTGAACCAATTATATGCAAAACTCTTGAAGGAACTCATAGATGTCTATCTTGATCTCTGGGAAATTATAGAGGATGGGAATTTTGCCAGATGCTAAAGTGTCATGTTAAATCAATCTGATCACTTTAAAAAATAATAATAAAGTGACCAGCTTAGTTGAGCATAAAAATGAAGGGGACACATTGTAGCTTGACTGCAGCAAAGTATTTGACAAATTATTTTATTAGAATCTGATATCAATGATGGCAAAATGCGGGCTGGACTATGTTAGCATCCTATGGATATAGAGGACACTCAACAAATGTACATCCATGGTTTTGTATAAATCAGGTAGAAAGAATGAAGTCCCATACCTGTAATTGTATGTGAGAATGGTTTTGGGAGATTGGGGTAGGCTGGGGAGGAAGAGCCAGAACTAGGGAATAGTTAACTCACAAAAGGAATATAGGCATGGCAAATATTTCAGAAGGGATCCCCTCTTGTTTCTTGATATGTAAAGGTGACGGGGTAAAATGTACTTTCAGACTTCAAAGTTTCTGTTAATGTCGTATGTATGTATGTATGTATGTATGTATGTATGTATGTATGTATATACATACACACAAACAAAACACAGACACACAAACATACATAATACTACCTTAAAATGGCTTCTACTGTACAGCACAGTGGAGTTGCCATGGTAACAGCTTCCCAGTACTGCACAAGGGGGCTCCCTCTGGTAAGGGGGAAAATCCAACATTAGAAATTATGCTTCTGGGGGCACAGGGAAAACATTTTTAACTAATTTAATTGTTGCCGAAATCAGGGTTCCGGGAGAAGTGGTTTTTGCCATCGCCTCTTCAGGAATTGCGGCGACATTCATGGAAGGAGGAAGGACAGCCCATTCTGCACTTACGTTGCCACTTGACATTGCCATTCTTGTCTAATACAAGATTGGGATAAATAAATACACCAGGTTATCAGCTAGTGTAACAATAAAGTAGAAATAATCCATTTTATCTAATATGCTATGTTTCCTGTCTGATCTACCTCACAAGTCTGACAATATTATACAATTAAACACCATTAAACAACAACATCTGCCTATCAGAGTTCCTTGGGAAAGATTAATTATATGGTTAAAAATCTAAACTACTGGCTGATTTTGTGACCAACCATAATAATTTTATTAAATGGAATAATTGGTATAAATGGAGCTTATTGAATGTACAGGAGACAAAACATGAATATAAACACAATGCAATGAAAGCAGAAACAGAATGCTGGCAAGGAAAAGTATTACATAGTAAATTTCCACAAAACTATGACAGGAAGGTGGATAAGATTAAACCTTATAAGCAATGGCATAACTGGAATATTTAAAGGGAAAAAAAAGAACAAGAAAAGAAGACTTTGACTATTCAAGAGCAAGTTATTTAAATTAATGCAATCAAGGGCCAAATTGAAAAATCATCAAAGTGCAGATTGTCCAAAGAAGCTGAAGAAACAGTAGATCGCATACAGCTGATACATGAAGATTTCCCAAACGGATTATAAGCAACAATGTAATGGTCTCCAAAATAATTCATCGGAACATCTATAAAAATATCAAGTGTCAGTAATGAAAAATTGGTGGGAACATAAGAGTTGAAAAAAGTAGTTGAAAATAAGTGGGTTAAATGAATGAATGAAAACTGGTAAAGTCTTGGCTAACAGCACATCAGATTTAAATTGTGGTTGAAAAGATCAAAGTGTGGATAATTGTGTTAATACCCAAGGATAATAGAATACAAAAGAATTGGAGAATATCAGAATGACAAAATTTGCATCTATCAATTATAGAAGATTACACTGCTTGGATCTGAACATATACCATGCTGATATATTAGGATATTCTACGTTCTTGGGAAGAACTAAGATTTGTGCTAAGGACATCAAAAGCTAAAAAACTGGCAGCTGTGATTTCACTTTCTTATGTATATAGTAATCATAATCTGCTTATCCTAGTTTTTAGGAAGAAATCAATAGGTGATAAAATGCCAAATCCAGTCTCAACATCTGTCTGATTGTGCGAGCAACAAAAATAATAAATCTGTAAGAATCAGCATGTAATTATATGCCATGTAATCCAGGCATATAAAATCCAGGCATATAAAATCTCATTCAATTGGGGTTATGAATGGGGCCAATAATTTATTACAGCCACTAGAATGACCCAGGGACGTGCGGTCAGGGGAGGCAGGGGAGGCAGAGCCTCACTGCTCTCATCATGAAAAAAAAAAAAAAAGGGAAAAGTCGCTGAGGAGCCTTCTGCACACGTGGTCCGGGAATGGGACCATGTGTGCAGGAGGCTCCTCTAGCCTCAGCCTCCCTCCTGTACACGTCGTCCCATTCCCCGCCTTCCTGAGTCAACATGAAGGGGACCGTGGAGCGCGCTGATGGCGTCACCAGCTTCACCAGCCATAAACCTCACCGCACGTCACTGGAATGACCAAGCCATGCCTTCTGTGGCTTTAGGACACTGAAGAATCAGGAGTCAACTGAAAATTAACTGAACAAAATCCAATAGATCAATGGATAAGCACCTACAGGAATGAAATATAGCTTGAAAATGAGACACTATATGCTGTGTCTCGTTCTCCATTCACATAATAAGATTTGCTTTATCAGATGTAGCATGCTTTGAAATGAATATTTTGAAAGGGAAGTAACAATAATAGTCAAAATATTATTTAAATGTAATATTTGCACATTTATTTTTAAATACCTTAAAAATAGAGGGAAATTGTCTTATGAATGAGTGCATTCCGAAGCAAAACAAATAGGAAAGAAACAATTTTGTTTGGCCCTGCGACTAATGGGATGTATTATTCTAGGAATAGGAGCTATTCAATTCAAAACTATTTAGTTTCCCATCTCAGTGGTACAATACAATTCCACAAACTGCTAGTATACAGAGGGAGCAAAAGGCCAGCCAATTCCAAAGTAAAATTAGAACTGATTCCCCAGTTTAAATTCAATCCACCATTTATTAAAATATTTTTCAGCCAATTTGAGTAATTAAACTTATTATGCCTAATAGCTTAATTAGCATAAACACAGCTAATGTAATCTCATAATTGAGCACTGCAATTACAATATGGAATGATTATGAAAATTATTGGGGGAGTTGGGGGTGGGTAACATGATTATTGTCTAATCTGGTCCCAATCCTGCCAATACAGTTGATAATTTCTCATTGTAAATTAAAATATTTCATTTTCAAATGCATTACTTTCAACTAGCGCTATTCCAAAACAGTGTTTTGTATTTTGATTTTAACCATTCTCATGCATCGTTGCAGAAAAGACCAAACTGTTGGTGGGATTATTGTAAGAGGGTTGTAGAATGCTTGCCCTTATCATACTGAGGAATGTGCATAATTATTCTACCCTTGATTGTGCAATCATGCAATCACTGTTTGGATGCAGTTACGGTTGTAAAGTGTAAGAACAGATTGCAAGTGACCTTTTTCAGCATTGGCGTAGCTTCAAACTGTCACTAAATGAATGGTTCTATGCCAAGGGCTACTGTCCGTAGTTCAAACTCTACTTCAACCTGGGCTCCTTCCAAAGATGCAACAAACAATGTATGCTGAAACTTCAAAGCAGCCATGTACATTTCAGAGCACAAAGCACATGCATAAGTCAATAAAATTGATTTGATGTGACCTGGATGGCTTGCTTCTGCCTTTTCTTTGCCTGTGCCCCTGCTGATTTCCTCTTGTACAGCTGTGGCTTCATTGTGTTCAAACATTGTGGTCACAGCTACATTGTAGTTGACTAAGAAAGCAGTGGCATAGGAAAGAATCTGTGTCTCCTGAGGCAGATACAATTTCTAGCACTGACACACTGGCCTGGGTCTCCAGCAGACTTTCTCCTCCCAGTGATCAAACAGAAAGAGAGAAAGGTAAACAGCTTTCCACCTCACAATTCCTTTCTACAGGGTCAGAGCCAGTGGTGGGTTTCAATTTTTTTACAACCTCTTCTGTAGGTGTGGCCTGCTTTGTGGGAGTGGCTTGCCAGCCATGTGACCAGGTAGGAGTGGCTTGCCAGCCATGTGACTTGGTGAGAGTGGCTTGCCAGTCATGTGACTGGGTGGGCGTGGCCAACTTGTAAAATGTGGTGAAACTCACTTAACAACACTCTTGCTTAGCAACCAAAATGTTGGCTCAGAAACTCTGGCATTTGAAGCAATCAAGTCTTAAAGCTGTCAAGTTACAAGACTCTTGCACCCCTAACCCTTTAGAAAAAACAAACAAACCCAGGGGTGTTCAAACTTGACAGCTTTAAGACTTGTGGACTTCAACTCCCAGAATTCCTCCTCTCTTTCTTCATCTTGATGATGTGCGGACGGGCGGGGGGAGGGAGCTGGAACCGGTTCTAAACGGCACTGTAGAAGAGGTTAGAACTGGCAGGAACCCACCCCTGCATCAGAGCACAGCTTAGCTTATGAGCATCCTTCCTTCCTTCCAATCCTATCTCAATAGAACCAGATTCTCCCTTTACTACTCGGTCATCATGCATATCCCCAGTGTGAATCTGTGCACCAGAACAGCCAAGAAACAGGCACAGGTCCTCCAAACACTAGATATATTTTATTTATTTAAGAAAATTAAATGGCTGCCCACCTCACTGTCTATGACAGTGATGGCAAATCTTTTCTGCCCCCAGTGCCCAAACTGGAACACACATCCATGTATGCACGTGCGTGCACTGGAGCACCGGAAACCCAAAGATCAGCTGACTGGCACATGCAGGCTTGTTTTTGGCCATTTTTCAGGCAGTTTTCACGCCACTTTCAAGCCATTTTTTGGCTCGTTTTTCAGCTGTTTTCAGACCCTTTTTCAGCCTTTGGGGGGTCAAAAATGACCAGACGAGCAGCTGGCGATGGCACGCATGCCCACAGAGAGGACTCTGCATGCCACCTCTTGCATGCATGCCATAAGGTCGCCACAGAAGCAGCTTTATGACTTTAGAGTTACCTTACCTGGATTCACCAAAATCACTCCCCATTTTAAAAGCTTGCAGGATGAGTAGGGGGTTTGGTTAGTGCTAAGAAATTGGATGCTGCATCAATAATTCCTCTGCTTAAAAGATTTACTATCCAAGTGAAATTAAATGACCAAATCTTGGAATCTGGGACTTGTATTGAGCTGTATGTGACTTGAGGCTGAAATCAAACTTGCAAAATAAACCCAGACTGATTGTGTTAGCATTGTGTTGAATTGCCTGGATACTAACATCAGGTGACAATTGTGTTTGTCTTCCCTCCTAATCAAAAACCCTCTAGACCTTTTGTGCATCCAGCAGTAGCTACATTGCTGTACAAAAAAAATAGCTTATGTCAGGGAAGTGTTCATCTTAAAAGCCTACACTCGAAAAATTAGTGTTAGAAGGAATGATTGTGGAGGAAATTTACATTTAAAACAAGTTCCCAGGCATTTTATATTAAAAGCTACATAAATCAGGGGACTGGGTGTCCAAAGCAATTTACAAATATAAATGAATACAGATTGTTTCTGTGGATTAAAAGGAAGGGGAAAAAACATTAAAAAGCACAGTGGAGTGAATTACTTCCCTTCTAATGCAAGCATAAAAAAAAAAAGGTTCAGGTTTTTACTGGCCTGCACATATCCTGTGCTGAAACCTTGTTCTGAGTACAAAAAGTTCTCAATATAAGAACAGAGTAGCATCATTCTTTTGGCCAACTAAATAAATACCCTGGCTTCAACTAGATTCTCCTCTAGATCTCATTATAGATTGTTATATTTTCAGCAAAAAACACACTCTTGTCTTCCTGAACAACGACAACTACAATTTCCTGAACAACAACTCCTATCTTCCTACCTTCCAGAATGGTACAATACATTGTACATCTGTACTCACAATCTGAGATCACTCCATCTTCCATCTTCTTGAAAGTGTTTTTTTTTAAACCTGATAAACTCACTTTATATTGAGAAGAGGGGTTTTATCACTTCTTGTTAGTCATTAAAGTGCACTTTTGCAACACATACCTTGGGTGCTCTTCACTCTCTCAGTAGAATTTTTCTGGTAGCTTTTAGTTTTCAAGCTCCACACAAATACCTTATAGCTTCTTTCTCTGGTATCATATACGTTGGAGTGATGCTATTCTGCCTACCATTAGTCATGATCAGAATAAATTAACCTATTATTAAACTGATCTGTAACAGTCTAAAACAGGGGTGTCAAACTGGTGGCCTGCAGGCCAGATGACTTGTGTGCAGGCCACATCCACCCTGGCTGCGCAAAGGCAAAAAACATAATAATACATCACATGACACGATCGAGTGTGTTAGATATTAACTCTGCTATGGTTTCCACCAAGGTTCTCTGTTCAGGCAGGAACAGAGATTGAATCCTATTGGTTAAGAGGTCTGACAGCTCCCTATAAAAGGGCTGCTGTCAGACCAAGCAGCTGCTGGATTGTACATACTGTTCTTCTGTAATAAAGAGCTGTTGTTACCATAAGGCTGTGTCTGCCTTCTCAATACCCAATCTAACAGAGTGTGACATTCGTGGTCTACAATATACTCTACAACAATATATAGTTGTTGATCAATCCTCTGTCCTAAATTAAGAAGCATTCAGTCCATTCATGCATTTAAAAAAAAAGGATTTAAAATTTGACTTTTGATTCTGCTGAACCTATGGCCCACATTTTAAATATTGTGTGTATTGATTGAAATCAATACCCATAACTCTTAACTGTAGCAGATGCAGTGGTGGGATTCAGCCAGTTTGCACCTATTCGGGAGAACTGGTTGCTAACTTTCTAAGCAGTTCGGAGAACCAGTTGTGGGAAGAAATCTCATTTTGTTTTTTTCCACTTTAGGTTTAGGTTTAGGTTTTATTAAATTTATAGACCGCCCCCTCTCCCCGTAGGGACTCGGGGTGGTGTACAGACCGTTCGTGTATAAAACAACAAAACATAACATAAAACATCAGACAAAACAACGCACACATACCGTCTGTATATAAAACCCAAACTAATTAAATAATTAAAAACAATTCTAAAACCAGTTTAAAACCCCAAAATTTAAAATTTAGAAAGCCATCCAGGAAGGTCAGTGGTATATGTTCCCTGTAAGTACAATTACAATTACAATTAGGCCAGGCCGGCTAGTCGAAACAGGTGGGTCTTGAGTTTCTTGCGGAAGGAGCGGAGATCCGAGGTGGTTCTAATATCGGGGGGGAGGTCGTTCCAGAGGGTTGGGCCCATCACAGAGAAGGCCCTACTCCTAGGCACTGCCCGCCCGCACTGCTTAGCGGAAGGTACCCGGAGGAGACCCTCTCTGTGAGAGCGGATTGGTCGCAGGGATGTGTGGGGTAGAATGCGATCCCGCAGGTAACTAGGTCCCGAGCCATGGAGCGCTTTGAAGATGACAATCAGCACCTTGAAACGCACCCGAAAAGCCACAAGCAGCCAGTGCAGCTCACGCAGGAAAGGTGTTACATGGGAGTACCTAGTACTCCCCATAATAACCCGTGCGGCTGCATTCTGAACCAGCTGGAGCCTTCGGGTGCATCTCAAGGGGAGCCCCATGTAGAGAGTGTTGCAGTAATCAAGACGGGAAGTCACCAGGGCATGAGTGACTGAGCGAAGGGCGTCCCGCTCTAGTAGGGGGCGCAATTGGCGCACCAGGCGAACCTGGTGGAACGCCCCCCTAGCCAGGGCTGTCACATGATCATCTAGCGACAGCCGGGAATCTAGGAGGACGCCCAAATTGCGTGCCCTATCCACCGGGGGCAGTTGTTCCCCCCCGATGGCCAGAGATGGAACACATTGGCTAAAGCGGGGCGCCGGTAGCCACAGCCACTCCGTCTTGGAAGGGTTGAGCTTGAGTCTATTGTCACCCATCCAGACCCGCACGGCTTCCAGACACCGGGACATCACCTTGACGGCTTCGTTGGGGTGGTTCGGGGTAGAGATGTATAGCTGAGTGTCATCTGCATACAGATGGCACTCAACCCCGAATCCTCGAATGATCTCGCCCAGCGGTTTCATGTATGTATTGAACAGGAGAGATGAGAGGACCGACCCCTGTGGCACTCCACACGTGAGCGGCCTCAGGGTCGACCTCTGCTCCCCCACCAACACACATTGCGTCCGACTGGAGAGGAAGGAGGAGAACCACTGCAAAACGGTGCCCCTCACCCCCATCCCCTCCAGTCGACGCAATAGGATACCATGGTCCACTTTATAGGGCTAATCCTGTAAGGAAGGCAGGAAGGAAACATTTTGATGTTGTTTCTAACCTAATCTTTATTGCCCTGCTTATAGAAATTGTGTCTCCGGTTAACCCGAATTATATTGTAACAGCTAAGGTGAAGCGCCCATCGACATGAGTGATGTTGAGTTGGCCACGCCTACCCAGTCACATCACCACTGAGCCCCGCCTACCCAGCTGTTCATTAGGACAGAGAACTGGTTGTTAAATTAAACAAATTTAAATTTGAATCCCACCACTGAGCAGATACATTGGGAACTAGAATTTCTCAGGGCAAGGATTCTGGAAATATAAATGTTAAGTCCTTGACTTGCGACTGGTCCTAGGTCCTTGACTTATGACCAGCTGCAAGTCCTCGACTTACATCTGACAGCTGGCAATTGCTCACCCGCACCTGATTGGCTAAGGTGCGGCTGGCTGAGCGCGGGCTGTTTGCACCATTTCCATTGGTCGCCCTGCTTGACAGCTCGCATATAAATAGCTGTCAAGCAGGGCGAGGTGCTGAACTCTGTACATAGTTATTCTGGTTAGCTGTTCTTTTGAAATAAAGCTGTTCTACTTACCTCAGCCATTCTACATCTCTTCAATCAGTCCAGCATCCAATAGTAAATAACCAACTACAATCTAGCACAAAATATTGCAAGTATAAATCATGGTTTCTCTTGTGTGAGGTTTGCACAGCGTTAGAAGAGTTTCCAATTTAGTCTTATTGAGGGAAAACTAGTAGTTTGTTCACATATTCCATTAAGATACTAAATGGTTTGTGTCCTTTAGTTTGTTTAAGTGATTTGTTTTCGTTTGGATTAAACCTGGAGTCATTGTTTCTGAATGATTATTTCTGGTTTAGGCTCAGGTGTGAAACAAAATATTATGATTTCCTTAAAACGCCATAGTAAAAGCAAACCATTGTTTAATGTGATGTGTAATTCCACTGCCTTGTTTGGATCCATTAACTTTCTCTCTCTTATTCAATGCAGCATATTTTTTTTCTTAAGAAGGGAAACTGACATAATAAGAAAAGGACTCAATAAGGAAAGGGAGGAAATTTGCAGTGTTGATGTGCCTTTGAGTAGACTATCTTTCTCCAAACTTAGATGACAAACTTACTGGATTTTTCAGAGTATAAGACACACCTTTTTTCAAAAAAAAAAAAAAAAGAGGGTGAAAATCTGGGTGTGTGAATACACTGAATACAGCATTTTTGCCTCCCGAAACCCCACCCCCTTGGCAAAAATGGATGTGCAGAGTGTTTGGGAGGCTTGCAAAGTGCTCCTGAGGGCTGGGGAGGGGGAAAAAAAAGCAAAAAATGGGCCATTTTTGCCCCTCCAGCCCAGGAGCACTCTACAAGCCTCCCAAAATTCTGCATGCCCCCCTTTTTTGCAAACAATGGGCCATTTTTTGCTCATTTTGCTCCCCCCAGTCTGCAGGAGCACTCTACAAGACTCCCAAAACTCTGCATGCCCCCCCATTTTTTGCAAAAAATGAGGTGTGCAGAGGGTTTGGGAGGCCTGCAGAATGCAAAAACTTTAAAAAAAAATACCTCTTCAGGAACATGGTGAGTCTTATACTTCAGTGTCTCTTATAGTCTGAAAAATACGGTAGTTAGGGACAAGCAAGAAAAATAATCTCTGCTTGGAAATAAAACAATAGCACCAATAAATATTTTCACTGGATAGCTTAAGGCAGTGTTTCTCAAACTTGGCAACTTTTATGATGTGCAAACATCAACTTCCAGAATTCCCAAGCCATAATGGGGGGAGTGTGGGAGTTGTGGTCCATCTTCAAAAGTTGCCCAGTTTGAAAAAAAACAACAACACTGCACTAAGGTAATTGTCCCACAACCTGACACCCACCAGCATATATGTTGGCATTCAACTTCCTTAGCAGTGAGAGATGGTTTGAGTAGCAGTTTCAACACATCTGGAAGATGCTAAATTGGAGAAAGTTGCAACATTGCTATCCTTTTAGAATAGATTCATGTGTTATCCTGCATGTTTGTTCTTGAATTATAATAATGATCTTGGCCCTGTGGTAATGTTTCTTCTGCTGGATGCAGGGTGAAACCAAGATTCTGAAGTTGAAGAATCTTCGACCTCAGGACTACGCCAATTACAGCTGCATTGCATCCGTCAGGAACGTCTGCAATATTTCTGACAAAATGGTGTCATTCCGTCTTTCCAACAAAACAGGTATTTGGGGCCTTTTTTTCCCCTCTTCTGTGTACTGAACCTTTTTTGGGAGGAGGGTGATGTAAAAAATAATAATAGATGACGCTGGCATATCTCTATTGCATTGCATTTTCCATGCTACAGACTAGTTCTTATTCAGTCATTTGTATTGAATATACAATAATGGCAATACTATAATAATAGTAATATGTCAGGATTGGGGCCTGCTGTTGAGTCTGACCTCTTCCTCAGTTGCTGTGTATTTTACGTTTTGTATTTATGATGAGAAATTGTTTTTAATTTATTTTAAGACTGTTCACTGTCCAGAATCACTTATTGAAATGAGCATCGATACAAATTGAATGAGTAAATAAAATACTGTGCACTTTAATACACTTCTGAAATGTGTTATTATTGTAAGATATCTTAACTATTTTTTCCCCTTCTACCTTTTCTACTGCTACCTATTCATTCTCTATCTCAGTGTTCCTTAACCCTGGCAACTTTCAGTTGTGTGGACATCATTTCCCAGAATTACCCAGCCAATATGCTGTATCTATCATTCATTCATTCATCTGTACCTGACTTTTTTCACATTTCCTTTTGGAGGATGGAGCCATCTAATGCCATTACAATTGTCTCTGTATGCAATCAAGATTATAGTTAGGTGTATTGCAAAATGGTGTTCTTAATAAATGACTGGATTTCTTTTGAAACTTGGCTCGAGGCTTATGAATTAATTAGGGCATCTTTTGGAAACCTGGTAGACAGTCAGATCTGACCTCATTTAAAGGGGAGTTTCTACAATGTCCCTCTGTGAAAAATCATTCTTGTGATGTCTTTCCCATAAGAAGCAACATGTGCTGACATAACTCTGAGCCCTGATGATGCAGTGGTTAGATTGCAAGCTTACTCTGCCCGCAGTCTGGAGTTCAATCCTGATGCAGATTGAGGTTGATTCAGCCTTCCATCCTTCCATGGTCAATAAAATGAGAACCCATATTCATGGGGGCAATATGGTGATATCGTAAACTGTTCAAAAGTGCTATAAAGAGTGGTATATAAGTCTAAATGATACTTCTATTTTTTTTCCTTCATGTTTCAGTTGATGCCAAAATTGTAGGTGCTCCATGATAGAAGATTTTCAAGAAAATATTGGACAATCCCTTGTCCAGCATGGCATAAGGACTCCTGTTTGGGGCAGGAAGTTGGATTGTAAGACCTTCAAGGTCACTTTCAGCCCTTTCCTTTCCTTTTTTTTTTTTTTTGGACAAACTGGTCTGGTAAAGCTGGGGATAAGAAGATTTATTTGTTACAAGGCAGAAAAATAATGTATCTTCTTGCTTAGTATTAAGTTTATCGTTCCGTTTTCACCTGAAAATTAATCTGTAAACATTTGACTAAATAATTGCTGTATATGGTATGTACCAACTAAAAGTTAAATTTAATTACATTTCTCTCAGAGGAAGAATATGTATTCAAGAGGTACCAAACAAAAGTGCGCTTTTGCTAGATATAATCGCAGAATCTTCCTGACAAATGGATAAATTGTGGTGTAAATAATTAAATCAAGTCTGCCTGACTAGTGGTTTAAATTACCCTGATTTGTTATGGTAGTTGTTGCTATTTAGTTCAATTGTATTACATGTTCTGTCTTCTTGTGCCCTTAAATTTCTATGTTTGTAGTAAGTTGATATGAAAATAGCTTTTTCTTACCATTCGTATCAACATCAACATCACCACCACTAAGCTATTGCTAGCAGCTCTTCAGAGTCCAGCCAGAAGTAAATGTCTATGGAGGTTGTCAGTCATCCAGGTTATAGTTTATTTTGTTTATTTATTTTGTCAAGCATTTATAAGATAATAGATATAAATGTAAACATGATTATGAATACAGGAAATGGATACAAATGAGTGGGGAAAGTAGGACAGGGGCAGTAGGCATGTTGATGTGCTTAAGCACACCCCCTTATACAGCTCTTAGGAATGGGGTGAAGTCAACAGTAGACAGTCTAAGGTTAACGTTTTGGGGGTGTGGGGAAGAAACCACAGAGTCAGGTAGTGCATTCCAGGCATTGACCACTCGTGCTGAAGTCATGTTTTCTGCAATTAACTTTGGAGTGGTTTACCTTAAGTTTGTTGTGTACTCGTGTATTATTATGGTTGAAACTGAAGTAGTCATTGACAGGTAGGACATTATTGCAGATAATTTTGTGTATTATGCTCAGGTCAGACTGAAGGCGGTGTACTTCTAAGTTGTCTAAGCCCCAAAATTTCAAGTTTGTGGTGTAAGGTATTCTAAAAGAGTGGAGGACTCTTCTCGTGAAATATCTCTGGACTCGTTACATTGTATTAATGTCTGATATGCAGTGCAGGTTCCAAAGAAATGAACTGTATTCGAGAATAGGTCTAGCAAAGGTTTTATATGCCCTAGTTTGCAATACAATATTACCGGAGAAGAAGCTTCACAAAGGTGCTTTTTTTCAAGAGCTAGCCAAACTTTCTGGTTTATTTTTTAAGACCTTTCGCTTCTCATCTAAGAAGCTTCTTCAGTCCAGAAGTAAAAGTGATACTGTGGTGCATACAGTGTCCCTTGAGATGGCTTTGCTTCAGTCCAAATGGGGTCCTGAATAGTAAACTTTAAATAACCTAATTGGAAAATCCACCTCACCTTCCCCAGCTCTTTATTGTAATCCACCCTGACGTAATTCATACAGAATGTTTTCTTTGGAAAAAAATGGGATGCTCAAAACATGAATCGTTAGCCAAACTTACCAGATGCTCCCTTCCACCAACCCCTCCCATCTTCTGTGTTAAAAAAAGTTCCTTCCATTTCATTCAAGGAAAAAGAGGGACATTTTTGTTAACAAGCAATTATTAGGTTGAATTTATTCTGGGTTAAATAAAAGTACCTTTTGTTTTGGGATGGATTGAACTCCTAATTTGATAAACATGTTGATTTTGAAGTGACAGTACAAAAAATGATTTCTCATTGGCTTTGAGGTTTGTTTGTTTTTTAAACCCAATTTGGTGTACATACCTTGATTTTTCTAGTACCATCTTGTTTGACTGCTTAAAATCAGGAGTCCATAAATGTCAACACTTTTAGAAGAGAATGGCCATCAGGTTACCAACTGACATAAATGCCGAAAAGGCCCCAAAAATAACTAAAAAAGGAGGCTGCCAGGAGAAAAAGTTTTATGAGTTTCCTACTTTGTGCCTAAGGTAAGATTTGGAAGATTACCTAGATTTTTCATAGTACAGATTGCATATTGGCTTTGCCAGAAAATTATTCTCCCTGGATTTCTTTGTAGCTTTAGAAAAACAAAGGTATTGTATGAAATCTTCCAACTTACAAAAATCCACCCAGGATCTAAAGCTAGGTTAGGGGGAGGATGTGTAACACAAAACCTACCTGATTTATCTTTTGGGAACTGATTCCATGTGACTGAGTAGGTAATTCAAATATAGATAGTCAATCCTCAACATACGACCACAATTGAGCCCAGAATTTGTATGTTCCTAAGTGAGAAATTTGTTAAGTGACTTTTGCCCCATTTTACAACTTTTCTTGCCACATTTGTTAAGTGAATCACTACGGTTGTTAAATTAGTAACACAGTTGTTAAGTGAATCTGGTTTCCCCATTGACTTTGCTTTTCAGAAAGTCACAGAAGATAATCATATGACCCCTGGTCACTGCAACCGTCATAAATATGAGCCAGTGTGCACGCATACAAATGTAAATCACGTGACCATGGGGATGCTGCAATGGTCATAAGTGTGAAAAATGGTCATAAGTCACTTTTTTCAGTGCCTTCGTAACTTTGAACAGTCACTAAATGAACTGGTGTAAGTCAATGACTACCTGTATTCAGCAAAAATTACTTAAAACTGATAGATTTATAGGATGCCAAATCCAGTCTCTTAGATGGCATAGAATTAAAACAGCATAAAACAGCATTAGTGATGAAGATGCTGGCCTAAAACCCAGGAGACTGTGAATTCTAGTCCCACACTAGGCATGAAAGCTGCTGGGTGACTATGGGCCAGTCACTCTATTTCAGCCTGTCCCATTTCACAGGATTGTTATTGTGGGGAAAACAGAACACAGGACATTTTGTATTATGATAAATTTAGTTAGCCACATATTAATTTTTATGGGGGGTTTACCCCTTTAGTATTTTTAGATTTTTTTTGATAGATTAGATATAGATACACACACACCAGTAGTGGGTTGCAGGCGGTACGCCCCGGTACGGGCACCAGGTACCGTTCTGGTATGGTGTTCCGGAGTGCCCACCTGCCCACCCGAGCTCCTTACCTGTATTTGAGCTCTTTGGTGCTTCTGCGCATGGAGCGCACTGTGCCTGCGCGACGCTCCACCAAGCAGCTGGAGCGTCACGGAGGCTCACTGAGGCGTCGGAAGAGGTAAGGAGGCATGCGGGCGATATGCACGTTCATGTGGTGGACAGCGGGCCCCGTTGCACCGTACCGGTTGCAACGGGATCTGGAACCCAACACACACACACTCACACACACTCACACACACTCACACACACTCACACACACACTTGTATGTGTGTTTAAAAAATTGTGTATTTTATATTTTTTTAGTTGTTAAAATTATTCATTGTATTTCATCCTTCTTATGGTGGTCTATGACTAAAATAAATATGTGATTGATAGGAAACAGGAGCATTAGGCATGTTCATAGCTTTGAGCTGTGTAAGATAAAAACAACAACACAAACAATGCAAAACATATAGGCAAATCTAGCACATTGAGGGGGAAATGTACTTAAATGGCAAAGGTCTATTCTACAGTAGTCAGGATCACAAATCACTCTGGCTTCTGGCCTTTTTCAAGAGCTAGAGGTTGGATGTTTATGATCCATTGCACCAAATAGCTGACGTATATCTTCCCTTTTCAGTTCTTTGGTATTTAAAAAGCCCCAGTGCTCGTTCTATAATGACGTTTCTCTCATATCGGAATTCTGTGATCAGATTTCCAAGAAGCACTGGGGGAAAAAAAAGTATGTCAATAAACAGTTGCATACGCTCATTAACACTATACAGTTTAAGTGTTAAAACACAGAAAAATGGAAAACTTTCTGCCCCCCTTTGGTATTGGATAAAGTTTCTCAACCTTAGCCACTTTAAGAAGTGTGAACTTCAAATCCCATGATTTCTCAACCAGAATACTAACTGCTGCCTAACTACTGCCCGCTGCCTAACTACCAGAGGTGGTATTCAGCCAGTTCTGACAAGTTCTGGAGAACCGGTAGCAGAAGTCTTGAGTAGTTTGGAGAACCGACAAATAGGCTGGCCCTGCTGCCTCCCAGCCTCCCAGTTGATCTTCTTTTGTTGCCCTGAACAGGAGAATGGAGCTGGAAAGCAAGTTAGTGGGGTGGGGAGAGAATGGGGATTTTGCAGTAATTTCTCCCCAGGAGTGGGGAGGGAATGGGGATTTTGCAGTATCCTTCCCCTGCCAAGCCCACAAAGCCACAGAAAGCCCACAAAGCCAGGGCCACAGAACTGGTAGTAAAAAATTTGAAACCCATCACTGCCAACTACTATTCTTTGGATTTTGTTAAGAGCCAGAATTCACTTCATTTAGCATTCATGTGCCTCTGTTGGCCAACAAGGCACATGTGCAAAGAGTCAATCTAGCAAATATGTAATGATTTGTGATAGTGTGGCAGATGTCCCAGTGCCAGCACAATATGCTATTCCCTGAAACCCACATATTAAGCTTCAGCCTTGATTTGGAAATTCAGAGTAGACTTTTTCCTTCTGAATGTTTATCTTAGGCTCACGTAGCAGGGTTCATTTCTAACCTACAGTGTGTCTCACCTTCATCTATCATCTGTCATGTTTCTGCAGATACAAGAATCAGAAAACACATTACTTCTAGGCTTCTTACATTTCAAGGGAGGAAAAATTCTTGTCTTAAATGGCCTCCTTGCCAAAGATTGTATTCCAGTGTATGTCTGCTTCTCTTTTTGCATAGTATGAATGCATTTTATTGCTAAATGTCTCTGATGAAAACCAGCCACCCATTTTAGTCATTCATATTCTAACCATTAGCAGGGTGCCACAGTTCTTCAAGGGAAGAAGATATGCTCTACTTTGGGCGTTGAATGAAAGCATGCTGTGGGTATGCAACATAGCTGTCAGGTGGTTGTTTTCTAATGTCAAGATTCTCTGGATTAATCAGAAAAAAAGCAATTAAGCAGATGCCTTCTGAAACAAATCAGACATAAGTTTTACAATATTAAACAGGGGTGTAATTGGATTCATTTACACCTACCTAATTCATGAGGATCAGCTGTGGCGTAGCAATATTTACCAGACAACCATCCAACCTGTTGCAGTGTATGGCACTGAGGGCAGCAGCTGGGCAGCAGCAACAGGGACCGAACGCTATCTCCATGCCGTGGAAATGTGAATGCTCTGTTGCATATCGGGCATCTCCCTTCTTGACCACATCACAAATGACACCATTCGACAGCATTTTGGTGTGGCACCAGTTATAGAGAAGATGAGAGAAGGCCCATTCCAATGGTATGGATATGTCCTGAGAGCAGCACCTACCACCATTGCCAAGACTGCCTACCAAGTACAAGTCAATGGCCAGTGACCTCATGGGCACACAAAACAAATGGCAAGACGCTATCAACAAAGATATGCAAGCTGCAGGCTTGTACCCTGGAGACACAAGGGACCATGCTTAGCGGGCAACAACAGGAAGTGAGGAAAACTGGCTAGATATGGGATGTGCAGGTAGTCCTTGACATACGACCACAATTGAGCCCAACATTTATGTGGCTGGGAGACATTTTAAAATGCAGTTTTCCCCATTTTATGACCTTTCTTGCCACAGTTGTTATGTGAATCCCTGCAGTTGTTAAGTTAGTAACACAGTTGTTAAGTAAATTCTGCTTCCCCACTGACTTTGCTGGTCAGAAAATCGTAAAAGGGGATAACCTGAGCCCAGGACACTGCAACTGTCATAGATATGAGTCATCTGAATTTTGGTCACGCAATTGTGTGGATACTGCATTGGTTGTAAGAGTGAAAAACAATCAGGTCACCTTTTTGTGCTGTTGTAACTTTGATCAGTCACTAAATGAACCGTTGTTAAGTTGAGAACTACCTGCGATCACAAAAGCACTTCGTGAAAGGTCCTGAGACTACAAGGGCAGCTTCTAGATACGAAACGTTTCTTTCTCCGTATCTAAAACGTTCCTGGGGTTTCAGAATCTGATGGCTAGGGCAGCAAGGGAAGTTAAATGAATTGACAAAAACATTTTGTATCCTGGGAAGTAGAAATGGATGCTTCTGACTTGCACTGTCTCACCTCGTTGAATTCAGTGCTTGCTTCATTTCAACGCATGTACAGATCACTTTCACAGATAAAGTGAGAGCGATTTGTAACACGAAAGTTATATGGATAAGACACAATAAAACCACACTTTTTTTTTTTAACGAAGTGTATTTGCTTGTTTGTAAAAAGCATTGCCTAATAGTGTTTTTTTTTTAATGAATGGGCTATAATGATTACAGATCATTTTTGTTGATCAACTCAACAGAAACTCAATACACTTGTTTGGGTTCAATTCTAGCGTATGCATTTTGAGACACTATTTTCCTTCTCTGGGCCCCTAGTCTGCAACAATTTTTCCTGTCCTTCCTTCCTTCCTTCCTTCCTTCCTTCCTTCCTTCCTTCCTTCCTTCCTTCCTTGGTGGCATATATTTTTTCTTTGGTTTCTCCTGCATAGACGAGAGATCTTAATTTGTGACCATCATCTTATCCTTCCTTACTAGAACGTGTTCTTGAGATGATAGATGGTCTTAATTGGATCTTTAGGGTCAGTGGTTCTCAGCTGAGTTCCGCAAGCAAGAACTTTCTGACCCTCTTGCCTCTATTGAGCTTAGCTGTTGTTTCATGTACAAGCTTAACACTAGTTTTATAGAAGGGGATTGATGATAGTCCAGCAGCTTTGCAGACTTATATACAGTATATATAAGCATAACTCTGGAATGCCTCAAGCAATTTCAAACAAACTTGGTACACAGATGACTTACTCTCTGGAAACAAATACTGTGGGGGTAAAACATCCTTAACATCCCTTGGGGGGGTGTTCTGTTAAGATACAGCCTGTTGTGCCTTAAAATGGCTTCTACTGTACTGCTGTAAAATGGCTTCTACTGTACAGTGCAGTGGAGTTGCCATGGTAATGGCTTCACAGTACTCCAAAGGGGACTCCCTGTGGTAAGGGGGAAAATCCAACATTATAAATTACATTTGGACTAGACATTTTCCCCCTACAAATAAATACCTGGGTAACGCCAGGTTATACACTAGTTATTAATAAAATTTGTTAGTTCAAAAAGGTTCCTCTAATCTCTTGTTAACACTTGGTTTGAAAATACAGTGCAGGTGAATTAAATACATTGCTCTTCTACTGAGATTGCAGTTTCTCTTGTGATGCTTGTGATGGATGAAAGATTCTGATAGGTTTCTTTAGGATGCACAATCTCCTAAAAAGTGATGCCTTATTCAATGAACGTGCACCACAAACAGTATTTCTCTCTTTACTATCCAGATTGAAAAAGTTGTCTGGGCTTTCACTCTCTTGATTCAGGATCAATATATTTAATCAAAATTTTCTTCTTAAAAAAGGGTGGAAGATCATCCACTAGTGATGCTTTAAAGAATTGTTTAATATAGTTTGAGCAATATGTCCATGCAGATGTATTGTTTGTGTATATGGCTGTACAATGAAGACATTATTTCTTCAAGCAACAAGAAGTTGCTTAGCTCTGAGACTCCTTTAATTCTTAGTTAAGGAAACTTTTAAAATGGATTATTATTTTTTAATATGGAGAATAAAATACATTATTACTAGGGAGAAAAAAATTAAAATAAATACTAACATACCCAACCTTTCATTGGTAAGGAAATGTGTCATTTGACTGTTGACCATTGGGTTGGCTCTCTCATTCATATCTGATGTGGCAATCTCCATTTTTTCTCAAAAGGAAAATTTTCCTCTCAAAACCTGGGATATCCCGTTCTTGTTTCAGAGTTCAAGAGAAAATAGGAGAAAGTGAGGGGGGGGGGGGTCCTATGTCACAGCCATCTCCAACTAGATTTCACCAAATGTGTTGTGATTATAATTTCTAGCATCTTTTAAGAAAATATGATGTCATATGAGAATTCAGGGATCCAAAGACATCTTAGAGGCATGGATAAGGACACCGTAGAAGTAGTGATATATCTTTCAAGTATCCGCTGGAAAAAGTTTGAATGTTATTTATATATTCATTCCAGCCCTGACATTTCTGCTTCTTTAGCTTTTCAATACTTAATCAATAAAGGCCTCCTTTAATGTAATTTCTTCAGAATTATATGTAGTGCTTGGATCTTCTGTGCCCTTTTACTGGAGAATTATATTTTCCAAGAACCTATGTATTATGTAGGGACGTGGTGGGTCAGTGGCTGAGACACTGAGCTTGTCAATCAGAAGGTTGGCAGTTCGGCGGTTCAAATCTCTAGTATCATGTAATGGACTGAGCTCCCGTTGCTTGTCCCGGCTTCTGTCAACCTAGCAGTTCGAAAGCATGTAAAAATGCAACTAGAAAAGTAGGAACCACTTTGGTGGGAAAATAAACGTGTTCTGTGCACCTTCAGTGTTTAGTCATGCTAGCCACATGATCACAGAGACATCTTCGGACAGCACTGGCTCTTCAGCTTTGAAACAGAGATGAGCACCACCCCCTAGTCAGGAACGACTAGCACATATGTGCTAGGGGAACCTTTACCTTTACCTATATGCTATGTAACAAAAGCTGAGGAAAAAATAAGAAATAGTGTTTGATGGCTCAGTGCTTAAAGATTATAAATCTGACAGACTAGATTTCAGACACTAGAGCCAGGCTATGGGGTGAGCTCCCATTACTTGCCCTAGCTCCTGCCAACTTAGCAGTTCAAAAGTATGAAAATGCAAGTAGATAAATAGGTACCACTTTGGTGGGAAAGTCACAGCATTCCATGTGCCTCAGCTTATAGTCATGCTGAGCACATAACCACAGAAATATCTTCAGACAATGTTGGCTCCCTCAGCTAAGAAATAGAGAGGAGCACCACCCTTAGAGTCAGAAAAGACTGGACAAGGGAAACCCTGACTTATTTTTTGTGACTCTACATCAGAGATGGTATTCAGTAGGTTATGACCAGTTCTGGAGAACCAGTAGTGGAAATTTTGAGTAATTTGAAGAACTAGTAAGTACCACCTCTGACTGCCCTCTGCCCCCATCTATTCTCTGCCTCCTGAGTCCCAACTGATCAGGAGGAAATGGAGATTTTCAGTATACTTCCCCTGCCATGCCCACCAAGCCACGCCCACAGAACCGGTAATAAAACATTTTGAATCCCACCACTGCAGTCTACATCAATATGTACAGTATGTGGAGAGGGAGAGGGGAATGTATCTTTTAAAAGTTTCACTTTTATTTTCATGCAAAATTTTAGTACAAACATTATAGCTTCTTTTTTTTTAGAATAGCAGTACACATTTCTATCTTTTTTTTATCAAAAAGAAATGTACCTTGAGAATAAACATTTTGAAAACACTTTTAAAAAAGAAACTAATTATGCTCATCTTGAACACATTAAATGGGAAACGGTATGGAAATGACTTGGAATAACAAGGGCAAAGATGTTACAAATCAAAACCACATTGCTTAGCTGGATTGTACAGCCCACTTAATTGACATTTGTATGGTGTGATAAGCTTGAATGGTTTTATCCCTTTTAGGGATTCTGTCTATGTATGTGGGCTTTTGTTTTTGGTGACCTACCCTATTTTATGACCCGTTCACATTTGATACTTGGAATATATTCTAATACTGCAGCAAATGGGTTCATTCGACAATCTGGTGCAATGTAATGGTGCCAGCTCAGCTGTTTAGGCCGGCATTTGCTAACATGGCACAAATGCTGTCTCTTGTGTCTTGCTGTTCTGTCGTTCTCTTGACAGTTGCTCATGTAAAAATGAAGCGGGTCCCCACCCTGCCTCTTTTGATTGATGCCCAAGCTCACCCGTAAGCTCTACTGGGGAATCTTTCCAAACCTCTGAGGTCTGTCCGCTGCTAAGCTTCCTTTGCTTGATGTGCTGCTCAGCGGATGGCAGGTACTGGAGCGGGGGCAGCTCTTTGGCCTCTGCATACGCTCTGTGTCAGAGGCAATTACTGCTGGCATTAATAAGAGATCTGGTCTTCCGTCTGGCAAGCGAGAGGCATCACACTGGGTCGTGAACGGCAAGATGCTGCTCTTTTCCCTAACTGGTGCCATTGCTCTTCATTCATGGTGCCTGCCCCGCTTGGAGAAGAATATATGCTGGCCAAACATTGAGAAGCAAAAAATATGAGACAGTGGGCATCCTTCAGGCTGTTGGACTTTAACTTTCACCATCCCTAAATAACATGGTTTGCAGAAGAAGGCTAGCCTAAGCATACTTCCCACAAAAATGACCTTTGGGAGAACAATTAATCAGTGGAACAGCTTGCCTCCAGAAGTTGTGAATGCCCCAACACTGGAAGTCTTTAAGAAGATGTTGGATAGCTATTTGTCTGAAACGGTATAGGGTTTCCTGCCTAGGCAGGGGGTTGGACTAGAAGACCTCCAAGGTCCCTTCCAACTCTACTATTGTATTGTATTGTATTATCTTTAGCCCACAGACTCCTGTGTATAATATGACAGTAAACATACCAGTCTACCTTACAGGAATGTTGCACAAATGAGACAAAGTGACCATAGTGATTTATTATTACAGTTTGTCACCCAGTCAGCCAGCCATTCAGAATAGATTTGACATTTTTGTCCAATTATCCAGTCCTTCCTAAGGGCCTGGAATGAACAGAAGTGGATTATTGATGTGATAATAGGTATGGATTTGGCATTTTTATCCACTTATTATGGTTTGTCACACAGTCGGCCAGATGTTTAGGTTAGATTTGGCATTTTTGTCCGCCTATCAAGTCCTTCCCAAGGGCCTGAGATAGGCAGATGTGGATGTTTGATGATGTTCATGGTGTTGCAGGATGTGAGCATTTCTGAGTAAAGCTGCATTTTGCAACTGACTGATGCTGATTTTGTCAATGTCGATGGTGTTCAGGTGTTGTTCAGGCTGTTTTGGGATTGTACCCAAGGTGCCTATTGCTATATATAAATATATTCCCTTTGCTGTCTTTTGCCACATTCATTCTGCTCCTCTTTGTAGATTCAGCAAACATACTGAATGATTTCATGGAAAGAACTTTAGAGGTCATTTAGTCCAGAATTATATTGTAGATGCAAATAGTAGAATTCTCAGTGTGGCAAGATTTATCTGTAGGTAATGACAATGATGATATTATCCATTCAGTTGTATCCAACTCTCAGCAATCCTGTTGCCCAGGTCTCTCCATGTGATCACTCCTCCGACACTTCTTCAAAGGCCAGTTCGAGGGGGGACAAGATCATTCCTGTTACGTCAGGAATTACTGACCCTGAACTTCCAGCAGAACAGGCTTCGGCTGGGAACAGCTTGCAGGCCAGTGAAGAAGAGGGGGAGCAGCTGCCTGCCATAGCTGATCTCAGAGCATGCAGGGCAGAGAAGTGGAGGTCTGCCAGATTGCTTGAGAAAAGGGCCCAGCCCTCTTGATGGGTTGCACTGGCAGCTCTTTAGCACAACAGGCAGAGGAAGGTGTTGCTGGAAGCAACATGTATGGGCCATGGCTATGTGCTCGTTTGTGTTTCCTGAGTCGGAATTACTATACCCCATGAGCTAACGTGGATGTACTTTCAGTTTTGCCTTGGGGCTTTATGTTTGATTATTGGATTTACTGTTTGAGCAGCGTGCTGTTTGTGTTATGGACTAATTGGCCATTGCCTGAGGAAGTAATATGAGCTTGCTTGTGGCTGGCTTTGGTTGGGACAGTCATAAAGCCAGATGAATACAACTGCTGGCGGGAAACAAATAAAAGCCTCCATAAATCACACTGACATGTGAATGAATGGGGCAACACACTTCACTTCTTCTGATCTTGCACTACATCTTTGATTTTTTTCTTTTATATGCTCCGGCTGGTTTCAGCTTTGATCGTATCCAGCCACCATGTTGTTTGGTAGTCTGGTTTCCTTTTACGACAAACTAACTCCAAATGTAATTGCTTTCTCCCACGAATCCCCATGCCTGGCATGGCCAAAATAAGTGTGGCGTAGTTTTGTGAAATGCCTTTCTTGTGATATATCTGGTGTTCTGTTATCCAGTACTTGCTTATTGATCATCTTAGCTGTCCAAGAAACATGCAGGACCCTTCTCCAGCATCAGTCTATAGGTATTAAATAATTAGAGTTTGGAAGAGCTTGGAAGATTCACTACATATCATCCTTGGGTTTGGGCCTGCATCAATCTTGCCAAACTAAGGATTCGACAATCTGCATCTACAACATGCTCTGTGAACTATTTGGAAGAAGCTCTCTTCATTCTCTTTCTCTCACACATAATATTCAGACTCGCTCCAGACGCCGTTAGATATGTTGTTACTCCTGTTAGCTATCTTAGCCAGTTGGAGTCAGCAAACCATCGGAAAGCATTTTCACTCACACGGTGCCATGCGCTTCCATTGACCATCCTGCATAGCAAGTATAAAAAGGTACAACTGACTGAAAGACTCTGATCCTGTGGCTCAGGAGAGGTGGAGACCGTTGGTCACATACTTCTTCAATCTTCCTTTTACAGAGGGATTAAAAAAAAAAAACATATTCTTCCAATAATTGCTAAGTATCTTGGCTGTTCCAAAATTGCTTATCTCCAGTGGCTGATTAAGGACAAACAGCCCATAACTACAGTGCAGGTGGCTAGATTCTGTGCAGCAGCCCTCGGGATTCGTCAGAAACACGTGTCTAATCCACCATAGCTATTTTATACCACAAATGTGGCAAACCTACTTTTTTTAAAAAAAAAAAAGTTTTATTTTTCCTTTCAAATTCATTCTTAATTAAAAGAGTTTTATACAAACAAATTTTCCCCCTTTTCACCCCCCCCACCATACAATGTAAATCTCATACAGATGCTATGCCCCCCCAACCCCCCCCAAAATTTTCTCATTCAAATGTTGTACTAAATACTTTACCCCCTCCCCTCCCCCATCTTAAAATAGATTACTCATTCACATATTATACCCCCTCACCTCCCAACAAACATAATATAAGTTTCTCTTAAAGTAACAATAGCCCATTAATCCCATCTTCTAAGTTAGTTGAACATATATAAATCATAATATAAATTTCTCTTAAAATAACAATATTTCATTAATCCCATCTTCTAGTTTAATTATGCATGTATATTACCCCACCCTCCACCCTAACCCACCCCCACCCCCACCTCCCACTCAAACCCCCCCCCCTGACTTCCGCTATACACCACTCTAACAATTCCAAGCAACCCATGTATTATTTACTCGAATCATCTATCAGTCTAAACATTCTTACCTAAAGGCTACATAATAACTCCTAGTCTGGTATTTATTCTGTATATAATCAATCCATTTTACCCATTCCTATGTATAATCCTCCTGCTTCTGAGCTTTTAAGAAAGCTGAATTTTTTGCCATTTCGGCGAACCCCGCCACCTTCTGAATCCATTGATCAATTGTCGGTAAAAAATCTTTTTTCCAATGTTGCGCAATCAACAACCTAGCTGCTGTGACCATATGCAAGACCAATTTTGTTTCCCCTTTGGTAAAATCCTTAGCAATGCAAACCTTCTTATTCCTTTCCCTTTTTAGTATTAAACTGGCTACCAGTTTATAGATAGTAATTTTAGTATAGTTAGACCATGTATAATTGACAGACTGGATTTTATCATACATTTTAGCTTTTTATTATTTTATACTAGAATTTTTAATTGTGTTTTTTATTTGTTCTGGCCTAAGACTGTAATAAATTGAATTGATAATAAATTGAATTGATTGAATAGCCAGACTGAGTGGCCTTTTATTCCTCTGGAATGCACCCCTTCCTTCCTGGAAATCCACCTGCTTATATTTAATCCTTCTTTCATTGCATTTGTACCTCACTTTTCATCTCAGAAAAGTGACACACATAAAGTTCAGGCCAAGCATAAAGCACACAATCATGGCTTCCATCTTGACTTTTTTTAAAAAAATCACAGATTCCTCATGAACAATCGTCAACACAGTTTGTGTTGTCATTAGAGGATTTTGTATCAGACAGTTTCTAAGTGGATCGGGCCTACTGCTTTTCTTTTATTTGTCTGCCTTTAGTCAGGCCTTTGTGGCTTTGAGGATATATAATGGCATGATTTTGGTTTGTGTGTGTGTGTATGCATGTTGTCTTCCTGTTTACTTAGTATCAGCTCGACCTCTTAGGCCCTTTGTACATATTTTCTCCCTCCAAGACATGCCATCTATCATTATTCCCCCACAGTTGTTATTTCTGAGTGCTTTGGGATGAAATAGGCACCAGGCATTATTTTTTCTTTACCATGGCCCTCTTTGACCCTCTCCTTCCCCTGACGCACAACAAGCTTTCATCTGAAGCATTCTGAGACCCATTAAACTGAGCAAAGCTGCGGTTTTCAGCTGGGCATTATCTTTTGTTCTTCAGGCTTTTGAGCTCTTCTTTGTAGCAATCGAGTGTGTTTGTGGCACAGCATTTTTAGAAAGGGCACATGCCACACAGCGTGGGGGTAGGAAGGTGCCACAATCTAGCCATCCAGAAGAATGTGGCTGTTGGGCATTGGTTGAGGCAGAGCTTTAGAGCCATGTTTCTTCCTAAAGAAAAGAACACAGTTCAGCCAACAGGCCAACAATGTGCGTCAGACAATGCTTGTTCATAATTTGTCACATATTGGGTTTTTCTTGTCTTCTGGGCCCCACACATTATTGTTTATTGCTAAGATGACTGGTCTTACTTTTTCATCTATCCTTAACGGCAACAGCAGGCTTGGAAACAAATGGTGAGAGAAGGAGAATGATTCTTCCTCTTCTACTTAGAGAATAGCTACATTAAACTACTGAAGATATTTGCCCCAGCTAGTCATTTCAAGAACTGCAACTTACCTGAGCTTTTGTTTTCTTTTTTTGCTTCTTGATTCCATTTTGTTTTCACTGGATTCCAACTACTTTCCTGTGGTTAATCTAATCATGGGCTACTCTGGTAGCCTCATTGGCAGGGTTGCATAACACTGAACTATAGAGTATTTTCATACAAGTGTGATCAAATAGTTTAAAGTTTGGTGTGTCCCGTAAAAATCACTGCTGTATAAGGTTCCATCCTTTTGGCTATTAAGTCTGAGGGCAAAGAAGGGCATATGATTGATCTGTGTGAGTCATTCCAAGAGTTTAATAAATGCTTTAAATAGCTGTTATAGGCATCTGTTTGCTGGCCTATGTTGGAACAGAAGCTGGACAGATATTTCTCCGTGATGCTTTGGGATTGAATTCCTGTGCTTTTCAAGAGTTGAACCATGAGTATGTCCAGGGGGAAACAACTTGTGTGAGTGACAAAATATGACCCATGACATTCTTATTTACTTATTTAAAAGATTTATATGGCCGCCCATCTTAAAACCAACTCACAATACAACCTCATAACTATAAAATCATAAAATAAGACTAAATTACCGGCTCCTCGGTGGTCCTTTTGGGATGCCCCACAGACAGCTCCAGATATCCTCATTCTGTCCCAGAGCTTGGGTTAAAAGCCAGATCTTGAAGACCTTCTGGAAGGATAAGCAGGTGAGGACCTGCCAACTCACTGAGGTGAAGGTTTTCCATAAGGTATCAGCAGCCTCAGAGAAGGCATGCTTCTAAGATTCCACTAGGTGGCAAAATTATAGAGTAGGAACTTTGAGCATGCTTTCCCTACCCCAGTGATGGTGAACCTTTTTGGCACGGAGTGCCCAAACTGGAACATGGATGTAGGCACGCTGGCCAGCTGGTATTTGGTTTTTTAGCACACGCCTGCATGCTGGCCAGCTGGTGTTCGTGTACGCCAGAGCACCAGAAATCCAAAGACCAGCTGGCTGGCACACACATGTCTGGATTTTTCAGGGTGTTTTCCGGGCCTTTTTCAGGCCATTTTTCAGTGTTCCAGCACCTCTGAAGACCAGCTTCCGGCACGCTGGAAACCAGAAGAGTAGCTGGCGATGGCACACTTGCCCACAGAGTGGGCTCTGCATGCCACCTCTGGCACCCATACCATAGGTTCACCATCATGGCCCTATCCTATCATACCTGGTAGAACAGGCGGATACTCTCATGGAAGGGCAGTCCCACATCATGATGTAATGAATGTGCATCCCCTATTTGAGCTGGACATTAGAATAGAGTATTCTTTATTGGCCCAGTGAGGTTGGATACACAAGGAATTTGTCTCCGGTGCATAAGCTCTCAGTGTAATACAAACAACAAAGTAATATAATCATACAATACCAATAGTAGAAGATAATAGACAAGGTAAGGATGATAGTAACACAGTCCTACTATTACTACATTATATACATATTAGATTATGTTACTTACTACATTACATGCATACTACATTGTATTACCTACCACATTACTATATTACATACATACTACATTACATTGTAGTAACATAGTACTACATTAGCATGCTGTATAGCAATAGCCTATACTGTATACCTCCCATTAGTGCTTTACAGCATTCTCTGGGTGGTTTACAATGTAAGCATTATTTGCATATTGTCTCCAACAATCTGGGTCCTCATTTTACTAACCTTAGAAGGATGGAAGGCTGAATCAACTTGAGTCCTGTCAGGATCAAACTCCAGGCTGTGGGCAGAGTTTGCCTGCAATACTTTATGTAATTTGCATCTTGATGTCACTGTATGTGTGCAATCAATCCTAATTGGATGTAGACATCTGGGATTAGACTTTAGTGCTCAACTCCATGATCTCATAATTCTATTAAGTAAGTAAGCAAGTAGAAGAATGTAGGAATTAGGCCTGTGAAGAGGAGGCTGGATTTGCTTCTGCAAGATGCTGTTTGCCTTAACAAGGAACACTGTGTCACGGATGCCTCTTCTGGCTATAGAAAGAGTTGGGGGAGTCCTTGAGAGCACTTAAAAGAGAGCAGTAGAGCTGCTTTGCTTTTAGAAATAGGGGAGAGTGTTGCATTGCTTTTATTTATTTTATTTATTTCTATTTCATATTTCTAAACCACCCATTTTCCTCAGACTGCTTTTGCTCAACTGCTTTCAATCGAATGCTTTTGTTGAATCACCATCAAATATCAAAATTGCACAGCCTTAGTAGGAACAGCAGAATGAGTTCAGGGAAAGAAAATAAAGGCAGTGTAAGGAAATAAATGTTATGAGGAAAATGTGAAGGGACTAGAAGCTGAGCCAGTAGCTGGAAAAGAAAGGGAATACAATATCACCCTCAAAAGCCTGAAGGTTTGTCATGTAGGAGAGGGCAAATTCTCCTTCTCACTTGATCCAGAGGACAGGACTAAATTTATTGAGCTCAAGTTACCAAGAAGAAGGATATTGACAATAAGAACAACTTGCCACTGAAACCAATAATATTGAACAGAAATGTTTTCCCCTTTCTGGAACCTTCAGGACAGGTGAAGGTTGAACCCTGAAAACTAATTTGTACTGGAGTCTCCTTGCTTATGATCTTTTTCTTCCATAAAGTGTTATTGATTCTTTCATTTTCTACACTATCCATAGATTTGTATCTGTCTAGGATCCCCCCCCCTCCTGATCAGTAAATATATGGGAAATGTTATTGAGCTAAAGCATTCACATTATTTTCAATCCCCATGCACCTGAGGATGGATGGATGGATGGATGGATATAGATAGATAGATAGATAGATAGATAGATAGATAGATAGATAGATAGATAGATAGATAGATTGATAGATAGATATAGATAGATAGATAGATATAGATATATATAGATATATAGATATATTTCCCGTGTAAGATTGAGATTGAGATTACACGGGAAAAGACCCGAATACAACAAAACCAGCATACCTACACCCGTGAAAATCTATATATATATATTTGTGTTACAACCCCTGGTATGCCCAAATATGGGAGGGAGCTCACTACTCCCCCTTTCTGTCCTTCGGCTCATTACAGAAAACCATCCAGGCAGAAAACCATATTTTTATTTTTAATGTTGCCTTTTTATATTTGTGTTGTATTTGTGCTGATAAATAAATAAAGGGAGACTAGTATATTTCAAGCTATTTAGCTAGCCATACCCTTACTGGGATTTGAATTTATTTATCAGCACAAATACAACATACACACACACACACACACACACACACACACATACACACACACACACACAGACACACACAGAGACACACACACACATATATATATACCCGCGAAAACCTCAGAAAACGTGTGTATGTATATGTATGTACATATATATATATATATATATATATATATATATATATATATATATATATATATATATATATATATATATATATATATATATATATATATATATATATATAAATAAATAAATAAATAAATTTATATATATATAAAAGAACTGAATTAAAAATCTTACCGTGCCCTATTCCACAGGTGTCAAACTCACGCTGTCAAATTGCCATCATGTGATATACTACAATGTTTTTCCCTTTTGCAGAGCTGGGATGGACGTGGCTTGCACATGACACATCCAGCCCTGTTTGTCACCCCTGCCCTGTTCAATAATAATCTATCTCTTTACTATTAATGATGAACAGGGACTGATTTATCATTGTGGTTTATTTACAGCCTCTCCTTCAATCAAGCTCTTGGTGGATGATCCCATTGTGGTGAACCCTGGAGAAGCCATCACTTTGGTTTGTGTCACAACAGGTGGTGAGCCACTCCCAACCCTAACCTGGGTAAGATCTGTGGGTACCTTACCTGAGAAGATAATACTGAAAGGTGGGACGTTGACCATCCCTGCTATCAATTCTGATGATGCTGGCACCTATAGCTGTATTGCCAACAACAATGTGGGGAATCCAGCAAAGAAGTCCACCAACATCATTGTCCGAGGTAAGAGTTTTCTACAATTATACCTATACATTATACAAGTATCATCAGATTAAGCAGTTGTGGGACGATTGAACTAGATTTTTCTATAAAGGTCTTTTATTCTCTTAACATCATGTAATAAATACTTCTACTTTTTTTTAACTGGAACATATTCATGAGAACAAATATGCTGTTATGTTTTGAGGGATTTTTTTCCTTTGTTTTTAAAAATGTCTATGTACATAAGAGATATTGTTGATCTCTGCTTACTTATAGAGGCAGGTTATCTACAGAGAGTTGTGTTTAGTACTGCAAGAAGCTGCCATACAGGTCTACATTTTAATTAGATCGTATCCAGATGGTTCAAATATACTTCACCTAAGGCTACCCCAGAAAGACTGGTAGCTAGTGAAAGATAGAGGGATGATGTAGTGCCTGTATGAAAGATCTGTAATTGTTGTTAATTACTTCACAGGCAAATTTTAAATCCATAAATGCTTGAACTGACCATCCAAGGGACCTTTGTTCCTATTTGAATTTGTTTGTATGTTAAAACTTGCAGGGAAGTCTTAATACAATACAATACAATACAATAGTAGAGTTGGAAGGGACCTTGGAGGTCTTCTAGTCCAACCCCCTGCCTAGGCAGGAAACCCTATACCGTTCCAGACAAATGGCTATCCAACATCTTCTTAAAGACTTCCAGTGTTGGGGCATTAACAACTTCTGGAGGCAAGCTGATCCACTGATTAATTGTTCTAACTGTCAGGAAATTTCTCCTCAGTTCTAAGTTGCTTCTCTCCTTGATTAGTTTCCACCCATTGCTTCTTGTTCTGTCCTCAGGTGCCTTGGAGAATAGCTTGACTCCCTCTTCTTTATGGCAACCCCTGAGATATTGGAACACTGCTATCATGTCTCCCCTAGTCCTTCTTTCTCTTAAGCTTCTCTTAAGCTAGAAATACTCTGAAATACTCCTATGACAAAATTCTACTTAATGGAAGGCACCCCTTCTGTAAAAATGCACCTTTTTTTTTTGCTAGACTTTTAATTATTAATCATCTTTACTATTAATTTTAAGGATGATAATATTCCTTTTGCTCTTTTTAATGGAAAGGTCAGGTGTAAATTGAATAGGTGTCAGGCTTGGAAGCCATCTTTGTACTGAGCCTCAAGCCCGTCACATGTTCAAACGTATTCTATTGTGGGAAATTGGGAGGGGGATTATGTGGAGCATGGGAGATATGTAGCCATAATAACATTCCTTCTCAGAGAGTCAAGGTCATTTTGTCCCTGTACCTGGGCTGACGTGGATGGGAGGAATCTCCCTTTGTGACAGTGCCTGATTGGACCATGTGAGGGACATGTGGGTGCCGGGACAGGGTCTTGAATTTTCAACTGGGTAGGGAAAACCTGGAAGCTTTCAGATTCAGGTTTTCCCAGATGTGCCAACTTTATGGCTTCTTTAATAAATTTGAATTTTGAGGAACTCCTAGCCTCGGATTCTTATTTGATGAAGGATGCTATTTGGAACCCTAACAATAGGTTAATAATATATCCCAGGATTATTTGGGCCATATCATCTGGCAATAGCCTTCCAAGATTTTAGTATTTTAATAAAACAACTAGAAGATGATGAAGAGTGAAATTGAGATTTTTTTACATAAAGAGGATCTATTATGTCGCATCCCTATGGCCAACACATTCCAGGTGATATTTAGTTCAAGCCTTCTCTTTATGGAATCTTCCTATTCAGTTTACTGTAATAAGCAACAAGGATCTGCACTGATATGAGGGCGAACTGCAGCTTTCTCATCTAAAACCAACAGATCACTGCAAGGTTGTCCTCCAGACATGTTTTCTTCTCTTGCATGAAGGCAACTTAAGAAAACCAGCTTTAAAACATTCATGGCTTGCTATCCTACAAGCCTGTAGTTGGGGTTGCTTACCTGTAAATTTCATAAGACTGAAGATATTTCAGGACATGGTTTCTCTTCCTTCTGGGTATTGTTTTAGGCAGCATTCCCTCCCCCTCCGATTTTTGAAGATTGTGTGTTTGTGCTAAATATATTTGTTCCTCACCTCCATCCCACTTGGCACAAAAACAAAAACACCCTCCATGATGACTCTGCAGTGAGGCACTTTAGGCACTTAATGGCAATGTAGATTTCTGCAGCTACATGTTCTTCTCTCCAGCTATGATTATTTCATGCCTTGGAGTCTTGTTTTGCTCTTTCTGTCCTGCTACCCCCGTCATCTGGGCAGTGGATTGCTTGCTTCAGCCTTTTGCAAGAGAGAACTCAAAAGGAGAGTTTTGAATTATTTCAGTGTGAGGCTCAACGTCACTGACATGATTTAGATAGAACAGTTTCCATCCATTTCCCCCTGTTTGATTGTTAACATCCAGATTTTGAAGTTTGTAGTAGATCAGGTTGATAACATTGAGACCTGGGGAGACAGGGGGAAGGAGGGGGATTGTCAGGTTGTGTGATGTAATGGATACCTTGGTGGATGCAGTCAACAGAGAAGCAGATTTAAATCCCTAATAATACATGGAAGCTACTACCATAATTTTGGCCAATTCCCACCCCACCATCCCATTTGCTCTTCCCTACCTTAGCAGGGATGAACTTTTTTCCTGCCCTCCAAAGGAGAGGACAGTCAAAAATTGCTGCTTAACAAATTATCTTTGCCACATCTCAAATATTAGGCTAACAAAGTCCTGTCATATAAGAATGGGGGGCATCATTTATGATGTTATTGTTGGGAATGGGAAACAGAGGTTGACTCTCCCCTTTCACTGTTTTTTTTTAATTTTATAAAAAAATATTTTTTGAATAAAGACAAACAAACACCTTAAAATCATCTTCCATTACAAATTGTAGAAAGTGTGTCAATTGGTTACAAAGAACATTCGTGCATCCCTTCCACAGTCATCACCTATGATTCATATCAAGTTATATATTTTACGTCACACACACACACACACACACACACACACACACACACACACACACACACACATATATATATATATATATATATATATATATATATATATATATATATATATATATATATATTTTGCTATCATCATACCTCATCCTTCATATGACTGTAGTTGTTTTAACGTCCCTTTATAACAAACAAACATTCCAAAATTTAAAACAAAACCACATTGTGACATTTTTAAATCTATTTTCAATATCAATATCACCCAACCACATTATACCTTTATAACACATTCAAAATAAAAATTAATTATGTTTAATAACAAAAATAATTAGACCACTTTTCTTAATCATTGTTTACAATTTATATCCAATTTCCCTTTTATGGGCAACTGTGCATGTACACACGTGCAAAATTGTGCATGAACCGAACTGGCAGTAATGCTGACAACGCCCCTCCCCTGGAGTAGGGTTTCCTGCCTAAGCAGGGAGTTGGGCTAGAAGATGTCCCTTCCAACTCTGTTATTCTGTATTCTTTAACATAGCACTTGGCTTCAAGGAGATGGATCCAGTCGTCTGATCCGTATCTTCTGTTCAGCAAGAGGGCTACTCTGCTCTACTGTGTAGAATTTTGCGGCTTCCTTTTGAAGGGAAACTTTGATCAAAGCTCTGATGTCTTGAGGAATGGCTGGACAAAACAAAGCAATATTGAGAGAGGGGGGGGGAGAGAGAGGGAGAGAGCAACATTTAAACTAATGAGAAGCAAAAATAATATTTTCCAACGTATAATCCTGAAATATCAGTGAATTTAAATTTTTCAATCTCTAGTTTTTAATGTTGTATTATTATTATTTTATTTTGAAAGAACCAAGAAAATTGCTTTTGATCACCAGGGTGTAATATCTGTATTTATATCTATCTAACTCTATAGCCAACCATATGTTCACATTACAAGTAGCCCACTCATATTGTATAAGCAATGACTAAGGTCTTTAACTATAACATCAGGTCATGGCTTTTCCAACTCTCACCAGATTTCTCCAAGTTATTCTCCCCGAAAACATTGAATAATGAATCAAAACTTTATTTTACCATTCTCTGATGCCTCTTGATCCTTAATGCTTTCCATTTTTGCTTCCTTGTGGCTTGGAGTCCCGCTGCCTATGGAATCTGGCTGAATCACGGTGTAGAACATTTTATTCTGATGAAGCAAATTTGTTCTTTTATAAAAGAAAAGCTTGGTGATGGCAGGACTGGTTGACTATCGCTAAAAGACTACATCACTTTTCAAGGAAGTACAGATTGGTAGCCTCCCCAATCCTGGAACACATACACATACACATACACACAGGTGGGTTGGGATTACAATGCCTAACATCCAAAACTAGTGTGACCAGGAGTTCTGGGAGGTGCAATTCTTGCACATCGGAAGAGAGCCCAGTTGGGAAATGTTAGGTTGTGGTTTCCAAAGACTTTTAGACTCTAACCACCCAGCAATACAACCTCTTCCTCCTTATCCAAACATCCTCAAAAGTGTACAGTTTTTAAGCATCATAGAAGCCAGGATGGGCACATTGTTCCTCTGCCAATAGTTATCCTTTTCTATAATTCCTTGTCATTAATTATAGGATCAGATTGCCTATCCTTGACTTCTTGGATTTTAAAAAAAAGTCTCGTTCACATCTTATAGAATAACAGAGTTGGAAGGGACCTTGGAGGTCTTCTAGTCCAACTCTTTGCTTAGGCAGGAAACTCTATACCATTTCAGCCAAATGGTTATCCAAACTCTTCTTAAAAACTTCCAGTATTGGATCACTCACAACTTCTGAAGGCAAACTGTTCCACTGATTAATTGTTCTAACTGTCAGGAAATTTCTCCTTAGTTCAAAGTTGCATTTCTCCTTGATTAGTTTCCACCCATTGCTTCTTGTTCTACCCTCAGGTGCTTTGGAGAATAGTTTTTACTCCCTCTTCTTTGTGGCAGCCCCTGAGATATTGGAACACTGCTATCATGTCTCCCCTAGTCCTTCTTTTTATTTATTTATTTATTCTTAGCGCTTATAGACCGCCCCCTCTCCCGAAAGGGACTCGACATATTAAACTAGACATTTTCAGTTACTGCATCTTTTCCCTTCCTTCTTACACTTTTATGTAACCAATATTATTGAGAAGGGCTGGCATGTAATTCTTCCAAGCACCTTCCATAGCTGTTACAAAATAAGATTCTAGTCTTTTTCTCTCTCTCTTTTCTATGTGAGTTTCGAAGAAGTATGTAAGCCAATTACAACATAAACTGGGGAAAGCATGCCCTGAAGAATTAATGTTGTACAACTTTTTTTCCCTATCAATTCTCATTCAATTTAATGAGAAAGAAATCACTTCGGAATTGCTTTCAAGGTGAAGAGACTATCTGTGAAATTCTCATACTCAGAGTGTGGTGTTCTAAGTACTTCATTACAGGGTGGACAGGATTTATGTGTGAATATCCTATACTTCAGGGTACAATCTTTTCTCTAACATTTTGCAGCCTTTCTGGCTTTCTCTCATTCAGTTAAATCCCAAAAGAAGATATCATCATCATCATCTGCAAACCCCTCCTATCTTGCTTCTTTTCCTGATTAGAGAGTGAGAGTAGCCAGGAATGAGAAGCTGTGTAAACAGAAAAAAGAAAATACTCTCTCCTGCCCCAATGATAGTCAGCTGAAAAATGCCACAAACAATGAATGAATATAATTCTTAAGAGCACTAAAAAATAAGATAGAAAAACATAAACTTTTTTTTTCATAATGAAAGAAAGCCATTGAGAACTAACAAGTAGATGTTGGCATAGAATTAAAAAGCAGCTGCTAGCAGCTCTGCTGACTCTAACAAAGAATTTGTTATTTACACAAAGGTCAACTGGATGGCAATGGAAGGTGCACAAACTATCAAACTTAGAGAATCCTCCTGGTGACATTCCTAAGTGAATGAAGGCAAATCAACATGTCCCAGGGCAATATTGCAGGATCCAATCAGGGGAGGTCACTGGGACTAGAGGTTTAGTCTTTCTTCTGAGCTTTCAGACTCGTGCTGGAGCCCATTCTCAGGGAACTTCTCTCTAGCAGAATGTATGAGGGAAATTCCCTGAGGATGGGTTTCAGCACTAGTCCAAAAGCTCAGAAGACTTAAGCCTCTGGTCCTGGTGACTTACCCAGATTGGATCCTGCAATATTCCTCAGCAATCAGCATTCAGAGGCATGTTGTCTTCAGTTATAGATCTTAGTAGATTCGACTGTGAGTTAGTGATTATCTCAGCCTCCTCCAATGAGCTTCAGAAGTGCATGAGGATTAGAACTATGTTATCTCCAGTCTTAGAGCAAACTATTAAACTATTATTTTTATCTTCTAGATCAGGGGTGTCAAACTCAAAGCCCAGGGGCTGGATCCAGCCCACGGGGTGCTTAGATATGGTCCACGGGAATGCCCTGGAAACAGAGAAAGACTGGCCCGCAGTGCCTCTGCCATTGAAAAAGGAGCTCGGGAGAGCAGGGGACAGCTCTCCTGAGCTTCGTTTTTGCCTGCAACGGATTGCAGGAGGTCGTCGCAGCCAAAAACGGAGCTCAGGAGCCCGTTTTCACAGGCAGACGCTTGGGCCGACCCAGACACGAGTGATGTCAAGCTGGCCATGCCCACCCTGGTCACACCCACACTGTTCCCCCTGTAGTCAAACACAACCCAGATGCTGCCCTAAATGATATTGAGTTTGACACCACTGTTCTTGATATAGTGACTAGTAGCCATGCATATCTCAAAGTCACCATTCACCTTGGTGGTTTATTTATTATGTTGTTTATTCATTGATTCTAATTGCTTCCTTCCTTTCCTCCAGGGAGCTCAGTGCTGTATACATGGTTGACCAACTTCCCCCATTTTAGCATCATGACAGCCTTGTGAGGTAGATTAGATTGTGAGTTAGTGACTAGCCCAGCTTCCTCCAATGAGCTTCAGAAGTGCATGAGGATTAGAACTGTGTTATCTCCAGTCTTAGAGCAAACTATTAAACTACTATTTTGAATTCTGATTGAGGGGGACCAGACCTCTCTTTCATTTTTTTTCCTGTGCAACATTATGTGCAGATGTGCAGTATGTCATATAACTCTGTGTTCTGTCACATGATTCTAATAAATATGCAGACACAGGCTTGGCTGTCTGCCACAACTAATTACAGAGATAAAACCACCCATTGGCTAGGAGCCTAGAATGCTATCTTCAAGAAACCAAGATTAGACTTACGGAGTGCTTTTTCAACGGCCAGTAAAATGGACTGTTGTTTCCTGCAAAGATTCCCCTCCCATCGCTTCACCTATAAACTCTTTGGGAGGAACCACAACCTTAGCCAGCTGTCCCTACTTCCTTCTATGATGTCTTCTCCACAGCTGTTCCTTTCTCCTCTCAGCTCTACGCACACACACATCAGGGACAAGCTCCCTCTGTTCCACTTCACTGCTCCCTGACTCAGATGCCACCTGGTAGCCAACAGGCCTCTCTAGTTCCTGCTCTGACTTCAAACACCCTCCAGAGTCTTCCTCATCCTCCAGAGCAGTCCCACAATGGTCTGAGCTGTCAGAGTCCACCAACAGCTCAGCCGGCTGCTGCTGGGCCACAACGCTCTGTGAATATTATTTTCAAAGAGAATATATCCAGTTAAATCCCTGATATCCTTGAGAATTGCTTCAGTAAGCAGGAGGCTCAAATAAACCCCTGGATGTATTTTTTGTGGATGAATTCCTTTTGGTTGTTTAGAATTCACCTATTGGATTAATCTGCCCAAATTCAGTAGCTCATTGGAAACTCTCTTCCATTCTACCCCCTCTGTCAAATCCAAAACATTTGTAACATGGAAATGCAAACTCCTTTGCAGTGGGAACTTTTAATAGCTGGTGAATCATTCACTGGAGAACACTCCCCCTGTAAGAAAGGCCCTGACATGATTATTTTATGAGGGTTGTCATCTCTGTTTGCACTTTATGTTCTAGTACGTTCCATTTTTTTTTACTCAGGATGACAAGTTTAAAAATATAGCTCCCAGGAAAGTGTGGGGTTAGGTGGATAACCAGCAAAGTGAATTAAAAATGGAAACCACTATTTTCATCAATCCTTCTTCCTCTCTTCTTTGAGGATTAGCATTCATGAGGCAACTGGTATATTTAGTACTTCATTAGATGAGTTGTTTATTACAAAATACATTGGCAACATTTGCAGACACTTCAGAAATTCTATTTTTCCTGGTTTATTTTGTGTCTCATCTCATTTCTTAAAAAGTGGCATAGGAGGCGTGACCTGGCTGCATATTCCTGTAGGGCAGAATGCACTTCCCGAAGCTACAGATATTTCCTTTGTTTAATTTCAGTTAAATTGCTGCAGAATTTACATCTGCTTTGGTTGACTTCATGAAGGCTTTTATCAGAAAGTGGATGAAGGAGATATGACATCCTGGATCTCTCGAACTTTTGGCATCTTTCAGTGGCTGGACTAACATTCTCTTTTGGGTCATCTGGCAGGACACTTTTTGTAATGATTCTTATCTTTTTTGTCAGACCATCTAGAACAGGGACCGGCAATCCGTGGCTTTGGAGCCAAGTGTGGCTCTTTCAGCCCTCTGCTGCAGCTCCTTATAGCTGGTCAACTCCACAATTGATAGGGCTTTTGGTTAGAACAAGAAGAGGAAAAAGGATGCCGCAGTAGGGGGAGACTCTATGGTGGGAGGACCGGACATCTGGTTGGCTCCATAATTGAACAGGGGGCTTCTGGTTAGGACCTTTGTGGCTCTTTGAGTGTTTAAGGTTGCTGACCCCCAATCTAGAAAATAGAGCTAGGGAACCACAGTTCAACGCCTAGTTTGTTGACCTGCAGTGTTGCACATGTTTCGTTCTTGTTCCCCATACTCTTCACCAGGTACATGGAACTGCTACTCAAGAAGGACATTTGGAACTTTGGAGTGTGGAGCCATCCGAATTGTATGCTGATGATACTAGACTAGGTTTTTCTTCACCATTCAAATCTAAGCAACCGATCAGTATCTTTAAATGTTGCCTAACCTTCAAAAATGTCTAGATAAGGAAGAGGACACATCAAGCACTATGATAGTATCTGTGAGTTTATGATTCTATAAGTACCGAGTGAGTTCAGCATTTGAAAAGAACAAAGGAAACTGACACTACTCAGGTTTCCCTGAGATAGATAGATAGAGAGATAGATGATAGATAGAGAGATAGATAGATAGATAGATAGATAGATAGATAGATAGATAGATAGATAGATAGTGTGTGTGTGTGTGTGTGTGTGTTACATGCACACATTCACACACAGTATACGCATATTCCCTCTGTTCCCCTTGGATAAAGATTTCATGAGTCATGGAATAATAAATGAGCCTTTCTGCATATTTATTCATAGCAACTGAAGCCTGAGCCTCATGAGATTAAACAAAATATAATTAAAATTCTATCCTGATTTAGGGGGGGGGGGGAAACCACCCACCCTGCATCACCAAATGAAATCTTCAGATGATGAAAAGCTGGGAAGAGGAAATGAAAAAGCTATGAAACTTGGCTGATCTTAGCTGCATCTCTGCAGCCTCGAAAAGAAGAACAAGGGGAAAGTACTTGAAATTATACACCTTGTCATTCATTGTACCTCTTGCTCCTGTTCCTCATTGGAAAATGAATAAATTAAAGCTCAGAAATGAAGACTTCTTTATGAAAGTTATATTTTAGAAAGATAAAAAACAAAGAGCCCATTATTGAGCTGTTGTGACTTTGTTTCTTATTCTTCCCAGAAAGAGACAGATCTATTTCCCTTATTGCATCTTCTTTAAAAATATCTCTCTTTTTCCTCCTTTTCCTCCTGGATAGCAATAGTAGTAGTAGTGCTTAGACTTGCCGCTTCGCAGTGCTTTACAATCCTCTCTAAGTTTACACAGTCAGCATATTGCCCCCATCAATATGGGTCCTCATTTTACTCACCTCAGAAGGATGAAAGGCTGAGTCAACCAAGTGAAACTGCCCAACTGCTGGCAGTCGGCAGAATTAGCCTGCAATACTGCATTCCAGACGGAGTGGCTGTGGGTTCCGGCCCCCCGGTTCAACCAGTTAATCCCATCCCTGGCCATCGGGGGCGTACAACTTGCCCCCGTGGAGCGGGCGCGCAATTTGGGCGTCCTCCTGGATGCCCGGCTGTCCATGGATGACCATGTGACAGCCGTGGCAAGGGGGGTGTTCCACCAGGTTCGCCTGGTGCGCCAATTGCGCCCCCTACTGGACCGGGACGCCTTGCACACAGTCACTCATGCACTGGTGACGTCTCGCCTGGACTACTGTAACACTCTCTACATGGGGCTTCCCTTGAAATGCACTCGGAGACTACAGTTGGTCCAGAATGCGGCCACGCAGGTAATTATGGGGAGTACAAGGTACTCCCATGTGACACCTTTCCTGCGCGAGCTGCACTGGCTTCCTGTGGTCTATCGGGTGCGTTTCAAGGTCTTGATAACGATCTTTAAAGCGCTCCATGGCTCAGGACCTAGATACCTGCGGGATCGTATCCTGCCCCATACATCCCTGCGACCAATTCGCTCACACAGAGAGGGACTTCTCCAGGTGCCGTCCACCAGACAGTGCCGAGGGGCGGCGCCTAGGAGCAGAGCCTTCTCTGTGGCGGGCCTAGCCCTGTGGAATGACCTCCCTCTGGATATTAGGATTACCTCTGACCTCCGCGCCTTCCGTGTAAAGCTCAAGACCCACCTATTCCAAGTAGCTGGCCTGGCTCAACCATAGTTTGATCATATCGCTCCTGACGGGTTTTTTTATTTTATGATTTTATTTAGGGGATTTTAAACTGTGATTTTAATTGTTCCCATTCATTTGTCTACCTCCTCCACGTATATGTCTATATTTTGTGTCTGTATTGTCCATATTTGTATTTTATATGTTTTTATTGTACGCCGCCCCGAGTCCTTCGGGAGAGGGTGCGGCTAACAAATAAATTTTTTATTATTATTATTATTATTATTATTATTATTATTATTATTATTATTATTATTATTATTATTATTATTATTATTATTCTAGCCATTGTGCCACCAGGGCTCTCGGTGCTATTCCACTAACTCTAGCATAATTTTAGTGGTGCAAATGTTCAGCTGGTTCAGAAATCTATACAAACATCTCTATTCATGCCTTCCTATACTGTACGTGATGTGTTGTATACAATTCTCCATAGGTTGTGCTTTGGTGTCACTTTCTCTATTTCAAAAGCAGAAGGCTAATTGCATCCCAGATTGCATAAATAACTCAAAGAATGCTAATTTGGTCAGTTTATGTTAAAGTGCCGATCACTTCAGACTCTAGAAAGAGTGCAGAGAAGAGCAGCAAAGATGTTTAAGGGACTGGAGGCTAAAACATATGAAGAACGGTTGCAGGAACTGGGTATGTCTAGTTTAATGAAAAGAAGGACTAGGGGAGACATGATAGCAGTGTTCCAATATCTCAGGGGTTGCCACAAAAAAGGAGTCAAGCTATTCTCCAAAGCATCTGAGGTTAGAACAAGAAGCAATGGGTGGAAACTAATCAAGGAGAGAAGCAATTTAGAATTAAGGAGAAATTTCTTGACAGTTAAAACAATTAATCAGTGGAACCACTTGCCTCCAGAAAGTGGATTTGTCAAAAACAGATCATGCCAGACTAATCTTATTGCATTCTTTGATAATGTGACAAAATTAGTGGACCAGAGGAATGCCGTTGATATAGTTTACTTGGACTTCAGTAAGGCTTTTGATAAGGTAGACCATAACCTACTACTAGATAAAGTAGAAGAATGTGGGTTAGACAGCATCACCACCAGATGGATTGGTAACTGGCTGACCAACCGCACTCAACGTGTAGTTCTCAATGGAACTGCATCTACATGGAGGGAAGTATGCAGTGGAGTACCCCAAGGCTCTGTTTTAGGCCCAGTACTCTTCAACATCTTCATCAATGATTTGGATGAGGGAATAAATGGGGAACTCATCAAATTTGCAGATGATACCAAGCTGGCAGGAATAGCCAACACTCCAGAAGATAGGCTTAAGATACAGAAGGATCTTGACAAACTTGAACATTGGGCACTATCTAATAAAATGAAATTCAATGGTGAAAAGAGTAAGGTTCTACATTTAGGCAACAAAAACGGAATGCACAGGTACAGTATAGGTGATACCTTACTCAGTAGTAGTAACTGTGAAAGGGATCTTGGAGTCCTAGTGGACAACCATTTAAATATGAGCCAGCAGTGTGCAGCAGCTGCCAAAAAAGCCAACACAGTTCTAGGCTGCATCAACAGAGGGATAGAATCAAGATCACGTGAAGTGTTAATACCACTTTATAATGCCTTGGTAAGGCCACACTTGGAATACTGCATTCAGTTCTGGTCGCCACGATGTAGAAAAGATGTGGAGACTCTAGAAAGAGTGCAGAGAAGAGCAACAAAGATGATTAGGGGACTGGAGACTAAAACATATGAAGAACGGTTGCAGGAACTGGGTATGTTTAGCTTAAGAGAAAGAAGGACTAGGGGAGACATGATAGCATTATTCCAATATCTCAGAGGTTGCCACAAAGAAGAGGGAGTCAAACTATTCTCCAAAGCACCTGAGGGTAGAACAAGAAGCAATGGGTGGAAACTAATCAAGGAGAGAAGCAACTTAGAACTGAGGAGAAATTTTCTGACAGTGAGAACAATTAATCAGTGGAACAGCTTGCCTCCAGAAGTTGTGAATGCCCCAACACTGGAAGTCTTTAAGAAGATGTTGGATAGCTATTTGTCTGAAACGGTATAGGGTTTCCTGCCTAGGCAGGGGGTTGGACTAGAAGACCTCCAAGGTCCCTTCCAACTCTACTATTGTATTGTATTGTAAGTATGAATGCTCCAACACTGGAAGTTTTTAAGAAGATGTTGGCTAACCATTTGTCTGAAGTGTTGTAGGGTTTCCTGCCTAAGCAAGGGTTGGACTAGAAGACCTTCAAGGTCCCTTCCAACTCTGTTATTTTGTTCTGTTACTAGAAGGATTGCATGCTTTGGTGTGATCCTGCTGAAGAAGAATCTGTCCAAACATTGAAGTTAGAAAGACACTGTTTCAACAAGAACTATTTCATAGAACATATGAGTTCTTTCAAAGAGAACCTCTTGATCAGTGAAAAAATACCTTAAACCAACATATGGGCTTTGTTTGAAAAGGGGAAGGGAATTTTCAACTTGCTGAAGCAAACTGTTCTAGCTCTTAACAGTTCTTACTATAGGAAGGTTGTCATTGGTTGTATAAGAAAGTCATTTCCATGCATTACTTCCAAGCTTTGAACTTTAGAGATTTGGACTTCCCACTTAGCATCCATACTTTCAGTTTTGCAAAATGAAGTCAACACCTTGTTCAGGCGGGCTTTTTCCTATTAGCTGATGTTTGCATGGAAATTCTTGGTCACTCAGGTCAAGGTTGTCCCAAAGGTGTTTTTCCAGAAAGGCAATGGGACTTTATTTCCCCCCCCCCCCTTGAATTGAAGAAACGTCTTGAATGAGGAGCAAAACATTTTGAAAGAAAAAGAAAACCCAAGAAAGTCCAGTTACCTTTTGGAAAAGCACCTTTGGAACGGGTGTTTGCATATTTCTAGGTTGGGTTTTAATTAATTGAATAAATCCATGTGTCCTTGTATGCTTGTGAATGTTGTTTTCTATTCTATTTTTGTTTCTATTCTAGAAATGAAACACTGGACACAAAGGTCCAGTTATGTTATGTATACATTTAAAAATGTATACATAACATTATGTCTGTGTTGAATTGAATACTTAATACAACTTGTGCTTTTTGGGCTATGGATTAGGTTTGATACGTATTGGGTTAAGATCACACACACCTCTTAACGTTTCCCACTAGAAGCACTGAGAAACAAACATGACATATTCAGATCAGACATTTAGAGAATGATGAACTATTTTAGAATGATAAATATGAGGTAGCAGTTTTATGTGCTGCCCAAAAAGCTAATGCAATTTTAGGTTGTATCAACTGAAGAATGCTATGCACTGAGTAATAATACTAAATCGCAGGAAGTATTTTTTTTTCTTTTATTCTGATTGGATCTGTGCTCACCCTTAAGTATCCATTTATGAGCATCATATTTTAGGATTCAGAGGGCCTGGAAGAGATTCCAAGAAGGGCAAATGGAATTATTGAAAGCCCAGAAACTTTCAACAAAAGATTGAAATAGCTTGAAAAATTTCATCTTTAGAAGAGAGGACTGAAGTAGATGGGATCCTACTCATCCAACAACTGAAGCTATATTCCACATAAGAAGGTTAAGCCCGGTCTCCAAGGTGCTTTTTCAAGAGGCAACTGGGCTTTCTGGTTTTTCTTTGAAGACGTTTTGCTTCTTATGCAAGAAGCTGAAGAAGCTTCATTGATAAGAAGTGAAACGTCTTCAAAGAAAACTCAGAAAACCCAGTTGCCTCTTGAAAAAGAACATTTGGGATGTGATAGAGAAGTGTTCAAAAAGTCACCGCGACTACACAATTCTGCATCTATTTCTAAGAATAAGACAGTCAGAAGTGAAGATGTATATTCAGGCTTGTAATGATATAGAGCTGTGATGGCAAACCTATGACATGTGTGCCATAGGTGGCACGTAGCACCCTCTCTTTGGACACATGAGCCTTTACCCCAGTTCAGTTCTGCCGCATCTCCCACCATCCAGCTGGTCTTCAGGGCTCTGCCGCGCATGCGTGTGGGGGCACATGTGGGGAATGTGTAGGGGGCACGCACATGTGTGTGGGGACATGTGGGGGACACTTTGGGCACTCATTCCGGAAAAGGTTAGTCATCACTGATATAGAAAGACCTCAGGTTTAAAATTCACAATCCCCATCCCAAGGTTGTGGGCCCATCAAAAGAGCAGTATCAAACCAGCCAATCAAGCATCTGGGATGTTGAAAGCCAACAAATGATATTTTAATCACTCCCTTCATTACTTTGTTTTTACTTCATCATCATCACCACCACAATGATTGAAATTATTGGTTTTTTAAAAAAATATTATGCACAAGAGTATAGATGCTCATGAGGGCAATCCAGCAAAATTGTATTTATTTATTTATTTATTTATTTATTTATTTATTTATTTATTTATTTATTTATTTATTTATTTATTTATTTATTATTTTTTATTTATTTATTTATTTATTTATTTATTTATTTATTTATTTATTTATTTATTTATTATTTATTTGATTTTATCTCTAAAGCTAGTGATGGTCCTACAATTTAAATGGAAACGGCACTTGCTCTATCATTACAAAGCTTGGGAGACGTTGATAATGGGTTTGACACATTTCATTACATAAAGACCACATCTGTCCGTCTTTGTCCATTGTGTAAAATTACCTAGCTCTAAACTTGCATGGCTCTACTATTAGTAGGAGTAGAAACAAGATTCAGCTTAGGTTTTTTTGACCATCTTTATGACTGTGAATATAAGTTTGTTCTTCTTGTTATTCAGCTGCTACGTTGTGTCCAACTCCTTGTGATCCCATGGCTCCCAGCACACCAGGCCCCACTATCCTCCACTGTCTCCCAAGCCCAAACTTCTGCCCATGCGTCATTTTAACTATTTAACCATCTCATCCTCTGCCTTCTCTTTCTCCTTTTTTTCCTTCAATCATTCCCAACATCAGAGTCTTCTCCAATGTGTTCTCTCTTCTCCTTTGGTGGCCAAAGTATTTGAGTTTCAGTATCTGTCCTTCTAAAGAACAGTCAGAGTTGAGTTCCTTTAGCATTGACTGATCTGATCTCCTTGCAGTCCAAGGGACTCTCAATAGTCTTCTCCAACAAGGTTTGTTCTGCAAGACTTGAATAGTTGCAGGAAGGAATCTAAACACCATAGGGGGTAGAGTTGGCATATGCTTTTCTATCTTGGGCTACATTTCCATTGGTTTGGTTTGTATGACAATAGCAGGGGTCACCAGAGACAAAACTAAGTGAAATTGAGTATCTCCTTCTGATATCTCCCTCTCTTCTCATAGCAGTTCGGTTTTGTAATCATTCTTTCTTTAAACCCTCCCATCTCTTTCTCTTTGCTTCTCCCACAGCAGGGACAAATCATTCTCTTCCAAAGTCTAAACTGCTTGTTTGCCAAAGTTCTCGAAATTCAACCAAGGGCTGCACATGGTCGTGTGCCTAGAGGTTGCTGTCTCCTATAGATTAAGCAAACATTTTTATTTATTCTCTTGTCTAGGAAAACCTAATATGTGGGGTGCAGGAATCATAGGAAACATTACTCAGTGTTTCACTTGATCAGTTTTGAGAATAAATTCCATTGTCTGTAATTCTGTTTTTCCCCTTCTAATACCCCAAAAGAAGCAGCAGAATTCTGGGCACCAGAACTCTCATCATTACACAATGAGGTTGTTAAATGAGCTATGGCCAATTTTGTTACCTTTTTTGCTACAGCTGTTAAGCAAATCACTTTGGTCTTTAGGTGAATCCAGCATCTTCTATTGATTTTGCTCATCAGATATCTCCTAGGAAGGTGATAAGTGATGATCGCATAACCATAGGATGTTGCAACTGAAGTAAATACATGCCTGTTGCCAAGTGCCCAAATTGTGATCCCATAACTGTGGGATGCTGCGTCGGTTATAAGTGCAAGAACCTTTCTTCAAATTTCCAATGGCCATTAAATGAATGGTTGTAATACAAAGAGTACTTGTAATGCAGCACAAGCAGATATAGATGCCCAGTTCATCTTTCTCTTCAATGCAAGAACATTTATTCTACACCTTTGCCTCTGACAGGATTCAAATGCATGAACCAGGACAGTTGTGCTGGCATGAGCACATAACTGGAACTTCCTCTAAAACAGGGGTGTCCAAACTTGGGAACTTTAAGACTTGTGGACTTCAACTCCCAGAATTCCCCAGCCAGCCATGCTGGCTGGGGAATTCTGGGAGTTGAAGTCCACAAGTCTTAAAGTTCCCAAGTTTGGACACCCCTGCTCTAAAACATATTTATTTGCTTGCTGTAGAACAACTTCATTTTCTATCTGCTGTGAATGTTGGCTTTTGCCAGATAAAGGTTGTATGGCGTCCCGAGTCTGATAGAAATGAGAAAGAAGTAATTTATTTGCCTCCATTGTGTCATTTCTTGTTCAGAGAAAGAAAGGAAGAGTTGGAGGAGATAACTTTATATCTGTGCTTTTTTCTCTCTGTGGGAAGCATAATACACAAGGCTATTTTGACTGAGCTGCATTTTCCTTGGACTATGCTGAGGTGACCCTTCCTGTGGTAATGTGATGAGTAGGGTTATATTGGAGGAGGTTCCTTCCAACTCTTTGCTTCTATGGCTGTGGGCTCAGAGAATGGATGTTGTTGTTAGTTGTGAAGTTGTGTCCGACCCATTGCAACCCCATGGACAACGCTCCTCCAGGCCTTCCTGTCCTCTACCATCCTCAGTGAGTCCTTCTTTCTCATTAGGTGGCCAAAGTATTTGAGTTTCATCTTCAGGATCTGACCTTCTAAAGAACACTCAGGGTTGATCTCCTCTAGGACTGACCAGTTTGCTCGCCTTGCAGTCCAAGGGACTCGCAGGAGTCTAGATGCAAACATCTAATCCATTCAGAGCAGTGTCTATGGAGATTGTCAATCATCCAAGTCATGGTTGTCCAAAAAGTGCAACTGGACTTTCTTTGTTTATCCCTGAAGATGTTTCACTTCTCATCGAAGAAGCTTCTTTGGTTCTTCTAATTTGTTAACCATGCTGTAGCAAGAAGGAGAGGCATCCCATGGTAGCTTTATACAATACAATACAATACAATAGTAGAGTTGGAAGGGACCTTGGAGGTCTTCTAGTCCAACCCCCTGCCTAGGCAGGAAACCCTATACCGTTCCAGACAAATGGCTATCCAACATCTTCTTAAAGACTTCCAGTGTTGGGGCATTCACAACTTCTGGAGGCAATCTGTTCCACTGATTAATTGTTCTAACTGTCAGGAAATTTCTCCTCAGTTCTAAGTTGCTTCTCTCCTTGATTAGTTTCCACCCATTGCTTCTTGTTCTACCCTCAGGTGCCTTGGAGAATAGTTTGACTCCCTCTTCTTTGTGGCAACCCCTGAGATATTGGAACACTGCTATCATGTCTCCCCTAGTCCTTCTTTCTCTTAAGCTAAACATACCCAGTTCCTGCAACCGTTCTTCATGTTTTAGTCTCCAGTCCCCTAATCATCTTTGTTGCTCTTCTCTGCACTCTTTCTAGAATCTCCTTACCTTATCCTTAAAATAACTTTCCATTTTTGTTTACATTACACATTGATGGACATATGGAACAGGCAATCAGCATTTTCCCCAAATTTTGCTAATGATAGGGAAGTCTGAAATATAGCATAGAATTGGCCCTCACTTTTTTTTTTGTATTCTTAGTATTCCAGCTGTCATCCTTCAGGATTTCAGACAAGAGTCTTTCATAACCCTGCCAGGTATTCAATTGGGATTTTCTACTTATATTCTAACACTAAGCTTTTACTCTTTACCAAATGGCTGTAGGACTATATGATACCATGTTACACTAATCATCTATTTCTCTCTCTCTCTCAAGGTAAAGAAAACCAGTTAAACTGTCCTTCTGCAGCCTCTCCTTAAAAAGTTATCAGAAAGGTTTTGCATGCTTCAAAAATGATTGAGCCTTCAGAATGGAGGAACAACATCCCTTTCCATTCATTCATTTGTTTGTTCGTTCATTTGTTCATTCTTTCATTCATTCATTCATGCATTCACTCATGTGTTTGTTTGTTTATTCGTTTGTTCATTCATTCATATTAGATTTATAGCCCATCTTTCCTCCAGGAGTCAAGGTGGTCTCCATAGGGCTCCCTTCTCCATTTTTCCTCCAAAGTAACCCTTGAACCTAAGTCTTTCTGGGATTAGACCTGGCACACTGCTATAACACGTATATTTTGCCTTTTTCAGTCTTTTGCATGAGCCTAAACTAAGATGGGATTGTTTTAATATGTGCCTTAATGTGGCTGTTTTAATTAGTCATTGTCTTAAAGCAGTTATGTGTGTTTACCACTTTGGATGTTAAGGTAAAGGTAAAGGTTCCCCTCACACATATGTGCTAGTCATTCCCGACTCTAGTGGGCGGTACTCATCTCTGTTTCAAAGCTGAAGAGCCAGCGCTGTCTGAAGACGTCTCTGTGGTCATGTGGCCGGCATGACTAAACACCAAAGGCACACAGAATGCTGTTATCTTCCCACCAAAGGTGGTTCCTATTTTTCCACTTGCATTTTTAATGTGCTTTTGAACTGCTAAGTTGGCAGAAACTGGGACAAGTAATGGGAGCTCACTCTGTTACGCGGCACTAGGGATTCAAACTGCCAAACTGCCGGCCTTTCTAAATCGACAAGCTCAGTGTCTTAGCCACTAAGCCACCACATCTCTACTTGGGTGTCAAGGGACATACAAAAAAAAGTGATAAAAGAGGAAGTAATGAGGAAGAAGACGCTATGAGTATATTAACTTATGCAAAAACTATTTAAAAAAACAGAGCCAACTGTTATAAAGAGGTCCAATGCTTCTGTGTTCATATGAACTCCACCCTTTCCTGCTTTAATAACTTTCAAAGCATTTTAAAATCTCAATAATTAGCGAACTATTCCACCCAGAGGGGGGGGGAAGTAGACTCTAGAATTACAGAGAAAGGCAGGATTAATCTTCCTTAATAAATGGACTGATGTCTGACAAGGTAGTTGGAAGAAAGTGATCATTGGTTTATAGCTCATAAACCTGTGTATATTGATATTACTCAGTAAATTGGGGAAGGGTGCTTAGAAATTAAGGAGGCAATTATATACCGCCTTGCCTGGGTGGATAGCAAAATAGAACGTATGTTGCTGGACAAGACAAAATTGTGTGTAGCAAATCTGAATGAAAATGATATTATTCCTCTCCTGAACCACTCAACTGGCCTTGGTCACCCGACCAGAAGATGCCATCAGAGTGGACACCCTTTCAACTATTTTTTTTAAATATTTTTCTTTCAATTTTATTAACAAACATATAAAATACACACACACAAAACTTAGACGTAAAACACATTTACATAATGCAATACAAACAGGAGCTTCCTGTTCTTTCTAATAGCAGTTATCAATCGATAGCGCTCACCTTATATTATTTCCCATTCAATTGTATTTCATTTGAGTTTCACCATTCTTAACTATCTTATTTTACTCATAACTATTATTTTTGAGTTTTGTTACATTCCTTCATTGATTCTTGTTTCTTTCCTCCATCCACCTATACCATTTATCCCATTTCTGGTAGAATTCTGATTCTTCTTTTCCCTGAATTTCTTTAGTTAGTTTGTCCATTTCAGCACAGTCCATAACCTTTCTTATTATTTCATCTTCGCTTGGAGTTAGTTTGTTTTTCCATTTCTGGGCAAAGACAATCCTTGCCACCATTATTATATGTAGTATTAAATACTGGATTTCTTTTTTGTATTTCGCAGATATTATTTCCAATAAAAAAAATTTCAGGTTTCCATTCTATTTTAACCCCCGTTATTGCCTCCAGCCAATTTTTGATCTTTTTCCAAAAGTTTTTAGCCTCCTCACAGGTCCACCATAAATGGTAATACGTTCCGTGTATCGATTCGCATTTGCAACATTTTGGGGAGGTATTTGTTGATATTTTAGCTAACCTTGTTGGTGCCAGGTGCCATCTATAAAACATTTTGTATTGGTTTTCCTTGTATGCAACTGAGAGTGTCATTTTTAAGTTTGTTCCCCAAAAATTTTCCCATTTGTCTAATTCAATATTATATCCAAAGTTCTGCGCCCATTTTATCATTTGTTCTTTCACAATTTCCTCTTCCATTTTATACTTCAGGGGAAATTTATATATTCTCCCTATCATCTTTCTATCTGAGCTTTGAATAATTTTATCCAATTCATGTGGTTCTGTTTCAATGTCATATAATTTGATATATTTATTGTATTTAGTTTTGATTTGAAGGTAAGTTAGCCAGTCACCTTTCATGTTCTGCTCTGCCAATTCTTCAATTGTTTTTAAATTTCCCTGTCTATCAATTAAGTCTCTATATCTTAGCATTTCAACTAATTATTGATTCCTGCCATTTTTGCCCTCTCTCCCCTCTCTACAAATTATTTGCAAAATGCTTTTTCCAAAACAGATGCAGTAACATGCCAAAGAGCCAGAGATAGAAATCAGGACCAGTATTTTAAAGTGGCATAGATACAAAGTGTTACTGGATTGGGTTAGCTTTCTCTAGATAGAAAATTGAGACATAATTGGAGATGATAGGGGAGGGGGGGGGAATATTATTTATTTATATATTTAGCATATGGCATCTACAGAGGCTGTGCAATCACTGATATGCACATTTAGTTTAAATAAAGCATACAGTAAACCACAATAACATGGAGACATAGAACGACAGTGAGATAGATGTTATAATTGGGTATCTAAAGATGCTGACTATCTAGTTGCTTCTGGTGGGGTTGTGATGAGATCATCCCAGGTGCCTTGAAATTTCCTGAGGAGATATTCTTGAACTAGATGGCTAGATAATAGAGACCGACAGACAGGTAGAAAGAAGACAGACAGAAAATTATAGGTAATAGACAAAAATACATAAAATTGGAGATGATAGACAGACCTGTTTTCCCTTGTATTAAGGGCCCCACTGAATTAAATGAACAAGCTTTTTAGAAATAGTGCATCCTGGGACTGCTAAAACCAATTCCTCAAGAGCTCTCTTCGGATTGAGTCAAGCAGAAGACTGGGAAACCATTCAGAATCTATTTTTCTTCTGTCTTACTACAGCCAAGAATGTTTCAGTAACACAGGCTCAGATTTCATGGTTGCAAAAGAGCTAAAGACAGTCTTGGCAACCCATTCATATGCATAAGAGATGCAGAATGGGAAGCTGTCACCTCCCTTCCAGTGGGCAAACATGGGTATGCCATGGTCTTGAACCTGCCACTTATCATTTGCTCTAGCTATAAATTCTGTATTTGATTCGGAAAGAACAAGTCATTAATGAAATAGTAATCCTATATTTAGACTGGAGCGGAAAATGCCAGAAACCTGCCACAACATCAGCAGAACGGGTGTTTTGTTGCCAGTTTTTTTTTTTTTTTACATCTGTTGTGTACAAACAGCAGAGACCTTTCCCAGATTGTTATATTGGTCCATTATACTATTTCATATGCTCCAGTATTTTTGCTTGTCCCCTTCCATAATAAAATGGATGTCCCTATTGTCTCCTTGTTTTTTTTTTTCTCAAGAGAAATAGGTGCTATTTAAAGATTAATTTCGATTCAGTTGGTTGTTTTAAAATGGCTTGGCCTTCTCCTTTGAAATACCAACAATATTAATAGCAATAGCACTTAGACTTATATATCACTTCATACTGCTTTACAACCTTCTTTAAGTGGTTTACAGAGTCAGCATATTGTCTCCAACACTTTGGGTCCTCATGACCTTGAATGCTGGTTGAATGCTGACTCAATCTTGAGCCAGTCAGGATCAAATTGCTGTCAATGAGAATGCAGAGTTAGCCTGCAATACTGCAGATTTACCATCGCATCATCACAGCTCATAGATTAGATTAGATTAGATTAATAGATAGATAGATAGATAGATAGATAGATAGATAGATAGATAGATAGGTGATAGATAGATAGATAGATAGATAGATAGATAGATAGATAGATAGATAGGTGATAGATAGATAGGTGATAGATAGATAGATAGATAGATAGATAGATAGATAGATAGATAGATAGATAGATAGATAGATACCATATTTTTCGGAGTATAAGACACACCTTTTCCCCCCAAAAAGAGGGTGAAAATCTGGGTGCAACGTGCATAGGCTTTGGGAGGCCTGCAAAGTGCTCCTAGGAGCTGGGGAGGGCAAAGCAAGCAAAAAACAAGCAATTTTTTGTTCATTTCTGCCCCCCCCGCCCCCCAGGACCCAGTGCACTTTGCAGGCCTCTCAAACTCTGCACGCCCTGTTTTTCACAGTGAGGCATGCAGAGGGTTTGGGAGGCCTGCAGAGTGCAAAAACATTTTTTTTTTAAATTTTCCTCTTCAAAATCTTGGTACATCTTATACTCCGGTGTGTCTTATAGTCTGAAAAATATGATGATAGATAGATGATGATAGATAGATAGATAGATAGATAGATAGATAGATAGATAGATAGATAGATAGATGATAGATAGATCAATAAAATAATACAATACAATACAATACAATACAATACAATACAATACAATACAATACAATACAATACAATACAATAGTAGAGTTGGAAGGGACCTTGGAGGTCTTCTAGTCCAACCCACTGCCTAGGCAGGAAACCCTATACTGTTTCAGACAAATAGCTATCCAACATCTTCTTAAACACTTCCAGTGTTGGGGCAGATAGATAGATATCGGTCAATATATAGATGGATGGATGGATGGATGGATGGATGGATGGGCAGACAGACAGACTAAAAATTCATCTCCGAGGTAGGAATGTTCAAGAGTCTGTAAGCAAGTTCCATTTATTTAACTAGCTTGGATCAAGTGAGATTTTTTTTAATGAGTTTTATTGGTTTTTACAAATATCCATAGGAAAGAGTAAATAGGTACAAGAAAATTTTGACAGCTACATCATGCGAAAGGTAGAAATCCCCCCGAATCTGACAACTTTTACAGAAAAAAGAAATCAAAAATTAAAAAATAAACATTGGCAGCTTTTTGTTTTGCATTATATCAACAATATGTTCAATCATCTTTTATGTCACTTCCAACAATTACATTATAACAACAATTGCAATAATGTTTCAAACTCATTTTTGTGACCTGAGTCTTTTCACTATTGCTTCCTCCCCCCTGTCTTCTGGCAGAGCCATGCCCCCCCCCCCATATCTTGTGTATTGTCCCCTGTTCCATCAAGAAAGGCACTGTATTTTTCAATGAAAGCCTCTGCCTCCACAACTGTATTAATTCTAATTATAGTGCCCTCCCAAAAAATCCTTCTGGCAATAACCATCTGAAGCAAATTCCTTTATTATATAATTTCCTTAACAAAGAGGAATATTTCTTCCTCTTATCTCTTACTTTCTTTGGAATTTGTTTAAGAATGGTTATTTCTTTGTCTTTATATTTTAGTGGTCCCACCCTTTGAGCTCCTAAGACCTCATCTCTTGTAGTCTTTCTAAGAAATTTCACATGTATTTCCCTTGGAACATTGTGTGTTCTAGCGTATGCTGAATTGATCCTATAAATCAAGTCAATATCCCACCATAGCTGTTGTTTATCTCTTTTAATATATTCTGCTAAAATTGTGGTCATGGTCTCCTTAAGATTTTCGTTTTCTGTCTGGTAGGTTTTGAAATCTAAGAAAAAAAGACATTCTTTCAAATTTCATTTTCATTTCATTTATTAGCACTTATATACCGCCCCCTCTCCCGAAAGGGACTCGGGGCGGTGTACAGTCCATATTAAAAAACACCAAATAAAATACATGTATGCATAGGAGGAGGATAAAATAGGCCAAAACTGTACAGCTAATAAATAAACAATATAAGAATTTAAAATATCATACAATTTATGCACTATCCCTCTAAAAACCCGTAAAAAGTATATGCCAGGGGGGCAGACGTTGTAAATTATGCCAAACCAGCCAGTCGGAACAGGTGTGTCTTCAGTTTCTGTCGGAAGGAGCGGAGGTCAGTAGTGGTTCTAATGTCGGGGGGGAGGTCATTCCAGAGGGTTGGGCCCATCACAGAGAAGGCCCTACTCCTCGGTGTCGCCCGTTGGCATTGCCTCGTGGACGGCACCAGGAGAAGGCCCTCCCTGTGAGAGCGGATTGGCCGCAGGGATGTGTGCGGGAGGATGCGATCCCGCAGGTAACTAGGCCCTATGCCATGGAGCGCTTTAAAGATGGTAATCAGAACCTTGAACCGCACCCGAAAGACCACAGGTAGCCAGTGCAGCTCGCGCAGGAGAGGTGTTACGTGGGAGTACCTAGTACTCCCCATGACTACCCGCGCGGCTGCGTTCTGGACTAGCTGCAGTCTTCGGGCGCGACCCAAGGGAAGCCCCATGTAGAGAGCGTTACAGTAGTCCAGGCGAGACGTCACCAGCGCATGAGTGACTGTGCGTAGGGCATCGCGGTCCAGAAGGGGGCGCAATTGGCGCACCAGGCGAACCTGGTGGAACGCCCCCCTTGCCACGGCTGCCACATGGTCATCCATTGACAGCCGGGCATCTAGGAGGACGCCCAAATTGCGCGCCCGTTCCACAGGGGGCAATTGCTCGCCCCCTATGGCCAGTGATGGAATTAACTGGCTGAACCGAGGTGCTGGTAGCCACAGCCACTCAGTCTTGGAGGGGTTGAGTTTGAGTCTGTTGTCCCCCATCCAGACCCCGACGGCTTCCAAACACCGGGACATCACTTCGACAGCCTCGTTGGGGTGGCTTGGGGTTGAAATGTACAGCTGCGTATCATCAGCGTACAGATGGTACTCAACCCCAAAGCCACGGATGATCTCACCCAGCGGCTTCACATATGCGTTGAACAAAAGGGGCGAGAGGACCGACCCCTGCGGCACCCCACAAGAGAGTGGCCTCGGGGTCGACCTCTGCCCCCCAGTCAACACATATTGCATCCGGCCGGAGAGGTAGGAGCCGAACCACTGTAAAACGGTGCCTCCGACTCCCATCCCCTCCAGCCGGCGCAATAGGATACCATGGTCGATGGTATCAAAAGCCGCTGAGAGATCTAATAGGACCAGGATAGAGGAACAACCTCTATCTCTGGCCCTCCAGAGATCATCCACCAACGCGACCAAGGCTGTCTCGGTGCTGTGCCCGGGTCGGAAGCCGGACTGGCGTGGGTCTAGATATACGGATTCGTCGAGGTGCCGTGGAAATTGCTGCGCCACCGCATTCTCAACAACCTTCGCTAAAAAGGGAAGGTTGGAGACTGGACGATAATTAGCTAGCTCCATTGGGTCAAGTGAAGGCCTCTTGAGCAGGGGCTTCACCACCGCCTCTTTCAAGGCAGCCGGTAAGAAGCCCTCACCCAACGAGGCGTTCACCAGGCCCAGAAGCCAGCTTCGCGTCACCTCCCAGGATGCCAGTACCAACCAGGAGGGGCACGGGTCCATTGAACATGTGGTGGGTCGTAGCCGTCCCCGTAACCCGTCTAAATCCTCGGGGGCAACAGAGTCAAACTCCTCCCAGAGTGGACTCACAAGACTCACTGATGTCGGCTCGTCCGGACCACTGGGGGGGGCCCATCCGCTCCGGATCTGAGCGACTTTGTCTTGCAGATATTCTCCAAACTCCTCTGCTCTTCCCTGCAAGGGCGCCTCCCGCGTCTCCTGCAACAGGAGAGAGCGGGTCACCCTAAACAGGGCGGCAGGGCGGTTATCCGCAGACGCAATGAGAGCGGCACAATGCCTACGTTTGGCCGCTTTCAATGCCACAAGGTAAGTCCGTAAAAAGGCTCTTACCTGTGTCCGGTCAGATTCGGAGCGTGAGGACCTCCACCTGCTCTCTAGACGTCTCCTATGGCGCTTCATCACCCTGAGCTCCTCGGTATACCAAGGGGCCCGGGTGGCTCGCTGCCGCAGGAGAGGTCGCAGAGGCGCGACCCGGTCTAAGGCCCCCGCCGTCGCCCTATTCCAGGCGTCGACTAGGTCCTCCGACCGAGCGCGGGTTAGGGCTACAGGTAACGGCCCAAGCTCCGCCTGGAACCTATCCGGTTCCATCAAGTGCTTGGGGCGGTACCAGCTTGAACATACTGGTTCCGCCTCCTCGCGGTGGAGGGTAGCGCCAGGGAAGTCGAGCCGGAGATATGAGTGATCTGACCATGACAGGGGCATAATCTCTAAATCCCCTATTCCCAGATCACTCGTCCACTGTTCAGATACAAAGATAAGGTCCAGTGTGTGGCCGCCTTCATGTGTGGGGCCCTGAATTAGTTGGGTCAGGCCCATGGCTGTCATGGAAGCCATGAACTCCCGAGCCACCTCAGACGCTGCTCCCGTCGACGGCAGGTTGAAATCCCCCATAACCAAGAGTCTGGGAATCTCAACCGCCGTCTCCGAGACCAGCTCGAGGAGCTCGGGCAGGGCCGCTGACGTATAGCGAGGAGCCAAGTATACAATCAGCAGACCCCACTGCCTCCCTGGGCCCCATTTCATACCCAGCGACTCACACCCGGGTATCTGAGGAACAGTGAACTCCCTCGGCTCTAGACGGTCCCGTATAACTACCGCCACCCCACCACCCTTACCGAGGGCCCGAGGCTGATGGAATGCACGGAAACCCGGTGGGCACATTTCCACGAGGGGTAAACCACCCTCGTGGCCCAACCAGGTTTCCGTTATCCCTGCAAGGTCTAGCTCCCCCTCCGAGATCAACTCGTTAATGAGGGGGGCCTTGTTGGTCACAGACCTTGCATTGCAGAGCATCAGCCTAAGGCCCTGGCTCTGTAGTTCCCGACCACCTAGGCTGCGGGGGTTGGTACAAGCGACCGGGCGTAGCCAGCAGCCACGGTCTCCCAACCGACCTTGCGATCTTTTCTTGTCCTCGCATCCCCCCCTCCCCGCGACCGTTGTAATAAAACAACCCTCTACTGGAATTACTTGTTCCCTCTCCCCCCTCACCCCGCTCACTTCCTTCGTAGACTCACCTGTTCGTCTGGCGTTGGCTTCCCTCCTGGCCTGGTTATCCCCCCTCCCTTTCCTAGAACCCCCTAAAAACACAATAAAACATTTTGATAAAAAGCCCCTCAGCTTCCTTTTCTTCCACCTCTCGGGGTTCACAAACCCGTCATCAAGGCTGGACCTTGAAAGGGCCCGGGGCCAAACCTGCGAGAGAGGGGCTTCTCGCAGGTGGAGCAGGTCTAACCTCGAATAAATTGATTGAATAGTGAAAGACCCAGTAGGGTAAGGTGTTGATAAAACAAAGTTGATAGGTAATAGCCGGCAGGGCTGGGTCTCAATGAGGACCAGAGTCTTAAAGTTTAGATATTAAGTGATGGTAAAAATGTCTGGATGGTAACTTCAGCGGAAGATGGTAAGTAGTAGATGATAGATAGATGGAAATAATGTTTGGATGGTAATAATGTCAAGATGGTAACTCCAGAGGAAGGGGGGGGGGGAAGTGAGAGATATCCAAGTGGCGCAAATGGTAGGAAGAGGCAAAGATGGTCAATGGGAGACAGATGGTTCAAATGGTCCCAGATGAATAAAAGTTCCTTAATGGGTGGGGGGGGCTTCATTATCCTAAATTGTTTTAGGCTGGGTAGCTGCTCAGGCCTGTCCATAGCCCCAAATGCCTGCTCAGGCTGCTCCAGCCTGTCCACAGCCCCATGTCCAGCCCCAAGTCCAGGTCTCCAGTGGCCTCAAGGCTCCAAGACATCCCTGGCCATTATTTCAGTGCCTCACCAGTCTTTGGTGCCTCTCCAGCGCTCCGTTGTTACTGCCTTGTTCCTCCCTGTGCCTCTGTGCCTCCGGTACTGATGGTAACCCTCCGGTGCCTCAGGTGGCTCTCTGGGGGCTCTCTGGGGGCTCTCCGATGGTGCCCATTCCTTCCCTTTTATTGTCCGGCTTTTCGGCTCTTTTTTGAATTTCCCGGCGCCTGCGCCGCCCGCGCAGCCGCACTGCGCCGTCGCCATGTTCGTAGGCTTCTTCCCAGCCGAATGCCGAATGCCGCTTACAATCTTCCGCTCCTTCCTGCCCTCCGATCTCCACCGATCACCCTGGAAGGCCAGAACTGGCCCAAAACAAGCCAGGGTGGACGGGCTATCAACTCTCGGCCCCCTCTGGTGTCACAGGGCCGGTTGCAGTCCTTTACCCGGTCGGGCGCTCCATAGTTCGCTCCGGAGCTCAGGAGGCGACCGCCATCGTTGGAAGCTCCTCCTCCTCGGGCAATTCCATTTTTATCATATAATTTTCAAATTCTCTATTCCCCTTCTGGACAATCTTAACCTCCTCCCTCAGCCCAGATGTGTCCTCCTCCAGTACACCTATTCTCTGCTTATTTTGTGTTGCTTGTTGTGTTGCTGAGTTGATCATTTAAGTCTGCCAGTTGTTTTTTCAGTTCGTCTTGTCCCTTCATAATAGTTTGAAACATTTGGGCAACAGATAAATCCTTTGAACTCTCTTCAGTTGTTTTAGGTTGTAGAAATGAAGCCATTTGTGTCTGTTGAGTAATCGGGCTAGACGTGGAAGATGTCAGGGCCGAGGATGCCTTGCCAGGCGGTGGCTTTTTAGCACCCATGTTAAGTTCAGAGAGAGCTGTAAGTCTTATACAGAAGAAATGGTTTCTGTGGAATACACAGCTGGGAGAGGTCATGAGGCAAACAAGCCCAAAAGTGAAAGTTAGTCTTCCTATATAGCTCTAAGCCAAAAAAAAAAAAAAAGAATCAAATGTTGCAAATCCAAGGGGACCACATAAAGAGAGAGGCTCCAGGAGATCTCTAGGGTGTAGGGTAATATAAAGCCAGAAATCTTTTCAAAGGGGAAACTTCATTTGTAAAAGCAAAGAAGAAGGAGGAAGTTGGCCATCTTGGCTCCGCCTTCACAGGGAATCAGAAAGCAACATATCCAAAGTTTTCTAAAAAGTAGTTTAAAAGAATCAACTCAGCAGTCATCTCTTGCAGTTGTTGCAAAAATCATTCTCCCATTGCATAGTGGAAGTGAAAGTTAACTTTTAACTCTCTCTCTCTCCTCCGAGAGGGAGAGATATTCCGAATGCCGCTTTTCCGAGGGGGAGGTGGAAAATCCCCCCCTTCAATTTTAACACTTCAAAGGATTGAATCCACAATTTAGGGAGGCTGCTGTTCGTCAATTAGGTAGATTTAAAAGAGATTGAGGGAAACTTCCCACCTCACCGCACTTCAGCTGTAGCATCTGGTTAATTGTTTCCTTCCAGGCTCCGTTCAGCGAAGGCACACAGCGACTGCAAACGCCGCCATGCACCCCCCACGCTCCCTGGCTCCTGGGGCGAAGTTGGAGACCCCCCCGCGGCTGCCGCCGATCCAGGGGGTCCCAACAAGCCGCCCTACGGCAAGGAACCCCTTCAAGGCCCCCTGTGCTCCTAATAGGAGCCCACCGAAGAGACGAGTAGCAGACACACAGGTCCGTCGCCTTCGGGGACCAGAAGTGATCTCCGATCAAGTGAGAATTTGATCAGAAAAAAAAAAAACATATGAGCTATTCCTTTGAATCCCGAGCTCTGGGTTAGAGCTACTTTGGCCTCAGAATTTATATCACTGACATTCAGGATAAACCCTAATCCAGGTTGTGCTAGTATAATTTAGGAGCACAATAGCTCAGCAGTTAAAGATGCTGAACTTGTCAGTCCAGGTTCAAGACCCGAGTGCCACACAACAGGGTAAGCTCCCATTACTTGCCCCAGCTCCTGTCCACCTCGCAGTTGGAAAGCATGAAAATGTAACTAGATAAAAAGGAACGTAATAGCATTCTGTAAGCCTCTGGCTGGCCACATGACCACAGAAGTATCTTCAGACAATGCTGGCTCCTGGCGAAGAAACGGATGAGAATTGTCCTCTAGAGTTAGACATGACTGGACAGGGGAAAACCTTCACCTTTTTTAAATGTGGTGTTAAAATGCTGAAAATATACAATTCCAATTTCAATGGGGTTTAGCAAAACCAAAAGCAAGCAAAATAGATCTATTGAGCTTCTATGCAGTTTAGGGGGGGGGGGGGGAGGTGAAATAAAAATATCACCCTGCCCTTCCAGTAAAAGCATCCTGTCACTGCCATTTCTTCTACAATCTTCTACAATCAAACACCGCCCCGAGTCCCTTTTTGGGAGAGGGGGCGGTTTAGAAATACGAAGAATAAATAAATCTTGGGATTTATTTACTTCTTTGTCAGCTCTACAGTCTGAAGAATCCAGTGGCATTTCTATTTGCCAGAGCAAGTGGATGCCCTTCTTGTGACCTCCAATTAGCACTTTCGTGAAACTTCAAGATGTTTCTCAATCAGATCTAACTGTTCTTTACTCTTAGGCCACAGTGAAGAAAAAAAAGACTGCTAAATCAGTCTGAAATCAGTCTGACTGATTTAGGCTTTTACTTTCTAGTAGCAACCTTTGAAGCTATCATTGGAAGCTTCAGTACTAAGTCTAAAAGAGGCACATAATCTTTCCTTAGGAATGACTTTAGATACTGAGTTTGGTCTCAATATCTAGGATTCAGAAGTATTTGATGATCCACTTTGGTTGAAGGCCAAAGTAAATTTATCTCCATGAAAGCCATAGGATGTCCATTCAGGATTTCCATATTGCCAATCTGGAATGTCCTTAATATTTGTCCTCCAGAATTATATTGACTGGAAAGATAGAAAGTAATAAGTGCTTTTTGGTGTTTTATTTTATTTTATTTTATTTGAAGCAGAAACTTAAAAATAAGTGAAAATAACAGTCCCTTTTCCCATGCTACAAAATGAGAGTTGAGAATGAAGAGTCTTACAATACAAAACTGCATATTTAATTTCATGTGCCTCAATAAATTAAAACATGTATAGACGGAGAAGACTGTTTTCCAATCAGATCATGTGATCTCACTGAGTGTGATGGATTGTAGTAGTAGGCTGGATTCCCAAGAGGGAGGGAGGGAGGGAATGCATTCCAGAGGAATAAGAGACAACTGAGTCCAGATATTTTGTGTGAGATAAAGAGAGTGAACACTACTCTTCCTTAATAGTTCAAACAGTATATGGTAGATTCAGGGAGTGGAGTGTTTAGTCTGGCAAGATTCTGTTTATCAGTGTGGAAAAAATAAAGTACTCGGTTTGGAAGAATCAAGGATCTTTGCTGAGTAAAACAATTTATTTAGTGAACCTTAAAAAATTGAAAATGATCCCAAGGGCTCCTTCAAGGCAATGCATTCCCTTCTGCTTTCATCATTCCTTCAATCAGAGAGAATATTTTCACCAAGTCTTGTAAAAAATGGAAACTAGAAATCATGGAAGGATATTAAAAATGCACCCCATAAGTTTCTAAATGTAAGGAAATAACAGACAATCAAGGATTTACTGGCAGTCCTTGATTACCTATTCATTTAAGGACCGTTGGAAGTTATGGTGGTGCTGAAATAAGTAATTTTAACCAATCCTTGCTCTTATGACCATTACAACATTCCCACACTCACAGGATCAAAATTTGAGTGCAAGTCAATTGGCATATATTTATGAGAATTGCAAGTCACAGGAGTCATGTGATCACTACTTGTGACCTACCCATTGGGGTTCCAACAAACAGTCAATGGGAAGCCAGATTCCCTTAATCAAGGTTTGCTTAACAACCATGTGATTCACTTAACAACCATGAAAAAAGTTTGTAAAATCAGGTATGAGTCAATGACCAAATCAATTAATGACAAGTTCTGGCTCCAATTGTTGTTGTAAATCAAGGTCTACCTACATGTGAATAGAAGGGAAAGATCTGTCACAAAGCTGCACGTGAGAAACTTGTAATCTGAGCTTGTCCTTTGGAGAATTTACTGGTTTTTTTTTATTTTTTAAAAAAAGTTATACAGTTATAAAAGCTGTCTTCTGACTCCTTCTTTCTTTGTGTCCATTTCTCCTTTTGTTTGAAGGAGCTCTTCTTACCCATTCTTCCATCTTTCTGTTTGACTTTCAATAAAACACTACTGTTTGTAGTGGCTAAAGTGTTTTCTGAGGTTTAACACAGAAGCACAATTTTTGCAGTTTACAATGTGTCACAGCAAGACGACAAGAGGCTTTGTGTGTTGGGCACAGGCATGAGTAGTGGTTAATAGACAGAATAAATGCTACCTGCAGACCTCAGTGGTATCTTAGCAAATGGCACCATCTGGCTGATGTAGGCTCAGGAGCTAAGCAAGGTTGCTATGGTTTATACTGAATGGGAGGCCACAGGAGCTCTAGAACTCTAGAAGTTGGTAGGGGGAAGAGAAGGTAGCAATGGCAAAACTGCTTCCATATTATTGCCAGGAAAACAGCACAGATGCATAGAAATCAAGCTTAATTCATAAGAATATAAGAATAGTCTTGCAGTATTAGCCAAGACCAATCTTAATGAAACATTGTGTTCCTTAGCCAACCTGAGGCATCATGCATGATAAGAAATAACCCTTTCCTGTTGTTCCCTTGCAATTGGTATTTAGAGTTATTATACCCACCTATAGAGGAAACATCGAATCTTAAGACAAATAGTTGTTTGTGGACGTATCCTCCATCAATTATCCACAAAAGTGCATTTTCCATCACCTTATGATACAAAGCTTTTAGTGGTCTGGACAGGTTCTAGATTTATTGTTTCTAGACTGTGTTCTTTCTCTGTGTCATATAATATATGTAGATACATGCATAATTTTGTATGTATATACAGGTGAAATTCGAAAAATTAGAATATCATGTAAAAGTGCATTTATTTCAGTAATGCAACTTAAAAGGTGAAACTAATGTATGAGATAAGACTCATTACATGCAAAGCAAGATAGTTCAAGCCGTGATTTGTCATAATTGTGATGATTGTGGCGTACAGCTCATGAAAACCCCAAATCTACAATCTCAGAAAATTAGAATATTACATGCAATCAATAAAACAAGGATTGTACATAGAATAATACCGGGCCTTTGAAAAGTATAAGCATGCATATGTACTCAGTACTTGGTTTGGGCCCCTTTTGCAGCAATTACTGCCTCAATGCGGCATGGCATGGAAGCTATCAGCCTGTGGCATTGCTGAGGTGTTATGGAAGACCAGGATGCTTCAATAGTGGCCTTCAGCTCTTCTGCATTGTTCGGCCTCATGTCTCTCATCTTTCTCTTGGCAATGCCCCATAGATTCTCTATGGGGTTTAGGTCAGGTGAGTTTGCTGGCCAATCAAGCACAGTAATCCAACAGCCATTGAACCACATTTTGGTGCTTTTGGCAGTGTAGGAAGCTGGAAAATGAAGTCAGCATCCCCATAAATCTTGTCTGCAGAAGGAAGCATGTAGTGCTCCAAAATCTCCTGGTAGACGGCTGTGTTGACCCTGGTCTTAATGAAGCACAGTGGTCCAAAGTCCTGTTGCTCAGTGGTCCAAAGTCCTATTTTCTGATGAGAGCAACTTTTGCATCTCATTTGGAAACCAAGGACCCAGAGTATGGAGGAAGAATGGAGAGGCCAATCAAGTACAGTAATCCCATGGTCATTAAACCAGTTTTTGGTGCTTTGGGCAAAAGTTGCTCCTCCCCAAAAATAAGGCAAATGCTTATTTCGGGAGTCAAAAGAAAATAAGACCCTGTCTTATTTTCGGGAAAACATGGTATTCTGTTCTGTTCTGTTCTGTTCAATAGTATTTATTGGGGTCAGGAGTGTACAAATACGAAGCTTCTTGGATGAGAAGTGACACATCTTCAAGGAGAAACAAAGAAAGTCCAGTTGTGTTTTGAAACTGTTTTGGAAAATAGAAGCTTGTACCGCAGCAGTCTTCTTCTGTATGATATTGCCAGAGGAAAGGAAGGTGCCTCAGATGCCAAGCCTCAAACAGTAGCTGGCATCACCCAATGGAGTAAAAGGTTTACTAGCCTTTGTCCTTGATCATTGATTTGCTAACTATCATGTCCAACTGTATTAACATAGCTATTACCATTGGCATCTGAAGAGTAGGTCTGAGGAGAAACAAATGAGTACTTATTTAAAGAAATTAATGTCTCTTCCCCAATTCAGTCACATTTTGCTGAAGAATCAAAGGAAACAGAATTTGTGAAAGAAACAGAGTCTGTTTTCAGAGATAAGTTTCCAGTGTTTTAATGGGTTTACTATGCAATAAGTCTTCCTTAAAGCCAGAATGAAATATTTCAGGCTAATTTGCAATTTACGTTATTAATGATCAAAATCCCTTCTTCCATTCCAGTGCTTCATAATGATAATTTCATACTCTCCACTGAAGGAGGGGGAAACCATGAAGACATGTATCATTCCCAATTTGTCACACAAAATTTAGCTGAGAGGTCTCTTCTCTCACCATTCCAATACATTCATGGTTCAGTTTATGTTTTCCGTACTGCATTCTACTCAGAGATGGCATTCAGCTGGTTTGGATCAGTTCAGGTGAACCAGTAGCCGTTCACAGTTACAACACCTGTAGCATTACTGCCCCCTCCCCGACGGCTGCAGCCCAGGCCCCTCCTACACTGGTTAGCTGGGTGGCTGGCCAGGAACGCGGCGAGGAGGTGAGCGGTGGTGAGCAGTAAGAGAAGCAAGCACCGGGCCAGGATTCCTGCCTCCTTCCTCCAAGAGCTGCAGCAGCAGAGAAAGCGAGGCTTCTTTGCCAGCCTCCAAGCTGGCAAAACAGAAATTTTCACAGTTATGTGGGTGTGCCTAGGTGGGGGGGGCATGTGACTGAGTGTGCATGTGCATGAGTGACGTCAAAATGGCCATGCCCATCCAGTCGCATGTCCCCCCCCCACACACACCTAGCCACGTCCACAGAACCGGTAGTAAAATTTGAAACCCACCCCTGCCTGTAGGAGATGACCAGGGCTGAGCCTGAGTGAGCGGTCAGACGCATCATCAGTTATGAGTCCCATTGCAGCTGCAAGAGATCTAAGTCCAGCCCACTTTGAATTCCTTCTACTCTTCTCTGTTGCCTTTTGCCTATTTCCTTTGGCTCTTGGTAGTTCCGATTCTTGTAGAAAGCTTAAGCTTGCAATAAATATTCATACCTATTTGAACTGCCTGGATCTCCTGGTGCTAGACAATGCCTTCAAAAAAGGTGCTTTGGAGCCTGTAAAGCACTTTGGGGCCATCATAAAATGTTGCACTGGCTCTGGTGCACTCATGACACATTTCAGTCGACTCACATTTGCAACTGGTTGTAGCATCCCACAGTCACATGACCGTGACGTGTGATGTTTTACTGCTGATTTCTGGTATTTTTTTCAGCAAAAATCTCCAATTCGCAAGAATTGGTTTGCGCATTCAACCACGTGAGTCAGACGTACAACTGTGCAATTCGCTTAATGACACCATAAAAATGGTCATAAAATCAAGTCTGATCATATGACTGCCTCGACCTAAGACCATCATGACTTACAACCAAAGTTCCACTCACAATTGTGGGCATAAGTAGAGGACTAGCAGTATATGGCAGTCAGTTGTTACTTTATGAGGAAAAAAGTAATAACTCTTTATGTAGTATCATCTTGTTCAACCCCTGCTAGGTCTAGTATTTTATTGCTAAAGAATGTGGTTGTATCCTGTCGTAGATGGTTCTTATGGTGAAAATACAAGGAACAGAATCTAGAAAGAAGTTATTTCTGTGATCTCCCTCTGTCAACCCTGCAGAAATTCTGCAAAATAAATTGCAGCTAATCAACTTAATCCTAGAGAGAAAGAAAGTGCCTCAATACTACACTAAAAAAAAAAAAAGATCAAGTTATCTTGCTTCCTCCCCCCCACACCCCCCGTCCTCCTTTTTCTTTTTTCCAGTTATCTATTTATTTCCAAATAATCATTTATAAGAAAAAAAAATTAGAGGTACCAACCTGTGTAAATCCTTCAACAGTATTTGCATTTAAATTGAAAATGTGAATGCATCTGGTCTTATAAAGTGCCAAGTAATTATTTGATATTTAAAAGTTTGGAGATGTCCTGGTAGGATAATGGCTCACCACTTAATTGTTCTGACACTTTTTGAAAGTTATGAATTGATTAAAGTTGAAGAGTGAACAAGGCTTCACAAAGAGCAGAGTAGGAAAACTCCTGCTATCTACAAGGAAAGATGAGTTAAAGGCATTAGTGAATAAATGAATTGTGATGCTCTGGTTTAAGCATACTTCCTTTGTAGGGTTCCATGTGTAAATGTGTGTTGTTTTAGCACCTAATAAAGATTTGGAATCTTAAGTAATGAGTCCAGACAATTCAGAGGGATGTGTTCAGCGTATAAAAGTTTCCAAATTTCAATTCCAGATTAAAAAGGTTCAGCTGAGAAATTTCCATATCATATCTTGAATATCATGTAGGAGGAGGAGTGGCAGAACATGGGGGTGGGCAGAGTTAAGAGAGGGATCAGCCTAGAATCCCTACAAGTAGACCAGGGGTGGGTTCCTGTCGGCATTGCTACCAGTATGGCACGCAAAAAAATGTGTGTGTGCATTTGCACCTAAAAAGGTCTGCACAAGTTACATTTTTTTTCAATGAAGATTGTTCTGTGCATGTGCAGAACAGAAAATCAAGATGGTGGCCCCAAAGATAGAACCGGTTCGGACGCGAGTCTGGCCAAGTTACTACCTACTCGGCTGAACCAGGCCGAACTAGTAGGAACCCACCTGTGAAGTAGACTAAGTCCAAACCCCTCCCCCTTTGAATTATATTAACCCTTATCTAACTCCAAACAGATGCTAATTGTTAGTTGAGAAGATTCCTGTGCACGGGGTGTTTAGCAATAAATCAGTTTAATTGGACCTTCAGTTTGGACTGGTTATTTGCAACTGACAGATGGGTGTTAAAAGTCAGAAAAGCTAATGACAAACTGGCATAGTCTTAAGAACAGAAGAGGAATCCAGCTGGATCAGGCCAAAAATCTACCGTCCAGAATTTGTGTCACAACATAGCTAGCCCTATGCATACTACAAGTTCATAAGTATCCTGTGGGGAATGTAACCTTCTTCCACAGTTGCTCCTTAGAGTAAGGTATTCCATAAAGTGTACAAATCACTTTAACTGGATTTGCATCATCAATTCAATATAAAATATCATATTGTTTCAATTTGAAACATTATTTTTATTTGAAACATCAAAACAATGTTATTTGGTATATCAAATCTTCAGATTTGTGCAATTCCATTGTTCAGAAAACAAATTGCTTCCCTATATGTACAAAAGTAATTAATCTGTCAGTTCAAATTGAGTTGATTCAACCAATTAATTTAATTTGGAGATTTGATTGATTTGCCTTTCAGTAAAATTTCCAGATTGAATCTTCTCACAGTTATATATCTAAGGACATGTCCTTTGACTCTGGAGAAAATATGCACCCATCAGGATTAATCGTGTCATTGAATAGCTGTTCCCAAAAACGCTGAAGGAGAAACTTCAATTTTGCCAAGACACAGAGCTATTGTAAGGCAACTGGGCTTCAGAAACATAAATTAAAAGCAACTTGTACTTTTTAAAACAAAACAAAAAATTTGTCTGACCTTCCAGGTACTGGGTTTTGAATTTTATACATCAATAGGAAATATTGTCTGACTGAACAAAGATCCCCTCCCTAAGTGAATAGGTAGAGGAAGAAGACCTGGGCTGGTCTGCTCACCTTTAATCTTTTTTTCATAAAATCAGAAAATTAAGAGATCCCACAGACCGTCTGAAGCAAGTATAAGTCTCTTATCTAGTTGTAGAAGAACAAAGTGGCCTTTCCTTTGATCATTGCATTGCAGATGCAAATTCAAGTCAACCTACTTTTCCAATCTGACATCTTCCAGATGTGCTGACTGAACATTCTCAGAATTTTAATCCAAATACATCTGGAGGGGGCAATATTGGAAAAGACAACTGAACCTTTCTTTCCTACACACTTCAGTCAGAAATCTACAGTTTAATGATAGAACCATGGTGCTGGAGAAGACTCCTGTGAGTCCCTTGGACTGCAAGGCGATCAAACCGGTCAGTTCTAGAGGAGATCAACCCTGACTGCTCTTTAGAAGGGCAGATCCTGAAGATGAATACAAAATACTTTGACCACCTAATGAGAAGGAAGGACTCGCTGGAGAAGAGCCTAATGCTGAGAAAGATTGAGGGTAAAAGAGGAAGGGGACAACATAGAATGAGGTGGATGGATGCAGTCACCGAAGCAGTAGGTATGAGCTTAAATCCTCTACCAGAGGATGGTAGAGAACAGGAAGGCCTGGAGGAACATTGTCCATGGGGTCACAATGGATCAGACACAACTTTGCAAATACCAACAATCTCCATTATCACAAAGTCTTCTCTCCTATCTGTTGTAATGTTCCCCATCTCCAAGAATTGTGGTAGTACAGTAGTTAGGATACAGTATTGCAGGCTAGTTCTGTTGACTGCCAGGAGTTTGTTACTCAATTCAATTTCAATTTATTAGCGCTTATAGACCGCCCCCTCTCCCGAAAGGGACTCGGGGCGGTGTACAGTCCATGTCAAAGAACAAAATTAAAACAATTAAAATTACTACATGGAGAATATATATATACAAATATAAAATGGATAGATGCATAAGAGGAGGATAAAAGATGTGCAGGACTGTATTGCTAATAAATAATTAAAATAAACAGACATTAAGATCCCAATACCCAATAAAATTAAGACTATAGAATAATACCCTTAAAAACCAGTAAAATATAAATGCCAGGAGATAGGCGTTGAAATTATGCCAGGCCAGCCAGTCGAAACATGTGAGTCTTTAGTTTCTGCCGGAAGGAGCGGAAGTCGGTGGTGGTTCTGATGTCGGGGGGGAGGTCATTCCAGAGGGTTGGGCCCATCACAGAGAAGGCCCTACTCCTTGGCGTCGCCCGCTGGCATTGCCTAGCGGACGGCACCAGGAGAAGCCCCTCTCTGTGAGAGCGAATTGGCCGCTGGGATGTATGTGGGAGGACGCGATCCCGCAGGTAACTGGGCCCTATGCCATGGACCATTCTTCCAAGGTCAGTAAAATGAAGACCCAGATTGTTGGAGGCAATATGCTGACTCTGTAAACCTATCAGAGAGTGTTGTGAGGCACTATGAAGTGATATATAAGTCTAAGCGTTATCACTAATAATGTTTCCTCTCTTGCCCTCCAAAATTCAGACTTCCTTAAATCCAGCCCAAAAACTTTTCATCCAAGCTGAGGTCTTGAATCAAAACCTTCATGTTTCAAAATTGTTCCTATGTGTTACTCCACTGGCATTGAACTCATCTAAAATGTTTGTCTTTTAAGAGCGCTGTTTGGGATTGTGTTTAGAATTGGTGTTTTGCTCAGAAATGACTGCAATTTCTGAAGGTCTGAAGTGACACATGCTGCTATGCCTTTGCAATACCTGTGGAGCTTGTACATTTTGGAAATAGACTATTAAATAGAAACCAGAGGTCTCCAGAGTTCTCTCTACTTTGTGATAGCTACCCTGAAATCCCTGGTGCTTGACTAAAGAAAAGCATGAATAATTTGTTGTCACTCCTCCTTAGTTGTAGGGGAATATTCAACTTTTCCAGCTATTGAGTCACTGTGCTGGGTTGTGCTTTATACTTGAAAATGCTAAGCTAATGCCACATGAGAATGGCTTTGTTTCCATGGTGCTAATAGGTCCTGCTTTTACTAGGATCCTTTGAACTAATGGAAATGGGAATAACAATGAGAATTGCTATGTTTGCCCGTCAGCTGTCATTTACTGTGGGCTGCTATTATTTACTCTTTAAAATCAAACATGGATCAGCCTTGGTATTTGATTGCTTCCTTTATGCAATGTGGATGTCCAAATGTTACATTGAATCAGAGAGTTCTGATACTTTAATGATGGGGAATTTTTCCAATAAGCTCCTAAGTCCAACCAGAAATCAGGTGAGTGGTATATATTCTACATCGTAGAAAAGATCTTAAGGAAGTATTTTAAACCGTGCAAGGCAGGAAAAGTAGTGAAAGCACATTTGAAATGAATGTGTGTGTATCTTGTGTTGCTGTATATTTACCTCAAGCTTATATTTAGCTGAAGCTTGCTGGTACTCAGCCCTTAAATCTGCATACATCCAGTTGAAAGCCTCAGACCCCAAAAAGAGTATATCAATAGATAAGCATGTAGAAATGACCCCAATGTATCTGTGACTAAGCTTTTGTAAGTCTAGCTTGCTGCTTGCAGCACCAACAAGCCAAATGCTTAGAAGCCAGGCATAAAACTAACAGCTATCGCTGTCTATCATTCCTGACATCTGGTATTCCAAGATTTACTGTCTCTAAACGTAAAAACTGCAAGTAGAAAAATAGGAACCACTTTGGTGGGAAGGTAACAGCGCTCCTTGTGCCTTCAACGTTTAGTCATGCCGGCCACATGACCATAGAGACATCTTCGGACAGTGCTGGCTCTTTGGTTTTGAAACGGAGATGAGCGCCGCCCCCTAGAGCCAGGAATGACTAGCACACATGTGTGGGGGAACCTTTAGCTTTAATAAAATCCAAAAAGCATGAACTCCTGTTCAGATAAACCGAATTTCAACTCATGGGAAAATGTGGATGTGCAGAACAGGTTGAAAAACAAAGGAAGCCACCAGATCAGATCTGGAGACTAGTTACCAGAGATAAGAATTAACACAGAATAGGTCACAAAGAAACAATTTATCAAGAACAGATCCAAACTAGAAGGCAGCCATCAAAAGTCAAAAGTTTAATAATTAACTCCAAGACATCAAGTCATATTTCACCAAGTAATGCAACAGGTCAACAAAAAGATGGTGAGGCATGGAAAGGGAGAAGGAGGTTCATGTATGCCTCAATGGTGTGTCTGGAAAAAAAAAGGAGTGATTTATAATGGGAAAATTTGTAACAATCTTATCTCAGAATTGTAGTTTGAAGAAGAAGGATAGGTTGTCCCAAAAGTGTTTTTTCAGGAGGCAACTGGACTTTCTTGGGTTTTTTTCTTTGAAGATGTTTTGCTTCTCATCCAGAAGCTTCTTCAGCTCTGAACCTTCTTGAATGAGAAGCGACTCATCTTCAAACCAAAAACAAGAAAGTCCAGTTGCCTCCTGAAAAAGCATTTTTGGGACAAATTTACCACACATTATGCAAAGACCTAACTCTCTGGAGAAGGGTCTATTGCCGGAAAAGGTAGATAGTAAGAGAAGAAGAGGGTGACCAGCAGCAAGATTCAATTACCAGTTGCAAAGACCTAACTCTCTGGAGAAGGGTCTATTGCTGGGAAAGGTAGATAGTAAGAGAAGAAGAGGGTGACCAGCAGCAAGATTCGATTACCAGTTGCAAAGACCTAACTCTCTGGAGAAGGGTCTATTGCTGGGAAAGGTAGAAAGTAAGAGAAGAAGAGGGTGACCAGCAGCAAGATTCGATTACCAGTTGCAGTGGTATGGAGTCTTCGATTGGAAGACCTGAAAGATGAAGTTAGCAGCAGAGGAAATCAATCTATGTGGTTACTAGGAATTTACAATTACTTAACGACACATTAATCATCTTATAATTATATTGTTTTCATCCATTAGTACAGTGTTTGTTTATTTTTTTTACTGCATGGACTGAGAGGCTTTTAAGGAGGTTTAGCATATTTGGATTTGTAGAGAATCAAGCCTTCCAAAGATGCCATCTATCACCTCTCAACATAACATTGTCTTTTAAAAGTATATAATTAAGTAACCAACCTCCAATATTATTTTCAAAGAATGCTTCCCCCGCCCCCCTTGCGAAGGACCCAGTGGAAGAGAACATTCTTGGGAATAAAAACATGCTTGAGGCTGGCATTTTGTTTTGAAACATGCTTGCTTCTATTTTAGAGAGAGAGAAAAAAGCCAGGTGGGACTGAGAGCCTGCTGGACATCAAGGGAGATGTTTACTCCAACAGCCAGATGTCAAGTAGAAAGAGGGTTTTCCCCTATGGACAAGGCAAATGGCAAAAGCAGCATTGCCACGCTGCAATCCAAACTCTGCCCTCTTATGCGTGGGCCATGACATCACATGCAGATCAGTGGTGTGGTAGCCTAGAGGTGGAGCTTTCGCCTCCCAATCAGGAGGCTGTGAGTTCAATCCTAGGTAGAGGCAGATATTTCTCTCTCTGACCGCATTGTGAATATATCTGCTGAATATAACTCTACATTGGTGACAGGAACGGTATCCCGCCAGTAAACATTCATCTCCATTCAGTTGCCCAGACTCCACCCTGCAAGGGATTATGGGGTCGTTAAAAGAAGATGATGACATCCCATGTAGATCCATTGCAACAGCAGACGGTTGCTCTTGTCATTTGACAGCTTCAAATCCTGCAGACACCTCTATTTTTTTTCCCCTTCCCAACCACACTGCCTGCAATACCTTAGATAGAACCTGAGTTTTTGGAAAGCTGCTTGTTCTGCTTGCACAGCTAGATCTATCTCCCATTAAGCAAAAAACAAGAACAACACCTTAAAATTTGCTTTTGAAAATGCAGACTGCAGCTCAAAAGCAGGAAGGGTGAAACCTGAATCGATTTAGACCTGGGAATTGTGGATTATTTCTTTTCATTTGCCTGGGAAGCTGGATCCCATAAATATCTGAAGTAAATATCTAATAAATATCTAAATCAGTATGTCCCTCTAATTATGAAAATGGGGTTATCTCTGCAAAAATAATTTCTGTTAAAAGTTGGGGAACTTGTTTACTTGGTTTTTGGTATATGATTAACATTTGATGAATCCCCTCCAGTATTCTATGGGAACAATAATTGGATACCGTGTTTATATTGCTGGTTTTTCAATCATCATCTAAATATTTGCTTGCTATTGCTCAAGCTCTTGACAGATTACAGATGTTACCCATGTTACCGACACACTGAGTAAAAATGTGACGTTTCTGTCTTCTTATTAAGAGATGGAGGATTGTACCTCTGGGTGAGAACTGTGATGCCTCTCAAAAGATTTGTCCCAGGGTGCACTGCTGAGCTGTCAGGAAATGTGTAAAATATCCATGATTATCTTCAGAATGATGTTCTTACCCAAAATCAAGAGCTGATCCCTAGTCTTACTGTTTGTAGTGACAATATTGGCTGGGAACATATCAGCTTACTGCACAAAGCAGACAACCATTTAGGCACGTCCTATTTTTATCTAGGTCTTCTCCTCCTAGGAAATATCAGGAAGGAGGGAAGCATTCAAACCAATACAATGTCTTAGAGTCTGATACGCTGTGGAATATATGACAACAGTGTTAAATGTTGCATTTCAATGTTTGTCATCTGGAGCTTGCAATTTTCCTAAACCTTTACTTAACAAACTGTTGTCAGGGTCTTCCTCCTGATGGGTATTTTCCAATGTGAGGCAAGATGGGGAAGGACATGTACAGCCAGAAATGATGTGAAGACTGCTGCTGGCACAAAGCTTATGTGCAAATAACATCTATAAAGCCCACTCTGTCTGCTTAGACTGGTAGCTCATATCGATTAATTCCATACACACATAAACACAAACATACACACATAACATTTTATCTTTTTTTAATGTTAAGCAATACCTTTTAGAGAGGAAAATAAAGGTAATGTGGGGTCATCATATTGTTATCAACTATTACAACTGAATACTTTCAAAGAAAGTTTTTCTGTAAGACAAAAACAGACTAGGTTTTCAGACTTGATTGTATCAATGCCACTGACAGTAATATCTGCTAAGGTAGGAAGAAAATTAAAGAACCTGTTGACCAGTAGTTTGGCTTCCAGGTATACACACAGAAGGGGAAGGGTGGAGAGAGAGAAGGAGAGAGAGAGAAAAAAGAGAAACATCCTTCAAACATTTGTAAATTTTGGTGATGCGCTTAAGTCAACGATAGGCCAAAAGAAGAGCTTAAGCGGAGGGTTGAAAAAGAAACAGCTTTTTTAAAAAAATCAAACCAAAGAGCTGGTGTTCCATGAACATACAGACAAGCTGCATGTAAGGAAGGCCACACCTTGGGGAAGGTATGGATCTTTTTATACCTTCAGAGACACCAGCTTGGTACCCAATTCTGGCCCCGTGGCCCATGTCTTCCTTGTAGCCCTGCATTGGCGATGCAGCAAGGAACAGGAGGGACGAATGCTTAGCAACCAAGGGGCTGGGTGCTTAGCAACACAGGTATTTGCCCGATGTAACCCTGACAGGCCATGATATACCACGCACCAGGTACTGAGTTGTACACAAAAACAAGATAACAGGAGTTAGATCACTGGTAGAAGCAAATGGCAGAGGCAATTCTACATTTTTCAGGAGCAAAGCAATTCTTACATAAGTGAAATAGCAAGTTATTATTATGTCCCAGTAATTCTACCTATTCTACGGTGACATGCCATAGTTCAGCTCAGAACATAACTACTATAATCTACTTTAACCAGGCTGTCCTTGAAAATCACTCAGGAGCTTCAGTTGACCTAGAATTCAATGACATAGACAGCACATCCTCATAATACTTCTGCTTCATGAGCTGCACTTGTTACCAGAATGCTTTTGAGTGTGTGTGTGTGTGTGTACAGTAATTAGTCAGGGGGCACCCGTTTTTCTTCTTCATTCTTTTTTTATAATTATTAAACAAATTCATATAGTTTCCCAACTCACACATAGGTCAAAAATTATTATATTGTGTTTGCTGTTCTGCTTGGTTTTTTTTTTTTTAATTGTACCCATCTAGAGACAGTTCAGACAGGGCAGTGCCTAAGTTGAGAAAGTAAATTGAGTCAAATTAAATTAAATTATCCTTCTGTTGTTTAACTTACAAGGAATGTGTCATGTTCCCGTCTGTGGGAAATGTCACAGGTGCGAATCCAAAATAAGATCTTAGTTTTATCCCTGTCCGCAACTGTTGAATTCAACTGTGTCTACTTTGCTATTTTCAGAAAGAAAATGTAAATTATTACATTTCAGATGGATTTTGGAATTGATTGACTGTTCACGTTGCTTGTATGGAGAGAGTGCTCTCTATCGGAGCACACCAGATTTGTTACAGCTTTATTTGGATTGTTTTCTACTGCCTTTCTTTTGAAATGGTTCTATTGTAATATCCATATTTTAGATTTACCGTATTTTTCAGAGAATAAGAGGCATCTTTTTCCCTCAAAAAAGAGGCTGAAAATCCGAGTGTGGCTTATACACTGAATGCAGGCATTTTTTGCCTCCCAAAAGCTCGCCCCCTTCACCAAAATGGTGTATAGCCTTTAGGAGGCTTTCAGACTGCTCCTGGGAGCTGGGGAGGGCAGAAATGAGCAGAAAATTGAGTGGTTTTTGCTTAATTCCCCCCCCCCAGCCCCAAGGAGCAGTCTATAAGCATGCGTGTCTAAAGACTATGCGTGCCCTTTTTTTTGACAAAAAACGGACCCATTCTTGTGAAAAACGGGCTGTTTTTGAAGGTCTGCAAAGTGCAAAAACTTTTTTTTTAATTTGCCTCTTCAAAATCTTGGTGCATCTTATACTCCAGTGCGTCTCATACTTGAAAAATTTCAGTATTCTTGTAAACCTATCTGTAGTTGGATTTAAAGTCTAGTGTGTTTTGCAGGAAGAAGAATTGTAGACCTCAAGGCATGACTCCTTTGCAGAAGTGATTCTTACATTCAAAACTAGTTATCTCATCAAACTGGTTATGCTCTCTCTCTCACCTGTGTGCAAATAGGTCAGTGTTGCACCAAACTCATTCATGTTCTGCTTATCCCATTTTAGCCTTGAAGAAGGGACGGTTCTGGATCACACCTGACCCATATCATAAAGATGACAACATTCAGATAGGAAGAGAGGTCAAGATCTCTTGTCAAGTGGAAGCGATTCCCTCTGAAGAGCTCATGTTCAGTTGGTTTAAAAATGGTCGACCCCTGCGCAGCTCTGAAAGGATGGTGATTACTCAAACAGACCCCGATGTCTCTCCAGGAACCACCAATTTGGACATCATTGATTTGAAATTCACAGATTTTGGGACATACACATGCGTTGCAGCTCTGAAAGGTGGTGGCATCTCAGATATCAGCATCGACGTCAACATTTCCAGCAGCACAGGTGAGGGTGTTTCTGTAACCTCCCATAGAGATTGTAGAAATTCACTGCCAATTCTTTTCGGAAGACAGCAAGCTATTTGAAAGAAACCCAGGTCATTTTTCCGACCTCAAAACCCAATGGTATGAGCAAACTGCAGCCATCAGCCTAATTTCAATACCTTTTCCTCTGCAAACTAGTTTTATGGAAAATGCAACTCCCACCTTCTTCAGTGGGAGTGAAAGAAAGAGTAATAAGAATGTGTCAAAAATAAAGGATATCAGGAATTTAGAAACAAATAAAGTTTAGAAAAAAGAATAGGTTGTCCTTCTCCTAGGTTGTCATTAGTCATGGCCAATCTTCCCCCTGCAAATTATTCCCAAAAGCATAAAGACCCTGTTACACTCCTTGGTTAATCATGCAGTTGTTTTCACAATGGATTTTTCCCCAGTCTCTTTAAAATACAGGCAACTAACTGATGGAGATTTTGCATTCAAAGCACACATGCTGTCACTGTGCTGTGACCCTTCAAAATACTTCCACATTGATGTAGGAATGAATATGAGAAACATTTGAGGATCTGAAAATAGATTTGCTCATAGGAGTGGGGGATATTGTTGCTTGGTGGTGTGTTTCAGTTCAGTTCTAGCAAAACATATGCCGAAAGGGAGAACATGTGTATCTCCATATGTGTTTGTCAAGCAAAGATTATTAAATGTCTGGCATATGATGGATGAATACTAGTGATTTGTGTTTGTCTTGCAAGGCTAAAGCAGAGAGGGACATTCTATCTGTTGGAGTGTTTCTCCTTAGACAGAAAGCATTATCTTTTCTTAAAATAGATTCATTTGGAAGAGCAATTGGATGTATCAGAAGAATCCGTCAGATGGCTGTACCTGAAATCTTTTCATAGCTTCTTCAGCCAGTGATAGATTATGCTACTCACTGGACTTGACTTCACCATGTGTAAGAAAAGTCAAAAGAGAGGAAGAAGAAAACCAATGCTTGTAGGATGCTAATACTCTCAAAACAGTTGTAGGATCACCTTGGTCATAAAACAATTGTGGATATTGTACTATGTATGTAAAATCATTACTAACTTAACAAGTCCATGATAACAATTATTTAACTATGGATTTACAGTATATACATTATATTTTTTGTTAAATATATTCAGAATAACTAACACAAAATTATATATCATGTAATGAATTGGACATGGAAATTTATTAATTCTGTTAAAAGCAGTCCTGCAGTCTAATTAGTTCCAATAATAAAACCTAATTTCATACCTTAAAATGATGAGCAAAATCTAACAGCTGAAGCATGGAACTTCAAGCCATGTCCAAAACTTGATGGGGAAAAAAAGGTTTAAACCTGCAACATACTAACTGTTAGGTGAGACATACACAGATCCTGGAAATTACAGATATTTAAACATGCAACATACTAACTGTTACTCTGTTTCTCCAAAAATAAGACCTCTCCGGATAATAAGTCCAATCGGGCTTTTGAGCGCATGCACTAAAATAAGCCCTCCTCCCAAAATAAGCCCTCCCCAAAAATATTGCAACATAGCAACCATGAAGTCACCACACTCACCGCCTCCTGCACCTCAAAAATAGTAAGACCTGCCCGAAAATAAGGCCAAGTGCTTATTTCAGGGGTCAAAAGAAAATAAGATCCTGTCTTATTTTAGGGGAAACATGGTAGCTAAGGACATACATAGGAAAGTTAGAGACTGGACAAGATACTGTACCCTGGAAATGGAAAGAAGTGGAAGAAAAAATGTTCTTTTTGCTGTAGGTAGATGGCATTTCCAAGGATATATTTGTTCTCCTGAGTGTCCCATTTAAGTATTGTTGTTGAGCCCTTACTGCAAGCACGTCGTGGAACTCTCAAAAATGAGACTCAATGATTGCTGTAGAAGGTCATAGTCAATCCCAAAACATCAATTTACCAGGAAATAATCTACAAATATATTCTGACACCTCTCTTAACTGCAGGATTTTATATGTCACTTCACTTCACCTTACCTTTGTCCTTTTGCTTGGCAGATGGGCATCTTCTCAAAACTCCAACTTTTTCCTCCCCCAGTTTCTATTCTCGTCTATGTGACTCGGAGGCATTCTTCTAAATAAATATGTTGCCAGAGGCAAGCATTTGGCTTTGTGGAAACCCAGCTCACCTTGCATTTTTCATTGTTGAAATCTATCCTCCGTCTATCTCTTGGTTCAGTGAACTTGGAAATGGGTATTGGTAATACCAGATTTACCATTTCACCCCACCCATAATCCTTCACCTAACTTTGTGCTGTCCATTTGGGTCCATGGTGTGGAAACTGCCTGCCTGCCCTGCGTCCTATTTTGTGCAATAGGGTGTCCTAAAGTCACTCCTCAGCCTCTCGTTTAAAAGACTCTTGAGTAGCAGGACTTAGAACATTCACAACTTGAAACCGTGTGGAAATTCAGCCATCCCAAATATATAAGAATAGGTTTTTTGTTTGTCTAAGTTCTTCAGAGTTTTCGCATCTGATTGGTAAAGCCCATACATTAATCTGGTTAAACAAGGTTGCTGCCCAATATTTCAACTTGATCAGTGTTTCTCAACCTTGGCAAGTTGAAGGTATATGGACTTCAATTCCCAGAATTCTCCAGCCAGCCTATCTTAAACCTGCCAAGGTTGAGGAACACTGAATTAGACGATTTGGAGATATATCATTTCTCCCCAGAAGCAAAATGTCATTTGCCTCCATCTGGTTTTTGAAAGGTGTTACTTGAAATATGAAAACATGTTTCCATATAGTCTATCAAATATATATTTCATATTCTTTCACATTCGGTCTTTAATTTGGATAAGATAGATCAGGGTGGGTTGGTCTCCTTTCAACTAACTTTTTTTAATCTACAAAATAAATTTGCCAATTAAATGTCACTTTTCTATTAAACAGTGGGTTTCTGGCCCTTATGATAAGATGTTGTGTGTGTTCTGGGTAACTTTGACAGGGTGTGAAAGGAATAATCTTTTTTTTTTTCTTTTTAGTTCAAAAGTGCTTATTGATGGTTTTCCCCCCTTAAAGTTGTGTCTGTTGTCATAATAATAAAAGTAATTTTCTAGTCTATATAATTAATGACTCAAGTCAGGGCATTTTCAAGCTGCAGGCATTCATTTAAAAACATCACTTTTAATATTGCCATTTATTGACTGGGAAAATGTCCTTTTTAATTGAGAAGTTTTGTTGTTGTTTTCTTCCTTTTATCCCTGGAAACAAACAGAAGGAGATGAAATCCGGGGGTTTTGCAAAACATACTTATGCATCTTTTTTAGGCTTTACATACTGCCCCCTTTTAATACAAATGACACATATTTCTTTAAAAGGGCCCACTGTTTTGGCATTGTTGACCTCTCCCAATGGATGCTCGGGTCAATTTGTCCTTTGTTATTTTACTCCTGACTCCATTTGGTTATCTTGTTAATTATTATGATTCGTCACACAGTCAGCCAGAGGTTCAGACTGGATTTGGCATTTTTATCCACCTATCACATCCTTCCCAAGGACCTGGAATAGGCATAGGTGAATGTTTGGTAGTGTTAAAGATATGGTTTCAGGATGTAACCTGTTCCTAGTAAAGTTGCCTTTTGCAACTCATCGTCATCATATTCCTAGTGGGTTTTTTTTTCCTCCTCATAGATGCAGTGTCCACATTTTGGATAACAAATGCCATCTTGTGAAATAAAACACAGCACCCAAGTCTAACTGGGTGAGCTGGCTGTTGCGACTGACTGATGATAATTATGTCAATGCCAATGGTGTTCAAGTGGTGCTCCAAACCACCCATTTGTATCATAGAAGGCGTTCTGGTTTGTACAATATAATACAATAGCAGAGTTGGAAGGGACCTTGGATGTCTTCTAATTCAACCCCCTGCCTAGGCAGGAAACCCTGTTTCAGACAAATGACTATCCAACATCTTCTTAAAGACTTCCAGTGTTGGGGCATTGACAACTTCTGGAGGCAAGCTGTTCCACTGATTAATTGTTCTAACTGTCAGGAAGTTTCTCCTCAGTTCTAAGTTGCTTCTCTCCTTGATTAGTTTCCACCCATTGCTTCTTGTTCTACCCTCAGGTGCCTTGGAGAATAGTTTGACTCCCTCTTCTTTGTGGCAACCCCTGAGATATTGGAACACTGCTATCATGTCTCCCCTAGTCCTTCTTTTCATTAAACTAGACATACCCAGTTCCTGCAACTGTTCTTCACATGTTTTAGTCTCCAGTCCCCTAATCATCTTTGTTGCTCTTCTCTGCACTCTTTTTAGAGTCTCCACATCTTTTCTACATTGTGGTGACCAAAACTAAATGCAGTATTCCAAGTGTGGCCTTATACTTTATTGTGTACAATAAAGTATTTAAAGCATAAAAACAGTACACAAAATTTTACAGTGGCAAAGAATATTAACAATTGATTAAAAGGACTAAAATCATCAATAATCAATGGGCAATATTGTACTATACTGTAACATCCTTCTTTGTGTGGTCAATTTTGGTCCAGCATGTTGTTTTCAACAGTGCTCACAAGCAGTGATATTCTGTCACACAATTGGTAGCTGATATTTTAATTTTAGTCAAAAATAGGAGTTGGATAGGTTGCTGGTTTTTAGATGTACTGGATATGGCTCGTGCTGCTTTTGTTTATATATATATTGTGTTTATTTCTATTATGGAGCTGCAGGAGTAGCACTATAGTTAAAAGTATTCTTCATTTTTCAGTATTGTACCACAGCAAGATCTAAAAACTAATATGATTGTCATAAAATCAAGGCAAGTTCTTTGATGAAGAACATTCTTGTAGTCACATTCCAAGGAGAAAAAAGAGAATAATGTCTGCCTTCTTTCCTTAGTGTTATTTTAGTTTTCTATGTTTGTTTTAATCGGTAAATATCTTGGTAAACATTTTTATTCCTCAGTGTAGCAGATTGAGTAGACTGAGAAAATATATAGATTGATGGACTAGAAGAAAATACTCTATTTTTCTGGATTTGGATTGTTTCTATTGTCAATCCTGAAGAGAACCTTGCTGAGGCCATCTTGGAGGCTTCAGGTTTGCCACAAAGCAGAAGAAGGGGCAGGGAGGGGGGAAATAGCTAGATGGGGTTTTGTAACCAAAACAAGAAAGTTTTCCTGTGAGAACCAAGGACATCCTGACATGTGGCTGGCAAGGGGAGGAGTGAAGTATCCAAGCAATCAGGCAGCAGCTTAATTGGACAGCATGACCAGTGACTTGGGGTGGGGAAGGGGAAACTTTTACTTTTTAATTAGGTGAAAGCTATGGAAACATTCAGAGTTGACATTCACCAGTTGTGCCAATACGATGTAGCCAATAAATTGTTCTTTGAGGAATTTGCCTGCCTCAGAGTTCTGCTTTCTATCGGTGCATTACTTGGAATGCTGACATCTATATTTCTTTATTTATTATTAATTTATTTAATTTTAAACCACCTATCTCACTAATGCAGTGACTCTGGGTGGCTTACAATATAATACAAAAGTTTAAAAAATGCAAAAAAACAAAACAGTAGCAATTTCTAATATTATTAGAAAGATTGGAATAAAAAGTTAAAAAAAAAACGAATTAATTATTAAATCTTCTCTATCCTTCTTCCTGAGTCCCTTCGGGGAGAGGGAGCAGTTTATAAATCTAAATAAAGTAAAGTAAAGTAAAGTATCCTATCTGTCAATCTTAATGTAGAGTCCCTGTTGGGGCCTCAGGCCAAGTGGCAGAACCTAGTTTTATACTTTTCCAGAAAGCCAGGATTGTGGGGGATAGATCTCACCTACAACAGGAGAATATTGCACTATAACACTATATCAAAATGTATTCAGATGTGAAATCCCCTTTCGTTTTGTTTCATTTTGTTTAGTTTATTGTCATTGCACATGGTACAATGAAATTAAACGGCATCTTCAGTGCACATTACAATTTTACTTTCTGTATAATTGAAATTGAAAACCCGATATTGCACTATACCGTAGAATTCAATATGGTTGTTGCCCTGGGATAGAAGCTGTTTTTCAGCCTGTTTGTCCTTGTTTTTATTATCCTGTACCGTCTGCCAGATGGTAATAGTTTAAAAAAAGTGCCCAGGATGAGATGGATCTTTGAGAATGTTTTGAACTTTCTTAAGGCAGCAGGAGCTATAAAGCTCTTCCGAAGAGGGGAGAGGGCAACCAATGATCCTCTGGGCAATGATGTTGACCCTCTGGAGTGCTGTCCTACCTGCCCCTGTGCAATTGGCAAACCATACACAGATGCAGTAAGTTAGAATACTCTCTACGGTGCAGCGGTAGAAGGTCAACAACAGTTTTTCATTTAGTTGTTGTTTCCTGAGAAGTCTCAGGTAGTATATTCTCTGTTGGGCCCTTTTGACTAGTGCTGCAATGTGAGTGCCCCAGGTCAGGTCCTATTTTCAGATAATATCCAGAAACTTAAAACTTGCATCCAGAAATTGTGGTTGCTCCATCATTGGTTGTTTTTAGAAGAGGTTGGGCTGTCATTTGTCTGAAAAGGTATAGGGCCGTGATGGCGAACCTATGGCACGCGTGCCACAAGTGGCACGCGGAGCCATTTCTCAGGGCACGTGAGGCGCTGCCCTGTCAGCTGGCCAGCATACGCGCACTGGCCAGCTGAGTTCACCTTTTTAAAAGCTATTTTTCGCCTTCCCCAGGCTCCAAAGGCTTTATAGGAGCCTGGGGAGGGCGAAAAGAGCCTCCCCCGCCCCCCCTCCCCCAGAGGCTTCAGGGACCGTCCCTGAAGCCTTCGGAATGCTTAAAACCACCCTCCGAGCAAACCGGAAGTGACTTCCGGGTTGCTCGGAGGGTGGTTTTAAGCGTTCCGAAGGCTTCAGGGACCGTCCGAGGCTTCCCTGATGCCTTCGGAGCGCTTAAAATGACCCTCCGAGCAACCCGGAAGTCACTTCCGGTTTGTTCAGAGGGTGGTTTTAAGCGCTCCAAAGGCTTCAGGGAAGCCTCCGGACAGTCCCTGGAGCCTCCGGAGGGCCTCCTGGGGGTTGGGGGAGGCTCTTTTCGCCCTCCCCAGGCTCCTATAAAGCCCCTGGAGCCTGGGGAGGGCAAAAAAACCATGTAAAAATGGGGGGTGTCACGTGTTGTGCGTGCATGCGCACTGGGGGGTCGCGCGTTGCATTATGGGTGCGGCACGCCCGCACTCGACCCCCCTGCGCTCCCCCCACTTGTGGCACGCGAGCCAAAAAAGGTTCACCATCACTGGTATAGGGTCTCCTGCTTGAGCAGTGGGTTGGACTAGAAAACCTCCAAGGTTCCTTGCAACTCTTTCAATCTATTATTCTTTCATACTCTTCCAGAGCTGGTTAAAGTATGCCTTATAATTATGCATTCAAAGTCACAGAACTCTCATGTACTAACCATTTCATTTCCACTTCTTGTTTTCTTCCTTTCCTTTTCCCTTTGCACCCATTTGAAGTTCCACCAAACCTGACTGTTCCACAAGAAAAGTCACCCTTGGTCACCAGAGAAGGAGATACCATTGAACTGCAGTGCCAGGTGACCGGGAAACCGAAGCCTATCATCCTCTGGTCCAGGGCAGACAAGGAAATTCCCATGCCAGATGGGACAATGCAGATGGAGAGCTATGATGGGATCCTGAGGATTGTCAATGTCTCAAGGGAGATGACAGGAACCTACAGGTGTCAAACCAGTCAATACAATGGATTTAACGTCAAGCCAAGGGAAGCATTGGTACAGCTGATCGTACAGTGTAAGTCTCTGTTCCATTTTACTCCATCTTTTCTGCGGTAATATTAAATTTTAAAATAATGGTTTTTTTGGAGATTTCATTTCAACCTACAGATTCATATCTCCCTGTTGTGTAGATTGTTGAGTTGTTAGTCTTCTGCGTGAAAGTGGCTTTTGCAACACAGTCCTCTCTGAAGGAAGTGCATACTGCAATATTTGGGTACCCATAAAAGCAGGGGTGGGGAATTACAAGTCCCCTGCTTTTATGACCTGTGGACTTCAACTTCCAGAATTCTCAAACAAGAATGGCTGGCTCAGGAATTCTGGGAGTGGAAGTCCACAAGTCATAAAGGGTCCGTAGTTCCTCATCCTTGTCATAGACAAACAATTGCCTTTCACTAAACTGGATTTAGAATTTTGGTCAGTTTGAACAGGGAAGAAATTGGTGTATGCTAGCATGTGAAGGGTATCTCCCTTATTCTTCCCTGAATGGGGAAAAAAATTGTTTAATCAATTTGCTATTAAATCATGCTGGCATTCATTGTCAGGATTCACTCATCATGGCAAAAGTCATTGTTACGTTTTGCCCAAACAATAAACCATCATATGGTTTACAATGATACCTAGATTTCTACAGGATGCTAATATTTTGTCTGGTTTCCCAAAGATGCTGAAATGCAGAGTATACAACTTTATTTTAACCTACCTAAACATGCTATGTAAATCCCACCAGTAAATCACAGAGTGATTTAAAAAAAAAAATGCTGGATATCAATCTTGTTTGAATGTAAACAGGTTTTATTTTTTTAATGGCAAGCTCTAGAACTGTTTTAAGTGGTCTGTTCTTGGTCACAGCAAAATAACTGGCAATCTTGATAAAAGCTTAAGTGTTAGCAAATGAACTAGAAACCATATAATCATATGCCTGAAGAGTTATCTTAAGTAAGGCGCATTATCCATCTATATATGAGTTTAATCAGGACTGTGAATCTAAGATGAAGATCTTCCAGCTTCCCCTCTCAAGTGAAAAATTGCCCTGACAAAATGTGTTGATGGGTAAAAACTGTTTAGCCCTATCTTAAAACTTTATTAGAACAATTAAAAAGACCCAGTCCCTTTGCAAACCAATGATTGATTGTAGTTATTGTTAGTTGCAAAGTCGTGTCTGACCCATCGCGGCTCCAAGGACAACATTCCTCCAGACCTTCCTGTCCTCTACCATACTCTGGAGTCCATTTAAGCTCATGCCTACTGCTTCAGTGACTCCATCCAGGCATCTCATTCTTTGTTGTCCCCTTCTTCTTTTGCCCTCAATCTTTCCCAGCATTAGGCTCTTCTCCAGTGAGTCCTTCCTTCTCATTAGGTGGCCCATAATCAATGATTGATTATGGGTCATAAAATTGTGGTTGACTCAGAACAAACACATATTTTAGAAATATTTTCTCCATGTTGATCTCTTCTTAACCTGGTCATTCAGGCTTTCCCACTGTGCATTCAAAGTCCCTGTAACTCAGTCTTGCCACCTTGCTGCTGGTTGTGCGGTTCTCTTTCTTTCCACTGAGTTTTGCATGATGTGGCCAAAGTAGGATAATGTGAGCCTAGTCATTGATGTCTCAAATGAAAACTCTGGATTGGTTTGTTTAGTGATCCATCTGTTTGTTTTCTTGGCTGCACATGGTATTCTGGGGAGTTTTCTTCAACCTCAAAGTTCAAAGTCACCAATATCCTTCCTACTTTGCTTCTTCAAAGTCCAGCTTTTGCTTCCATAAAATGTTGAGGCTTGAATGATTTTGCTCTTTGTAGGTATAGAGACATCATGGTTTTGGAATTCCTTTTCCAAGCCAGCCAATGAAATATTTGTTTTTGTCTTGCTGGAAAGGTCCTTTGAAAACCCATGCCTGGAAAAAACAAAACACGAGAAAGTGGGAATTGGGGGGAAATGTAGGTAAAATAAAGGAGGTAAGCTATCAGAAAAAAAAAGATACAGACATATACTTTTCTCTCATGATAGTAGTAAACATTTAGAGCATAAACCATTGCTCCAATTTCTGGGAACTAGGCTGAAAAAAAAAAGCAAACAACTTGTTATTTCCTTCTAGGCTCCTGAGAGCCCCTTAACGAGTCTTCTGAAATTTGATGCTCTTCAGGTGTTTTTTTTCTTCAACTCCTACAGTTGAACTCCTAGCCTAGGGGTGTCAAACATGCAGCCCTGATGTGTCATGTGCTGGCCCCACCCCTGCCCAGTTTAGCAAAGGGGAAAAAAAGTCCCAATACATCATGTGATGCTGCAAGTTTGACACCCCTGTCCTAGCCAGTGGCTGTGCTCACAAGGAATTGTGGGGGTTGAAGTCCAACATGTCTGACTTACACAAGATTTGTGGAAGAGTTGCCAACTTGGTCTACGTATATGTTTTGAGTTCGTACAAGACATTAGACCTAGGTCAGAGATGGCTAACTTTTTTGGCACCAAGTGCCCAAACCGGAATGTTCATGCATTTGCACATTTGCATGTGCCAGAGCACCAGAAACTTGAAGACCAGCTGTTTTTCTTGAAGACCAGCTGTGTTTTTAAGGTGTTTTTCGGGCCATTTTCCGGCACTCTGGCAACCGCGAAGGCCAGTTGGCTGGCATTCATGTGTGCACCAGAAATCAGAAGGGCAGCTGGCGATGGTGCATGTGCCCACAGAGAGGGTTCTCCGTGCCATCTCTGGCACACGTGCCATAGGTTCGCCACCATGGACCTACGTTAACCAAATGTAGTGGTTTTGTTCATATAAGATGTGCCCAGCCAAACAAATTATGACATTATTATGGATGATCCACTTTTCATATGTTCATATAACAGCTGGATTCCCACAGCGAGTTTTACCATGGGTTCCGAAAAGCTATCAGCAAGTAGTCATTTGGATTCCATGTTTTTGTTTTGCCAAATTACGCTTTTTGATCAATTAGGCCACAGATACCTTGAACGTTACAGTTCTCCATCCTTCATCTAATGCCCTTTCAAAGAATATAGTGGGAAGATTTGAAACTTTCACCAAACAACTGACACACACATCGCCCCGTCTTACAAAAACAAAATAAAAAAAGGGGGGGTTGTGTCCCCAGTTTGTTTCTCTTTGAATTAGCATATGGCCTCAATTCCTTCACAGCTAAGGACAAGGACTCTGTATTCTTTAAAAGCCTTGAAATAGAATGTGTAAAAATAATGTAGAACTGTTGTCTTAGAGTGCTCAAATGGAAGGTTGGAATGATATTTTGCTTGCTTCCTTAGAAGGGTTATTCAATCAAAGAAAGAAAGAGAGCCATTTTCTCTCCTTCTCCATTAAAATGGATATTTAGGTGGATATTTTGCTGCTTGCAAGAGAGGAGATGCCAACTTGAGTAAGGCTTTACTAATGATTCTTGAGGTCTCTGCTAAAACCTTAGCCCAAGATAACATAAACTGGACTTCAGTTTAGCAATAGTACTTAGACTTATATACTGCTTTACAGTGCTTTTGCAGCCCTCTCTAAGTGGGTTTACAGAGTCAGCCTATTGCCCCCAACAATCTGGGTCCGCATTTTACCCACCTCAGAAAGATGGAAGGCTGAGTCAACCTTGATCCTGGTGAGATTTGAACTGCCAAATTCCAGGCAGGCAGCATTCAGCAGAAGTAGCCTGCAGTACTGCACTCTAAGCACTGCACCACCATGGCTCAGTGGTTTGATTTAGGTATGTGAAATATGGGTAAAACACTGTATGTACAAATAAATATTGTTTATGTGTTCCGGTGGCTTTTTTGGACAACTTTTATAAAATGCCACAATGATTCCAATCCAGCTAATATTGCAAGGAAAATCATTTAGGAGCTTATTCCAGCATCATTTTTTGTTGTTTTTCTTGCTGCTTAGAAATACTTTTAAAAATGGCTTTCTAACCAAAGCATCAGCGGTCGTAAATGTTATACAATCTGGCTGACCTTATCCCCAAAAGTGTATGAACATTTTTATTTTCTTCATTTTTGACAGGTAAAGGCATGTTTAAATTCAGTCCAGGCTTATTGCCAATGAAAGCTAAGGCTGTTTAGAGCATCTTATTAAGATGCTCCTTTTTCTTTCTTTCCTTCTTTCTTTCTTTCTTTCTTTCTTTCTTTTTCTTCCTTCCTTCCTTTCTTTCCTTCCTTCCCTCACTTTTTTTCTTTCTTTTTCTTTCTTCCTTCCTTCCTTCACTTTTTTCTTTCTTTCTTTCCTTCCTTCCTTTCTTCACTTCTTTCTTTCTTCCTTTCTTTCTTCCTTACTTCACTTTTTTCTTTCTTTATTTCTTTCCTTCCTTCCTTCACTTACTTCTTTCTTCCTTCCTTCCTTTCCTTTCTTTCCTTCCTTCCTTCCTTCCTTCCTTCCTTCCTTCCTTCCTTTCTTTCTTTCTTTCTTTCTTTCTTTCTTTTTTTAAAAAGGAAGCAATTATATCAATTTCCTTCTGCAACAATGCTACCATAAGCTGTGAAAGAATACTGGCAATTTTTGACTTGCAACACTTTGTTTAGTGAGCATTCAAAGTTACAACGGCACTAAAAATGTGACTTATGACTGCTTTTCAAAGTTATAGCCTTTGCAGCATCCCCAAGAACATGTGATCTGAATTCATATGCTTGGTAAGTGGTGCATTCTTCATAACCATGGCTGTATCCCAAGGTCATGTGATCCACTTCCGCCACCTTCTGACCAGCAAAGTCAATGGGGAAGTCAGATTCCCTTAATAACCATGTTACTAACTTAACAAATGCAATGGTTTGCTTAATAACTTTGGCAAGAAGAGTCATAAAAGTCATAAAAGAGTCTGGGAAGGGTGAAAAACTGGCCCAATAGGCCTACCAGAAGCTTGGAAACAATCTGTTTCTGGCTTCTGGAGGGTCTCCAGGGGACCAGGGAAGGCCATTGTTGCCCACCCCAGGCTTCAGGAAAGCCTCTGGAGCCTGGGGAGGGCGAAAAACAGGACTTCCGGTCATGCACGCATGCATGGGGGTGTTGTTGTTGTCATGTGCGCAGGTGGGTGTGGCGCACTGCATTGTGGGAGTGGGGCACATGCACAGATGCTATCATGCGCGCGCACACAATTTTGACACGCAAGGACAAAAACATTCGCCATCACTGGCTTATAGCATCCTCCTCAAGAGGGTCACTTTTCAGATAGAAAGGAACCATGATGTGGCACTGGTTAAAATACAGTATTGTGGGCAAATTCTGGCCACAGGCTGGAATTTGATCCTGACAAGCTCAAGGTTGACTCAACCTTCCATCCTTTTGAGGTCGGTAAAATAAGGACCCAAATAGTTGGGAGTAATATTCCAACTTTGCAAACTGCTCAGAGAGTGATGTAAAGCAGCATGGAGCAGTATATAAATCTAAATGCTATTGCTATGAACTGCAATTTTGTCTTGACCAGCCATTATGCTATAAACTATAATGGATCATTGAAGTCTGACATATCTGAAAGGGGGCAGGTAATCCAAGAACCTCCGGATCTAATGTAACTTGATGTATTGAGACGTTGAACGATGCCACAGAAATAAGATTATTGCACATAAAAGTTGTCCTGCAACAATTTGTGCTAAAGGGTATTGGATATATTGCATACAATAAATGTGAAAAAGATCCAGGATCTCATCCCATTTTAAAGAAACACATATTCTTTAAATGTTGCAGACCCATCCACTGGAAATAGTTTTACCAAAGTCTTGTAAAAAGAAAAAGGAAAAAGGAAGACGTGCCATAGCATATTTTGTAAAGCATCTATTCATTTCACTGAGGCTTATCCACTGGATGAGGTCCATCGCTCTCATCTCAGTCTGATAAAAACACAGCAAATCACAAGGGAGGAATTAGCTCGGGATCACGTACTTCTAGAGTTTGGATCAGATTTTGTTTTCAACTCTTTGTTTTCTCACATCATTGCTAATGAGTTTGGGGAAGGGGGGATAAAAACAGAAGGAAAAAAAATCTTCATGCAAAAGCAATTGCAGCTGAGACTCTTTTACTATCCTGGAGAGCACCTACAGTAGAAATTAAAATGCCATCAAGCCCAATATAAAGAAATGTTTATATCATGTACCATATCAGGAAATCATATAGAAAAGAAAAACAGTAAGTCGAGTGATCCCTTTGAATTGATGAACACATTTGATATTCTCTCTCTCTCTCTCTCTTTCTCTCTCTCTCTCTCTCTCTCTCTCTCTCTCTCTCTCTCTCTCTCTCTCACACACACACACACACACACACACACACACACATGCACACGGACACACTGATGTAATTAAAAGAAAATTAACTGTGAAAAGAGCATTGATATTGTATGTTTAGTACCTTAGGAACCATCTCTGCCTTGTACTAAGGTGTGGGAGTAAGTTCATATCAACACTTCACTATTTTCTGTTCCCACACTCATCTCTCATGGAGCCTAACTTATTTTGTAAAACAAACATGGCAACAGAGCACTTTGATTTGCAATATATGTATCTCTGAGTTAATATTAAGAGAAGTGTGTGGATGGATGGATGGATGGATGGATGGATGGATGGATGGATGGGCAGACAGACATAACATAGCTCTCTACATGGGGCTCCCCTTGAGATGCGCCCGAAGGCTGCAGCTGGTCCAGAATGCGGCCGCGCGGGTAATCATGGGTTGTACTAGGTACTCCCATATAACACCTCTCCTGCGCGAGCTGCACTGGCTACCTTTAAAGCGCTCCATGGCACAGGACCTAGCTACCTGCGGGATCGCATCCTACCCCATACATCCCTGCGACCAATTCGCTCTCACAGGGAGGGACTCCTCTGGGTGCCATCCACTAGGCAATGCCAGCGGGCGACGCCCAGGAGTAGGGCCTTCTCTGTGATGGGCCCGACCCTCTGGAATGACCTCCCCCCCGACATCAGAACTACTACCGATCTCCGCTCTTTCTGCAAGAAACTCAAGACCCACCTGTTCCAATTAGCTGGCCTGGCCCAATCGTAGTTTTAACTTTCAATCCTCCTGGCCGGCATTTTAAATTTTAAGGGGTTGCCCTTTTAACCTGTTTTAATTTTTATTATCACTGTACAGACCTTATATTTAATTTGTTTTTAATAAGGGGTATTTAATATTGTTATTGTATATACGGTTTTAGTTTTTGTCTGTACACCGCCCCGAGTCCCCTCGGTGAGAGGGGCGGTCTATAAATTTAATAAATGAAATGAAATGAACTTAAAACACTCAGGAAGAGAAAGAACAGAAAAATGTTTAGGCAGAAACTTGCCAATATTTTCCCAAGCTGGTGCCCTACACTTAGGAGAACAGTATTCAGATATTTTTGAAAGGTAGCTCATGCAAAGGATGATAATAGAATATTAGATGAATGTCATGTATGGAAATTAAGTTTACTCAATGATCTTTGAAGGCAAAGAAGAAATATTCATTCTTGGCCAAGTCTTTGAATGTATGTGTTGTGTTTTATTTCATGATTAATTGTAGTATCTTAGTGATTTTTCCATGACAATTTTAAATTCCAGTGATATATTCTTCATGTAGCACTTGCACAATTGTAAATTAATTGTGAATATTTAGGAAAATGAGATGTCAATCCCTTTTATGATAGTTCCCATGTATCTTACAAAATAAGCTATAAAATAGTTATTCCGATAAAAATTGTTGTACATAATGTGAGTATTTGTTGTGCGTTTGTAACCTTAAGAGTATCTTTGAGATACTGTTGTTAAGCTCAGTATGAACAATTTACCTTACTGAACAAAAATAGAAATGAGATTGACTAAGGTTTCTTTTCCTAGCTAGGTAAACTGTAATAAGAATATTCTTACATGTTTATGTTAGTACCATGTTTTCCCCAAAATAAGACAGGGTCTTATTTTCTTTTGACTCCCCCCCCGAAATAAGTGCTTGGCCTTATTTTTGGGGATGTCTTATTATTTTTGAGGTGCAGGAGGTGGAAAGCATGGTCACTTTATGGCTGCTGCTGTGTTGCAATATTTTCAGGGAGGGCTTATTTTTTGGGGAGGGCTTATTTTAGCACATGCGCTTCAAAGCCCAATTGGGCTTATTATCTGGGGAGGTCTTATTTTCAGGGAAACAGGGTATGTCTTTTTGTTGATCATACTAATAGACTCCCACATTGCTCTCATAGCTGTGCAATGCATGAAATACAGCTAAAGTTCAGGTTACCTGTGTTTCATCACGGTGTGTCATGATTTGATTAGTTAAAGGCCTTGTTTTGTTACAGTGATTGGAATCTCAGAAAGATTATCCCCCAAGGAAGTTGCCAAGGAAAGAATTCTCATCTAAAGTTAATGTCAGGAACTGAGTAACTATTGATTATCATCAGCATCTTGGAGAGATCTCACTCTGTGTACAGTGGTGAACAAAGTTCAGTCTCCAAGAAGTATTTATAGAATAATGTGAACGGTTTAATTAATTGTGCCAGCAAAGGGTATGGCTTTCAAATTGATTTGTGAAACTTAGACGTTTGCAAACAGTAAGGTCTGTAGGCATCTTTTCACCCGGAGCAAAGAATTTTTCATTTTGCATTTCTGATCATTGATGCTTGGACAACTCAAACCAGAGTAAGTATTTAGTGTGAGAGTATAATAGGTGAAAGAGAACAAAACTGTAGGATGACTAGTATGCAAGAGATGAATAGAGAGGCATAGGAAAGCAGCAGAGTAAAATTAATGTAAGGAATGTATGTCTGTCCATCTCCAATAAAATAGCTTCTTCATCTTTCTTAAAAAACAAACTTTTGAGCACCAGGTGCTCCTGGGAGGGATGTTGTCATCATACTTTGCATAGTTCTGGCCATTGTTGGAATGAAATGTTGAACTTCATCCAAGGTAGGTAAATCCAAGGCTTTTCATCCCATGAATCCATTGGTACTTTTGTGCAGCCCCATAGTCTTTTTCACAATGTGCTATTGAAATGAGGACTGTATCCCACTGCAATCCTACATGAGCCTCTACTTTGATTCAACTGTAACATTCATCTTATGTCTGTTCTTCTATGGGGTCTTGGGCCTATAAAACAAGAATGAACTTTATAAAGCTGTCTTGTGTTGAAGACAAAGGCCTAAATGATTTTAAAGACTTTCGTGTTGTTGTTGTTGTTGTTGTTGTTGTTCTTCTTCTTCTTCTTCTTCTTCTTCTTCTTCTTCTTCTTCTTCTTCTTCTTCTTCTTCTTCTTCTTCTTCTTCTTCTATTTCTTCTCCTCCTCCTCCTCCTCCTCCTCTTCCTCCTCCTCCTCCTCTTCCTCCTCCTCCTCCTCCTTCCCCTTCTCCTTCTCCTCCTCCTCCTTCCATATCCGTCATTGGATGTTGGCAATCATGTTGGTGATCCTATTTTTATCAGCAGCCACAAGAAAAAGACTATTGAAGAATAAATGATGTACTAGATGAGTAAGAATATTTATATATATATATATAATAGATCACACCAGACGTTTGCTGACTGCCTTCTTTGGGTAATCTTCTGCAGCAACCAGTACTGAGAGGCATTAAGTCATGACTCAGGACAGTTATTAAGTTAACTGTCATGTTGTTCCTTTTTGAGATGAACAGCATAATGCAAAGTACAGGAAAAGTCTAAGATGTCTTAAGCAAAAAAAAAAAAAAAAAATCAAGACAGGAGATAAGGGAACAAAATAAGAAATCTAAGGTGACCTAGTTTGCACCAATGTCATTCACTATATTGCCCCATGCCTTTCTGTCTTTGCAAACCACTCTTGCTTGCCCCCAAACCATACAAGCTTCATCTTGTCTCCCCTTTTAGAGAGCTACATCAAGCCATGACTTTCTTGGCTTTCCCCTTCCAGTCAGCCAAAACAGTCTTCATAGTTTTGAAGGAATCAAATGAACCACCATTCAGTCACTACAGTATATATAAAGAAGGCCATCTTTGTAAAACTGGGATGTCATTTAGAGCTACGCGGAACAAAAGCCGTTCTTTTCATAACCATCAGAGAAGATTGGGAAGAGATGCAGATGGTGGAGTCTTAATAATGAAGCACCTCTAAGACTGGCTATGTCATTAGACACAGTGAAATGTCATTTCAGACTGCAAACTAAGTGGTAGCAATTGGGACAGAAGTCCTTTTGATTCTTCTTCCAATCTACTGCCTAGATCACTGCCTCACTATTATTAAAAACTTTTTTTACAAACTAACTTTCCTGGCAATTAACATACTGGTAGAAGTATTTCACTGAAAGAACCATGGCACAATCTGTTTGCAAGGCCTGTGTTTTTTTTTTCTTTTAAGTTTTTTTTATTTTATTTTAATATCAACAATCCATCTTCCATTAAATAGTGTGTCATCTGGGTACAAATATTTTGTGCAATAATAATTTAAATTTACAATCATATTCATTATTTAATCTATTCCTAGCTTAGTACCAATACCTTAAATCTCTAATACTATAACAATCATCTTCTTGATTTATTTAACTCTATTAATTATGTTAAATCTATTGATATATTTCTATATTTTACACAACTACTTTTGCTTCTAATTCTTATATTTATTCTCTAACCAAGGCCTGTGTTTCTAACTGGTCATGGTTGATTGCTTTACGGGCTGGTTTAAAAGACAATGTATTCTAAAAGAATCACATATAGGGGGGCTTGCTAACCGGTATTGTTGGGTTGCATTGTGGTTTTTTTTTATATATATAATTGGAAAGTACTTGCAGGTTCTCTTGTTTCATAATGCCAGTCCCCTCTTTTGCCTATCTGTATGTATTCATCGTTATCCAAATCACACTTTACCTTTCTCTGTTAATGATAATTAGATATTTACTGGGATTCTACCCTGTCTTTCTACTTTGGTGAGTATTTGAAGCAGTAACAGAATCCAAAAAGCAGAATCAGAATTTGAAAAGTAGAATGCAATGCACTGCTTAGCAAAACAGATACATTTTTCAATGCTGGAAGAGTAGGTCTCAAATTTTCCAAGGGAGTATGCCCTCCTCTGGCTTAGGAGAAGAAAGATGGTTTCTCTTGGGTTCCAGAATGGGTCTCTGACAGTTCTGGTATTTTCCGAGAGGCCTCTCCTGCAGATTTTAAAATATAAAATGTAAATGTGAAAAATTGATTAAATACTATCAATATAGTCAAACTGAAAAAAGCCTGCCTGCAAGAGAAGTTATTTACTTACCTCCTATAAGCAGAAAGAGAGGAGTCTTAATTGAGAGGTCTCCTTCGTCATTTGGGGGCCTGTGTGCACCCAACATTGGATCTTGAAAAGTGAAGATGTTTGTTAAGAAGACCTCATGCAAATCATCCTTTCATCAACTCAGAAAGTTCAGACTGCCCCGGAAGCTGTTGCTTCAGTTCTACAGAGGAATGGTTGAATCTGTCATTTGTAGTTCTGTAACTATCTGTTTTGCTACAGCAGCCAAACAGGATAGATACAGACTTCAACAAATAGTTAGGACTGCATAAAAAACAATTGCAACCAGCTTGCCTTCCACTAAGGACCTGCATACTGCACTAGTTGAGAAAAAGAGCTGAGAAAGTATCTACAGACCAGGAATGAAATCAACTTACCTTCGCTACTGGTTTGCAAATGTGACCTTCCATGCATGCACAGTGCATAAAATATGGGACATGATGATGTCTGGGCAGGTGGGCGGAGCCTCCCGCCACCACTGCTACCAGTTTGCCCGAACAAGATATAACTGGCTGAATTGCATCACTGCTACAAACCCCTCATACCCTGAACATAAAGTGTTTCAACTTCTTCCCTTTGGGCATTGCATCCTAAAACAATTAGCCACAAAGATAGGTCCCCCCCCCCCTTGTGCTGTCACTCTGCTGAATACCTATAATTGCAACAAAGATCTTTACCCTTGTAGTAGGGTTGTATTACTATTCTCATCTTTTCTACTCCTATTGGTGTCTTATGATACTTTGTATGTATACTAAGATCTGCACTGGACACAAAATCCTTATGTGTCCAGTCACACTTGGCCAATATTCTATTCTATTCTATTCTATTCCATTCCATTCCATTCCATTCTTTCTCTCATATAGGATCTTGAGTGAATGATATTTAAGCAGTCCATCAGTTATTTAAGACTTTTCTGCATCAGTCATATCTCCAAAGCTTTAAAAGACAAGACTGTGCAGTACCTAAGGTAGCAGCTTTAGTGAGAGTTGCTCAGTCCAAATCTAGAAGTGGAACTAGAAGGACCAAACGAGGGCTTCCCTTCATCATTTTAAGTATTATCTCAATATTGCAGTACTCTAGTTCAAGTAATTGGTAAAGCCAAAGATATTGTTGCCCCCATCTTTTGAAATAATGTCCAAATGCCATTTTTGAATGGTTTATTTTCATTCTTTTTACCTTTCTTCCTGCACAGCAGGAGATCAGATTTAACTTGGTTTCCTCCACTGCTTTCACCCTTTCTTTGCACATATTCAAGACTCCTCTTTTGCCTCCTTTATTTGTCAGTGCAACCAACACATTATCTCCTTGTGATCATTAACATCCTGTTTTTATTATTTTTAAACTAGATCTTTTTTTCATCTTCCTTCATTGACTTTTGACCCTATTGCCAAGCTAACAACTTGTTTTGTTGCAAATACTCCCTTGGAGGCCAAACAGAAAAGAGAGAAAGATAATTCTTATATTAAATTGACTTTCTCTTCTTTTTCTTTATCCCATCTCCTTTCCCTGATAAACTGCTCTGTTCTTGAATTCTTACTTTAGGGATTTGAATAGGTAATGAAGAGACTTGGTTGGCTTCAAAGCTTCTGATTGAAAAATAGATGGAGTTATGTACACAATCCTGTGATTCAACAATTGAGAGATTACTTCTGCTATTTTGGAAAAAGATGATGGCTTCTTTGGTGTGTGTGTGTGTGTGTGTGTGTGTGTGTGTGTGTGTGTGTTGTATTTGTGCTGATAAATAAATAAAGGGAGACCAGTATAGATCTATTTCAAGCTATTTAGCTCTCATCAGCTAGCCATACCCTTACTGGGATTCAAACCAGGGCTGTATTACATATTAGGCAGATTTGTTAGCCACTAAGCCACAGGCTCTCCTCCTTATCAGCTGAGCCAGGGAAATAGGTATGTATTTGTGTTACAACCCCTGATATGCCCAAATATGGGAGGGAGCTCACTACTCGCCCTTTCTGTCCTTCGGCTCATTACAGAAGACCATCCAGGCAGAAAACCATATTTTTATTTTTAATGTTGCCTTTGCTATGTTTGTGTTGTATTTGTGCTGATAAATAAATAAAGGGAGACTAGTATAGATCTATTTCAAGCTATTTAGCTCTCATAAGCTAGCCATACCCTTACTGGGATTAGAACCTGGGCTGTATTACATATTAGGCAGATGTATTAGCCACTAAGCCACAGGCTCTCCTCCTTATCAGCTGAGCCAGGGAAATACATATGTATTTGTGTTACAACCCCTGGTATGCCCAAATATGGGAGGGAGCACACTACTCGCCCTTTCTGTCTTTCGGCTCATTACAGAAGACCATCCAGGCAGAAAACCATATTTTGATTTTTAATGTTGCCTTTGCTATGTTTGTGTTGTATAAATAAATTGTTGTATAAATAAATAAAGGGAGCATAAAGCATATATATATGCTGTGTGTGTGTGTGTGTGTGTGTTCCAGTATAACTCTGGAATGCTTCAAGCAATTTCAACCAAACTTGGTACACAGATGTCTTACTCTCTGGAAACAAATACTGTGGGGGTAAGACACCCCTAACAGTGTGTGTTCTGTTAAGATACAGTCTGTTGTGCTTTAAAATGGCTTCTACTGTACTGCCATAAAATGGCTTCTACTCTACAGTGCAGTGGAGTTGCCATGGTAACAGCTTCATAGTACTCCACAAGGGGGTTCCCTCTGGTAAGGGGAAAAATCCAACATTAGTAATTATGTTTGGTCCAGACATTTTCACCCTATAAATAAATACCCGGGCAACACCAGGTTATCGGCTAGTAGAAAATAAAAATAAAAACTCACAAAGTGTTTTCTTTCTATAGTTCTAGCTCAGCTCTTGAATGGAGGAGAAAAATGTTCTTTGAGAGATACTTGTGTGTTTCCCAGGGGTGCTTGCAATTAGATTCTCTAATGCCATGAGTAGCAAATAGTGCTTCTGAGCTAGTCCCATGAGACACAAAAAGGTTCGGTTGCATCCTCTTGTAAACTTAATGGTTGGGTAAACATTCATTGAGTAGGTCCCTTCACTGTGCATTTTCATGTATTATATAGTAAGTCATAATTTTGTTTTGGTTTTGGCTCAGTCTGATGTGTGAACCCAGCCCTTGTAATTTGTAAGCCACAGCTAATTATTAAAATTGCATGTGAACCAGGATATTGCAATTTCTTTGACAAATTAGAAATAATGCAAACCAAATCATTTCATTTTGGTATACCAGAGAAAATAGAACACCCCATTTGCCCCAAGAAGTGTTGCTTAATTACAGCCATATAAATGAAGACAAAGCACTTCTATGGGTAAGCCAGTGACATGCAGTCAGGGGAGGCAGAGGAGGCAGAGCCTCACCGCTCTCATCAGGAAAAGAAAAAAAAACTCCCCTTTTCTCTTTCATCTCTTTCTTGCGCGTGCAAGCAAAATACCCCAGGATCACGGTGGCAGGGACATCAACTCCTTCCGCGGCGCTGCAGAGAATAGCCACAGGAAGGAGGGGAATGGGACCATGTGTGCAGGAGGCAGCCCTTCATGTTGGCTCAGGAAGGAAGGGAATGGGACCACATGTGCAGAAGGCTCCTCAGCACCAGCCTCAGATCAACACAGCTGCGGTCCCCTTCATATTGGCTCAGGAAGGAGGGGAATGGGGCCACGTGTGCAGGGGAAGGGGACCGTGGCTCGCGCTGATCTGAGGCTGGTGCTAAGGAGGTTCCTGCACACATGGTCCCATTCCCTTCCTTCCTGAGCCAACATGAAGGGCTGCCTCCTGCACACATGGTCCCATTCCCCTCCTTCCTGTGGCTCTTCTCTGCAGTTCAGCAGAAGGAGTTGCTCTCCCCGCCACCGTGATCCTTGGGTATTTTGCTTGCACGCTTGCAAAGATCAAAGTTGTCACAGTCCTCCCTTCATGATGATAATTTGATGACGTCACCAGCCTCACCAGCCCTAAACCTCACCACACGTCACTGGGGTAAGCTGGATTTGAACAACAGAAAAAAATAGATTCATACCATTATGCCATACATATTGTAATTGCCACATCCATACATGTACATAAGAGCAAATGTCAACCAAATAGGAAAAAAAATGTGAAAATATGTTACTTTAATACTGAGACATAAATTTTGTTAAGTGAATCAGATTGCAACATGTCAGTTTTAAATATAGATTATTTCCCTTCCAAACTATGGATTTCATCCTCTTAAAATAGTACTTGCTGTGTTACTATCTCTTCCCACTTTCAAATCTGATTTGACAAAGCTATTTCAAAGCCTTTTATGGTAGAATAAACATTTTGTATATTTTTACAAAAAGCTATAGTGCTCTATTAATTCTGAATTAAGAGATTCCTTAATAGGACAAGCCATAAAACAATAAAGTAATGCCAACATTTTGGTCCATTTTGGATGTGAGGTAAGTCCAGGGCCCATGCAGAGGCTTGGGGAGAGGGAAAGCAGTTCCAGAAGGCCTGAAATGGCCTCCGGAGGGCCTCTGGTGTAAAAGAGCGGCCGAAGGATGAGGCAGGACGAGTTCTGAGGCAACTCAACAGTCTTTATTAGAATAAGCAAGTCAAAACTATATACAGACAGAGTTCAGCAACTTTCCCTGATTGACAGCTATTTATACAGAGCTGTCAAGCAGGGTAGCCAATAGAAACGTCCTGAGCAGCCCGCGCTCAGCCAAGCCGCGTCTTAGCCAATCTTCCCCCAGCAAGGACGCATGCGCGAAGGTTGGGCAAGCGTACTCGCTAAGATAGGTGGGGCGATGCCGGATCCGCCCAGAACGCCTCAGGTGAGGAGGAGTCATCGGCAGAGAAGGATGTGCCCATGGAAGCTTCTCCCCGTATGGAGTGTAGTTCCGGGTGACGTCAGCCGGGCCTTGTCTAGAGGGCGGAGCCTGAAACTCAGCTAGGATGGGGTGAGGGGGCACGTCCATTGTAGGCGGGCTTGAGAGCGACTGCCAGAGGGCGGCATCAGGGTAGGCGAAGCCTGATTGTGGGAAGGCCATAGGATGGGGAAAATCTGGAGGGGTGTGGACAGAAGGAGTCGGCCCGTGGATGGTAGGCCGGCAGGTGTCTGGGTATGCGAGGCCATGTTGAGGACTGGGATCGCATAGAAGTATGGCCATAGGCCGTGGTTGCATGGAGGCCGGTTGCTGACCGATGGTAGCCGAGCTCGACTGACCGGGTTGAGAGGAGGCCTCTGGTGGCAGGCGGCACCTTAATTGGTCCACATGGCGCCACCATTCGGTGCCATCTGGTAGGAGGACCCTGTAAGAACAGGGACCAGTTATGGAGATGATGATGGCAGGCACCCACCTAGGATCCCCCGAGTAAGACCTGACCCAAACAGGGTCTCCAACCTTGAAACTATGGGGAGGGGGCCCCAGGTTGCCAGACTGTTCCCCAGAATAGAGTAGGTCCAATCTATCTAGGGTGGTTGACAGGCCCCGGCTCATCAGCAGCTCCGCAGGGGTCTTCCCAGAGGTAGGGAAAGGGGTAGAATGCTGACCCAACAGGTATGCAGCCACTCTTGCCGGTCAATCACCCCGGTCCATCCTGCCCAAGGTGTCTTTGGCCGAACAGACAGCAAGTTCCGCCTGGCCATTGCTGGCCGAATGGTATGGGGCGACGGGGGCATGGTGGATGCCCCACGTGGCCAGGAACTCCTGAAATGTTGTGGATGCGAATTGCGGGCCATTGTCGGAGACAACAATGTCCGGCAGGCCATGGGTGGCGAAAAGGCGCCACGAGGCTCGTACTGTGGATTCTGCTGTGGTGGAAGACATCAGGACAAGTTCCACCCAGTGAGAGTATGCATCCATGACCACCAGGAATACCTGGCCATGGAAGAGCCCCGCACAATCAAGATGCAGTTGTGACCAGGGACCCCTGGGCAGCTCCCATTCCCTAGGGGCAGCAGCCAGAGGCACCGATCGGGACAGTTAGCAGGGGGAGCACCGGGCCACCCAGGCCATTATCTCGTCGTCCAGGTGAGGCCACTAGACATAGCTCCGAGCAAGCACCTTCATGTGTGCTATGCCCGGATGGCCCACATGAAGACGAGACAGCACCTGGTGACGCAGGCCTGGTGGGATAACAACCCTGTCTCCCCACAGGAGGCACCCACTGTGGAGAGACAGTTCCAGCTGCCGGGTCTTGAAAGGGCGAAAATTGTCGGGACCCCACGCCCCACAGGCCAACCCCTCAGGGCCCAAGAGATGACCTGAGAGACGACAGGGTCAGCCCTGGAGTGGGGGGCCACATCAGTGGCTGTCAGTGGCAGGTCTAAAGAAGCTATAAAGAGAACCGAAAGGCAAGGGACCGCCTGCGGGTCAGAGACAGGGAGGGGGCAATGGCTGAGGGCATCAGCGTGCCCCAGTTGTTTCCCAGGGCGGTACTTCAAGGAGTATGAGTATGCTGCCAGGAACTCCATCCAACGGGTCATACGAGGGGAAAGGAGGGGCTGGACGGTCACCGGCCAGAAGCCCAAGGAGAGGCTTGTGGTCAGTGAAAAGCCTGAAATGCCATCCATAGAGGTAATCGTGGAACTTTTTAACCCCGGGCACAGCAGCCAGAGCCTCCTTGTCTATTTGGCTGTAGTTCCTCTCTGCTGGAGAGAGTGTCCGGGAATAAAAAGCTATGGGGGATTCAGAGTCATTTGGGAGGACATGGCTCAGGACAGCCCCAGGCCCACGGGGGAGGCGTCACATGCCAGCGTCAGTGGCAGCCTGTCACTATATTGGACTAGGACTGCCGATGACGTAAGCATGGCTTTGACAGCCGTGAACGCATGCGCTTCATGGCTGCCCCAGTGCCAAACTGCGGGTCGGTCAAGCAACCGATGCAGCGGCTCGGCTAGTGACCCCTTGTGTGGCAAAAATGGTGTGTAGAAGTTTAAAAGGCCGAGGAACGACTGAAGCTCTGCCTTGAAGGCAGGCGTCGGCCCGTTCCTTATGGCAGCCACTTTGGAGGGGGTAGGGTGGATGCCCTGGGCATCTATGGAGAAACATAGGAAGTCCACCCTCTGCGCAGCAAAGGAACATTTGATGTGCTTTAATTTTAAGCCCGCACCCCTAAAACGATCGAGGACCTTCCGAAGTATTTCAATGAGTCCTGAGCGGCTGTTTGCAGCGATCAGGACGTCATCGAAGTAGGGGACGATGCCAGGGAGTCCATGGAGCAGCCGCTCTATGAGGCTCTGGAAGATCCCCGGGGTCATGGAAACGCCGAATTGAAGGCGGTGGCAGCAGAAAGCCCCACGGTGGGTGATGATGGTTTGGGCAGCTGCCATATCGTCATCCACCGGGAGCTGCTGGTAGTCCTGCGCCATGTCCAGTTTGGTGAAAATGCAGCCCAGCCCCAAGGAATGGAGCAGGTGCTGCACTACAGGGACTGGATAGGGGTTTGCCTGGAGGGCAAGGTTGATGGTCGACTTATAGTTGGCGCAGATTCTGACAGACCTGTCGGCCTTGACAGGGACCACTATGGGGGTCTCCCATCTCGAGTGGTTGACGGGCTCCAGGACACCCTGCACCAACAATTTGTCAAGCTCCGCATCAACCTCAGCCCTCAAGGCAAAAGGCACCCTTCAGGATCCCATCCTCATCGCCAGTGTAAAAGAGTGGCCGAAGGATGAGGCAGGACGAGTTCTGAGGCAACTCAACAGTCTTTATTAGAACAAGCAAGTCAAAACTATATACAGACAGAGTTTAGCAGCTTTCCCTGTTTGAGAGCTATTTATATGGAGCTGTCAAGCAGGGTAGCCAATAGAAACTTCCTGAGCAGCCCACGCTCAGCCAAGCCGCATCTTAGCCAATCAGGTGTGCTTTGGCTGTTGCTGGCTGTCAGGTCGTAAGTCGAGGATAGAACATCTGGAGTCCAGGGGAGGCAGTTTTTGCCTTCCCAGAGTCTCAAGGAAAGCCTCCGGAGCCTGGGAAGGTGAAAATGTTCCCCCCACTATGGTGCAGGAGGCCAACTAGGCCATGCCCACCCAGCAACTCGGCAGAAAACCCATTGCTGAATTTTTTTGAAGCCCACCCCTGACCTTAACCCTCCTTCAAGTAACTGAGAACAGCTGTTACTAATCCTTGGAAAGATTCTCAGTTTTGCAGGCCAGGCAGATTTTGTTAGGCCAATATTCAGCTACCAATCCAGACCCAAAACTATTTCCTAAACTGAAGAAACCTTAGGGCTTTTTAAAAATATATCTGAAGTTCTCAAAGATGGTACCACCACAATTTGTCAGTAAAATGCTGAGAATCAATGAAAGTATTATCTGGTTTTTTTTAATGCAAAAACAATTCATCCAGAATCAAATAGCCTAAACAATGATTAGCTGATCAAAGGAGATCCATTATCAGAAAGAACATATTCAAAGATGTACAACTAGAAGAGATCAGAAGAATTATGAACATGGGAAGACCCAAAAACAACAATTGAATGCTAGAAGAAACTCAGATTACAGCCATTGGAAATAGTTTGCATAAACTATAGAAATGATAGATTAAAAAAGGTAATAATACAATACAATACAATACAATACAATACAATACAATACAATACAATACAATACAATACAATACAATACAATAGTAGAGTTGGAAGGGACCTTGGAGGTCTTCTAGTCCAACCCCCTGCCTAGGCAGGAAACCCTATACCGTTTCAGACAAATAGCTATCCAACATCTTCTTAAAGACTTCCAGTGTTGGGGCATTCACAACTTCTGAAGGCAAAACTGTTCCACTGATTAATTGTTCTCACTGTCAGGAAATTTCTCCTCAGTTCTAAGTTGCTTCTCTCTTTGATTAGTTTCCACCCATTGCTTCTTGTTCTACCCTCAGGTGCTTTGGGGGAATAGTTTGACTCCCTCTTCTTTGTGGCAACCTCTGAGATATTGGAACAATGCTATCATGTCGACCCTAGTCCTTCTTTCTCTTAAGCTAAACATACCCAGTTCCTGCAACCGTTCTTCATAACAATTTAACCAGTACAGGCCAGCACTAAAACAACCTATAAACTAACCCCTTGACAAAATGAATTAAATGAGAAAATTAGAAAATGACAAATCCAGAACTACCAGTAGAAAGATGGCCAACATTGAAAGAAATGCCCCCAAAAGATCCGGCAGTTATAATGGAGGATGTGAATAACTTGCAAGGATTAAAATAACATCTATCAAACAGGGCAATCAGTTTGTCTACAGAACAGCTGTGGTAGATACTGAAGAACAAACCAAAAGCAAAATCATATTCAATCCCAAAGTGAAAGATCAGACTGAAGGTCCTGACAAAGAAATTAAGATTAGATGCAAGTAATCTAAAGGACTCAAAAGAGCAAAAATTGAATGATGTAAGGATCGAGGCTAGCCTTATAAATAAATATTGGTGCAGCGCTAGAAAGATTGAAGAAGCTTTGAAAATCATAAAGCAACAAATAACAGCAATAGCTGGGAAAATTGAACGCTATGAGACATAAATCTTCCAATTTAAGCAAAATCAGCCATTTCAATCAGACTAGAGGCAATTCTACCCAAGTATAAATGGCAATAGAAATTCTGAAAACCCAAACAAAAGAGAAACAATACAGGTTTGGAAAGATCTATAGGAAACTCAAGATATATACAGCCAAGATATCGCAATGGACAAATGTACCACGTTCACCATCAAACAGAGAAAAATAGTGAAAACTAAAGAAATAACCTGTTGAGACTCGAACTGTGCACAGCTGGCAGGCAGCAGAAGTAGCCTGCAATATTGCATATAAGCATGAATATAAATATAATAATGTGTGTCTGGAGAATGTGTGCTAAATTTGCTAAATATTGTTAGGGTACAGTTTTAATTTTAATTATTCAATTTAATAATTTTAATAATTTAAATTAAGTATCAAATTATTTAAAAATGTTTTTATTCTTTAGTTTATGTTATTGCTTGTTCTTTTTCTGTAAACTGATAGGAATCTAAAGATTGCAGCTATTGAAAAATCTGATAAATAAATAAAAATACTTCCAAAAAAAGTATACTAAGCTTCCTATAAGCTAAATATACTTTAAAAAAAATCCTACAAATCCTCAAAACCTTTAAAAGAAAAGACTGTTTCCCCTCTGCTAACATTGATGTATCACCATTGGGGTGTATATCCCATAGGGGCCCAAACAACAAGAAGAAACTATAAAAATTAGCCCCAAAGTTCTAAAATGACTGTTATTGTCCCTCAAGATGCATGGATTTATGGATGGATGGACAGATGGATAGAGATAGAGATAGAGATATAGAGAGATAGATAAATAAATAAATAAATAGATAGATAGATAGATAGATAGATAGATAGATAGATAGATAGATAGATAGATAGATAGATAGATGATGCTCCAAAAAGAGAGCATCTCAATCCAAAATGAGCAAAACTAATGATGTGATTATTAAAACAAATAGATTAACTCTGACATTTATGGTACTTGAGAGTTGTTTATGTGTAGAGATCTGTGGAAAAGTGCAAGTATTAACAGAAAGTACAAATTTGCACATGCGAGAAATAAATTGTGTACTCATTTGGTAAGCCAGTGGCTAATGAACTTTTAATTCTCTTTCCAGCATGCATATGCATATGCATTTTTTTAAAAAAAATGAAATGATTTCAAGATTATTATCATCAGATGCTAAGCCTATGCCAATTTTAAGCAGAGTATGGAAGAACAGCTGCTAAAGCTATATGTTTATTTAAAATATTTATTGTGCAATTTTAATGAAACTTCCAAAGACATTGACAAACATTCTAGAAAAAGTATGTCAACAAAAATTAATACAAATAGCATCATAAGACAGCATGAAAAACATTAAATAAACAGATAAAATAAAACATTTTGTCAAATTGTTTCAGTGAAAGAAAACATCTGGATATATTCAGGAAGGATTTGGTGACATATTTTGATTGGTTTTAGATTTACATAAAGGAAGCTAAAGGGTGAGGTGATATATCATTTTTGTTTTCCTTTCACGCTAATTCAAATGTGCCTTCAGATGAAGATGATAATGTAAAGAAAATGGGTATTAAATTTTTACAAAGTAAATATCCTTGACCAGTGTGTGAAATCTATAATGGGACCCTGGAACTGGGGAACTGAACCAAATAAAGCATAAACCAGTTGTGTTAAATCAGAAGTTGAAACTCTACATTCTTTTTTTTTTAAACAAAGTTTTATTGGATTTTTAAAAAATAATAAGGAAAGGGGTATTGGAATAGGTTACATAATTTTGACGGTTACAATGTGTGAAGGGTATCCCCACCCCCCGTACTCATAGTATTCATTTAAACAAGTAATTCAATATTACATAGTGATAGTGATAGTTTGTCAGCATATAAGTTCATATAAAAATTTCAATCAATTTATATAAAGCCGATTTTCTTATTCATTTTTGTGATCTGAGTTTTCTTGGTATTGCCCCCTCTCCCCCCGGCGGCAGAGCTCCGGCCCCTCCCGTGTCCTGTGTGTCGGGTGTAAGATCGTCAGGTATATCTAGGAGTGCTTTATTTTTTTCCACATTCTTCAGTAGTTCTGTAGAATGAAACATGATGAGTTAAAACCACAGGTTGAAGGGAAGTGTTCTCCACCAAGAGATATTCTATATCCTTCAGAAGTTGTAGATGCTTCATCACTGGAAGTTTTTAAAGAAAAGACTGGACAGCCACCTGTCTGAAATGGTGTAAGGTCTCCTGCTTATACAGGGGCTTGGACCGAAAGACCTCCCAAGATCCCTTCCAGCCCTATTATTACTGATTGATTAAAGTCCATTCAAGAGAGGAAACATCTGAGATCAAACCCTTTCCCAAGTCAGATATAGTTGGGAAGGTTCTTGCAATATGCGTGATCAACAATAAAATATCTGTTTGGACCTGTCCATGAGTGGTCCTGGTTGCACCTGATGCATATTATTTTGTCATATATCAATTTAGATTATTTCCTCATCCATTTTACTATTAGCTACATTCAGGGTGCAAAATTCAAAGGCCCAGGAATGCACAGAATGCTTGAGTAAGATCCGGGGGTGAAATCTACTTACCTTCACTACCGGTTCGCAAATGTGAGCCTGTGTGCTTGCTTGCTCTGCTTTCATGCACCACCTTTGTGCATGCGCAGGACCTTCCATGCAAGTGCAGAGGATCAAAAATGGATGTGTTGACATCCGGGTGGGTGGGCGGAGTCTGCTACCGAGCGCGCCTGCAAAGGTAAGTAGAACAGCAGGGGGGGGGGATCCGCTGTGCCATGCAATTTAGATTAGCTAGAAAGCAGGAAATCCTGCTTTCTATCTAATATAAATTGTGTGTCACAACTGATCGTCAGAAATACCGGTTCGCCCGAACCAGTAGCATTTTTTTTTACTACTGGTTTGGGTAAACTGGTAGCTTTTTTTACTCCCAGTTTGGGTGAACCGGTCTGAACCGGTAGCATTTCAACTCAGGTAAAATCCCCTGAGTTCATCTCACCCAAATGCTGCTACTGTATAATTATTTATAGCACAAAAAAATGGAAACTACTTAATGCACAATGAATTATTAAATACCTGACATTAGGATAAAGTTAGCCTGAATTGAATCATTTAATTTTTGTCCTGTTCCTGTTCCCTTCTTTGCCCCTCCTCCTCTTTTTGCAGGGTAATCCCCAATATATTTCTCAACGGACTGAAAATATTTATACTCCCCAGGGCTATCCAAGATAGGTTTTGGCTATGTGTTTTGAATTAATCCATTGTGATTTATTCAATGAACTGTGCCCAAAACAAGCCAGGGCTTAATGCAATGTATGATCTTAGCCTCTTTTGGGGGAGCTATGACTCTCCAAGTTGACAACAGGGGTCTTTCTTACCTCAAATAAGAGGTGGGGGAATTGCGCGTAAGTCATTGTGAACTCAATGCAAGAACTGTTCTTCAGGAGCCTTCCCATCAAATGCTTTGAATGCATATAATGAATATGTATTGGTATACATAATGATCTTGTGCAAAAGTAAATCTAGGGTAGATTGCATCTGGGATTTAAGCTCCTTCCCATCACACACACACACACACACACTTTCCTTTCCACTACAGTAAATGACTTCATTGCAAAGACAAATTTGGCTTGCAAATTGCAAAACATTGGATACGCTCCTCTCTAAACCCACCCACCCCCAAATCTGTTGAAACAGATGAGATCTGTTGGCTTAGAAAACAAACAAACAGCAGCACACAAACAAAGCAAGAGTTTGTGTCCCTCTATACAGACAACTCTCTTCAGCGAGCAAATATTGGAGGCAGGGATTCTTCCCTTCTCTCCAGCCGTTGTGTGTGCCTTTATTGGTGTCACGTTCCTGCTCACAAGGGATATGTCCACAGTATCCTCCCTGGGTAAGCAGCAGAGAATTATGGCAATGGCTCTACAGCAGGCACAATGTGTTAAGGCAAGAGTGTCCACAGAAAGAGGTTTCTTAAATAGTCAAGATGACAGCCACAGCTGTGGGATCTTGGCTCCACTCTTTTTGGCATGTGATGCTGTTGTGGCCCAGCAGGAGCTGTTGCAGCTGCCACCAGACTCCGAGAGTGAGGGTCCCTATGAGTCGGCTCTGGAGAATGAGGAGGATCTTGGGCAGGGTTCTGACTCTGAGCAGGGATCGGAGAGTCTATTCGGCCACCAGGAGGCGCCTGAGGCATGGAGCAGCGGTGAGAGCCAGAGGAGGGGGGCTCCTGATGCCATGCCTTGGAGCAGTGGGGAGGAGTCACGGGACAGTGAATCAGAGATCAGCAGGGAGTTTTTGGACGCCCGTTATCGCCGCGCCCATAGAAAGCAAGGAGCGAGGGCGCAATTATCTGCGGTAAGGGCTCTCAGCTGCTGATAAGTGGACTCCCCTTCAGGCTATAAAAGGGTTGACTGAGCATACGCCCTTTGCAGCAGTCAACAAAGAAATCCTGCAAGAAGTTTGGTCTTGGAAATGTAGCAGGCTGGATAGCTGCTTTCGTGTCTTGTGTTTGTGAGCTTTGTCGTGGTGGTTTACTGCCTAGAATCTGTCTGTCTGTCTGTGAAATAAACCCTGTTAAAATAGTATTGTTCCGGAGCGTGTTCTGTGTGGGCGAAGGAGGAAGGGGGGTCAGAACAGATGCCCATAAAAAATGGACAGAACTGTGATCACATCATTGGGTCTGCCACCTTGACATTTTTAACCACATGTTGTGGATTGCCCTGTGCTCAGGCCAGCCCCCACAATAAGGAGCTGGGAATGCAACAGCACCTATTCTACCCAGCAGTATTTTGTGTGATCAAAGTGAAATCACTCCCTGTTTAGGAGACTTGCAAAGGTCTTAAATAAAACATGGTAAATAAAATCAATCCCATTAATTGTGATTTGTTTAACCATGAATTGGTGGCTAAGTCCACGACCTCCTAACGCTCTGTTTGTTAAACCCCATAAGTCACATTTTATAAACCAAATGGGCTGAATCCATGCAATTTGCTGAGCTTCAAAACCCAACCATCTTATAGGTTACTATCAAGCCCTAACCCAATGTAAAAGATGTGAAGTTTGAAATATTCCTATATCACAATTAGGTTTCTAAGCATCTTTTGAGACCTTTCTTTATTCTCTGGTTTTATGTTAGTTTCTAGCAAGGTGGAGGGCTTTATAACCCCATACCTCCCTGCCCCTTCAGTACCCTGAGAACCATCTAAGCATTATGGTCTCACCAAAGACCCTACCATATAACATAAAAAATGCAGTGTTACAAGCCTTAGAATAGGCTTGTACTATTAAAAAAAAACACGAAAATGCCCCTCCCCTCAAACCATGGGGAAAATTAAAAAAATATGACCATGTGCACATATGTTTCTGTTTTGTGTCATTGTCACACCTACCCTGTCCCTCCCTACCAAATGTTTTGAATGCATTCACCAGGTAATCTATGTAAGTCTTATGACTGCCAGTGGTAATTATTATCCATAAGACTCTGGCTTTTCAGCACAGAAAATGCCAACTAATTCATTAGATAGCTTTCCCTTTCAATTGGTATTCCTGGTTCCTGCCTAACTCCAATCATCTATATTGATCAGAGAGGTAGAAGGGATTAAACAAAAATTGCACTTGTAAAGTGCTCCTTTACAAGACATGATATTATTCTTCATGCACACATGTTCATCATTCAATTGTAAGGGTTATTGTTCTGACCGCCCCCCCTGCTCTCGTATACCAAGTCACTCCAACACAAAGTCTCTTCTAGATGTTTATTGACATACAGGTTCAACCTTGGCAGCAATCCAGCCTGCCAAGATCAAGATAGCACTCTGGGCAGCAATCCAGCTACCAAGCTCCAGATAACCACCTTAGCAGCACTCCTGCCTGCCAAGGTCCAGGGAACAGATTGGCAGCAATCCAGGTAAACCCTTTGGCAGCAATCCAGCCTGCCAAAGTACGGCACAGATCTGAGAGCTTCTCCAACTCCAATGATCAGTTGATTCCCGCAAAGGGTGTGTCCACAAGCAGTCCCTTTATAGTCTGGAGAGGAGTCTAATTATCAGCAGCTGAGAGCAATTACCTCCTGTAATTGCTCAATTGCTCCTTACGCCGGGTAGCACGCCAGTAACGAGCATCTAATAGCTCACTGCTGATGTCTGACTCACTGTCCCGTGACTCCTCCCCACTGCTCCAAGGCATGACATCAGGAGCCCCCTTCCTTTGGCTTTCACCACTGCTCCATGGCTCAGGCACCTCCTGGTGGCCAACCAGCCTCTCTGTGCCCTGCTCAGAGTCAAAACCCTGTCCAGGGTCCTCCACATCCTCCTGAGCCGACTCAGAGGGACCCTCACTGTCGGAGTCTGGTGGCAACTCCAACGGCTCCTGTTGGGCCACAACAGGTTATAATGACATTCAAATATTTTATGATTTACAGTATTGGATTTGTAACATGATTAGAAATTTAAGGAAGGCAGCAGCGCCCATTTGCTCATTCCTGATTTCTGTTTCTTTATGTAATTCTATCGATCCATCCAGATTTGATGCTATCAATATATCTGCAGTGATCCATTTCTGAACTAGGAGTGACTAGGTAATAAAAAGGCTTGATTAATTTTTCTTAATGTTAGAACTCAGGAAAGGGAAACGATTTTCTTTTTTGATATGGACTTGTTGATTGACACTTCCGAAACTAATACAGAAAAGAGAATGCCGCTCTCTTTTGGCCTTTATGTGTCTTTCAGTGTTGGATTAGGTTCTTCCACCAAAATATACATACAAATATGTCAGCATAGGGGGAAATGTAAAATATATTCTTTTGGATATCAGCTTGTCCTTCAAAACACTTGGCTTTGGAAACCTCTATTCCCCCAAATGTACATGCCATTTATTGTGAATGTTTCATGGAGGGGAAAAAAGAGAAAAATATGCAACTGGATGCAGAAGGATCTGCTTCCAAATGTGTGAATGCTGTTGAAAGTGAAAGTGACAAATTCAATTATGGAGCCTTGCTTGGTAATTTAAAGGATGCTTTACAAATTTAAGTGCTTCGGCTATTACTAAGCAACTATACCTGACCAGGTTGGGAGTTCTATTATACAAATAATGCTTTCCCTAGAAACCAATGGCTTTAGAGCTTGTGGCCACTGGATGCCTTTATAACACGGTCACTGAAATCCTTCAGATCCCCAAATAGAAATTATTGTAGATCAGAAATGGTGCCAGGGAGTTCTATTTCTAGGAGAGTTCCACTAGGAGGAAAAAAATCTAAAGAAAGCCCAACTGAGAATATCTCAGTGAAGATGCTCATCAAGGGAGGAGGACAAGATACAAAGTGAAATTATTTACATTTACTAGGAAAATCTAAAGCACTGCAGGATCGGAAGATGTGGAGAGACCTGGCCCATAGAATCACTGAGTCAGCCACGATGGAATGGATATCATCCAGAGTTGGTATTCACCCAGTTCTGACAGGTTCTGGAGAACCTGTAACGGAAATTTTGAGAGTGGGGAGGGAATGGGGATTTTGCATTATCCTTCCCCTGCCATGCCCACAAAGCCACACCCACGGAACCGGTAGTAAATTGAATCCCACCACTGATATCATCACCATCACCACCACCACCACCATCTTCATCATCATGAAAGCCTGATCAGAATCTGAGATAATTGAATCGAGTTGATGGCTGCACTCACACTTTGTGCTAAGCCAGCGATGTGGGGGGTCGTGTGCGGGCGTGCCACACTCATAATGCAACGCGCGACCCGCCCAGTGCGCATGCGTGCACAACGCGCGACCCCCCCCATTTTTACGTGCTTTTTTTGCCCTCCCCAGGCTCCAGAGGCTTTATAGGAGCCTGGGCAGGGAGAAAAGACCCTCCCCCGTCCCCCCCTGGAGGCTTCAGGTACCGTCCAGAGGCTTCCTTGGAGCCTTCGGAACGCTTAAAACCACCCTCCGAGCAAACCGGAAGTGACTTCCGGGTTGCTCGGAGGGTCGTTTTAAGCACTCCGAAGGCTTTAGGGAAGCCTCCGGACGGTCCCTGATGCCTTCGGAATGCTTAAAACAAACCTTCGAGCAACCCAGAAGTCACTTCCGGTTTGCTCGGAGGGTGGTTTTCAGCGTTCCGAAGGCTTCAGGGAAGCCTCCGGACCGTCCCTAAAGCCTCCGGGGGAGGGAGGCTCTTTTCGCCCTCCCCAGGCTCCTATAAAGCCTCTGGAGCCTGGGGAAGGCGAAAAATAGCTTTTTAAAAGGTGAACTCAGCTGGCCAGCGTGCACATGCGCGCTGGCCAGCTGACAGGGCAGCGCCTTGCATGCACTGACAAATGGCTCCATGTGCCACTTGTGGCACGGGTGCCATAGGTTCGCCATCACTGTGCTAAGCTATCAAGTGGTTGGGTTAGTAGGGTATCCTTTGTATATAATGTTTTGTGGCTTAATTTATCTGAATCCAGCTATGGTGTATTCAATAAATTATTACCCTTGGGGCTGATCCTCTTCAGATAGAATTGCTGCTGCATGCTATAGGGCAGTGATGGTGAAACCTTTAGACATCGAGTGCCCAACTGTGCATACTCGCATTTCCAAACTGAAAGCTGTGTGCGTGCACACGAACATGTGCATGCAGCAACATAGATGTGCACATGCAGCAACATAGATGTGCACATGCAGCCACATAGATGTGCACATGCACAGACATGTGCACATGTGCAGCAGAGACCTGAAGACCAGCTGGCCGACGGGGCATCCCAACACCGGCAGCGCAGCAAGAGGTAAGATCTTTTTTCTTTTGTGAGCTTCTGTTTCGTTGTTTGCAGGGAAACAGAAGCTCATCAAAGAAACACCATGGAGATCTGACCTGGCGTGATGGCGTGCATGTCTGCAGAGAGGCTCTGTGTGCCATCTCTGACACGCGTGCCATAGGTTCACCATCGCGGCTCTAGGGTCCAGGAGAACTTTTGCTTTGATTTATCTGGTACGCCAACTGTGGCCTTTCCTAGGCCAAGAGTCATTTCTCAGTTATGTGTGGCTTATTCTCCTTGCATGTGGACTATTGCAGTGCAGTCTATATAGGGCTGCCCTTGAAGCTCAATTAAAATTCAAAGTTGGTTGTCATCTACAAAGTCCTTATCTGAGGAAGTACTGTTCTGTCTTTATTTCTGCCTGTCTTCTAATGCCTGACCAGGAATGATCCTGATCCCCTCAATTAAGCAATGCCATCCGATGGGGTTTAGGAGGCATGCCTCCTCTAGTATAGTGGGTACCTTCTGGGATAGTATCCTGCGAAGGTTCAAAGAGCCTCAACACTCTCATTCAAATGAGCCTTGAAGACCTGTCTTTTTCCATGGATTCTGGGTTAAATTGGATATGTTTCATATCTTGTGGTACATCTATTCCTGGGTTAAGTCATTTCCTCCTTTTTATTGATTAAATGCATTGGGCTCACTTTTAACACCCATCCAGAGGCTCTGCAAGTTGTATGGCTTTATAACTTTAAAAAACAAGTAAACAATAAATACATCTTAGTTCATTCAGAAAGTGATAGTTAAAATATGATATGGTACAGTACATGAAGTATTTAGAAAGTTGAGTTGCTTTCTGTTTGCTTTGCATGATGAGTTGAAAAGAAGTTTCTTTATTAGGCTGATTTTTTTTTAAAAAAAATAGGCTATATTCAAAACTTAAGAATGGTTTGTTCTACAGTGTCCACTAGGGCTAGATAAATTTCAAAAATATTTTGAAATAAATGCTGTATACAAACGTAAGATCAGCATCTGACTGGTGTTCTTTAAAGCATCCTGACTTTCTGAGAATTCTGCATTTAAGGAATTACATCATTAAAATCAATGTGACTCTTTAAAGCAATGTTATCTTTCTTTTAGTCCTGTATGGAGAGGGGCTGAATGTACACATACATGCAATCTGAAGTACTTTTTCCAAAAATGTTTCAAAATCTGGACAGCTTTTGTAGCCATTTGTCTCTTAGCTTTAGGATTCTGAGCTATGAAGAGTAGTGAATCTGCTTAGGGCAGAGGCTGGAAAGAAATCAGATTCTGCTAAGGCTTCTGAATATATTTTATCTCTAGCTTTCTAAATTTCGCATCTTAGTGTGCACCAGTTGCAACTATCAGACCCTCCAAACAAATCTTCAATTTCCTAGCTCCAGACTGTTAATCCCTTGTTCATGCCCTTTCATACAAGCTCCAACAGCTTTGTTTTGGAAAATTGCTAATTAGAGGCTTATCCCTTCTTAGACATATTATGCAGGTTGATTGCAGGAGCTGATCTCATAAGTTTCTGTCTCTGGGGATTGTGCAGAAGTAGAGATGTGTCCTTCATGCATCTTCCTCTGGAATGCCCCCAGATAGTTTGGTTTCATTAAAGAGGTAATTAGCGGCTTATGGCTACTCCAAAGAGCTATCTTGATTTTATTTTCAATCAAGCACAGTCATTCAAAAGAACATTCTCCTTCTTACCTAATGGCTAATCAGTCCCAAGTGCAAGTGAGATGGGGTTGCTTTTGGCTTCTAGGTCAAAATATGCATCTAGTTAGCAAAACTCCTAGTTTGTATGTTAGACACAAATAGATTTCTCTAAATAATGATCCGGAGAACCAAGTGTAGTAAAGTTAGTCATATGTGAATAGGACAGAGAAGAAAAGATGTAACTTCTGTAATAAACCCATGAGGATATATGGCTGAAAATATTCCCATCGGAATTATACTGTGTACAGAATTTCACCCTCCCTGTGTGACAAAGGAAGTAGAGCATATCACATTTTTCGGAGTATAAGATGCACCTTTTTCCCCAGAAAGGGAGGGTAAAAATCTGGATGCATTTTATACAGTGAATACAGCATTTTTTGCCTTCCAAAACCCTGCCCCCTTCAAAAAAAATGGACATGCAGAGGCTTTGGGAGGCCTGCAAAGTGCTCCTTGGGGCTAGAGAGGCAAACATGAGCAAAAAAGGGCTGTTTTCTGTCCTGCTCCCCTGTCGCCAGGAACACACTACAAGCCTCCTAAAGGCTATGCATGCCTTTTTTTGTGGGGGGGGGGGGAAGGCCAGTTTTTGCAAAAAACAAAACAAAAAACAGGCCATTTTTTCCTCGTTTTTACCCCCCCTCCAGCTCCCAGGAGCAATCTACAAGCCTCCTAAAGGCTATGCATGTCCTTTTGGGGGGCAGAAAACAGGCCATTTTTTGCTTATCCCCCTCCCAGCCCCTGGAAGCACTTTGCAGGCCTCTCAAACTCTCTGCACGCCCCGGTTTTCACAAAGAAATGAGGTGTGCAGGTGGTTTGGGAGGTCTGCAGATTGCAAAAACCTTTTTTAAAAAAAAAATACCTCTTCAAAATCTTGGTGCGTCTTATACTCCGGTGCGTCTTATACTCTGAAAAATATGGTAGGTAGAATACATTCTAACTGGTGCAAAGAACCAGGAACACTCGCTGAGTTAAAAGGACTAAAATGTTTATTTTTGTTACCTGTTCACTTGAATTGGTATGGGACAATTCACCACGGCCAACTCGCCACACCCAACTCACTGTGGGACAACTCACCACAGTCAACTCGCTCCAGGACAATTCAACAAATACAAAAGTTAAATTAATTTCAATGGAATCATGGCAAATAATAAAAGTCAATTCAGAAATATGAGAGTTACAATCATGCTGACAAAAACGTGGTCACCAAGAATGAAAGAAACTGAATGAAACAATACACCATAGAATTGTCCTGCAAATTGTCCTAGACCTCACTTGAATCTGGTTAACTAATGCTCAAAGCTAAATTGGCTTCAGATAAAAGTCAATGGAATGTTGTTTGGGTTGGGAGTGGGCGCTGGACTTGGGTCTCTTGTGACTGATCAATGATTCCAAACTGATGGCAAGTTTAACCCTGCTTTCCAGTTCAGCCTGCTCATCCCCCACATTATGCCCTCAACCCACCACCACTATGCTGAAATTCAGTCCTAACCATACCCTGATGTACCAAGTAGAGAATGGTCAAAATAGTCCTGCGTTAGGTCCTACATAATGCTAGCACTAAGTAGCCAAAATTTTGCATCCCCAGCTATGCAAAAGCAACATTACCTCTCCTGATAAGTGCATTTTCCAAAAGAGTTTTCTATGTTAAATGCCGATTCCCAATTAAGCTCTGGGGATTGCAGTTTGCCCTGTTAATGTAAATTGTTTCCTTTTAAAAAAATTCCAGTGAGCCTTGGAGTTTTGCATGGCTATGTTTTCCACAGCCCTCTAAATAAACCTCCTTGCTTCACTGATAGTCTTTGGATAGTTTTCTGCTTTTCCTGCTTGTTGGTAGGATTTGATGCAGTGGTGGGATTCAAACATTTTTACTACTGGTTCTGTGGGCGTGGTGTGGCTTGGTGGGCGTGGCGTGGCTTGGTGGGCGTGGCGTGGCTTGGTGGGCATGGCAGGGGAAGGATACTGCAAAATCCCCATTTTCTCCAGATCAGCTGGGACTTGGGAGGCATGGGTGGGGGCAGGGCCAGTCAGAGGTGATATCTACCAGTTCTCAGGACTACTCAAAATTTCTGCTACCGGTTCTCCAGAACTGGTCAGAACCTGCTGAATCCCACATCTAATTTGATGGTTCAAAACAGAAACTTTCAGATTTCACACAGCAACCACAAACCTTGGTTCATAGCTGAACTCAAGCAGCTACATTGTGCCAAAGAGAAAGTCTACAGGAAAGGAGATAGAATGCTGTACAATCAGGCCAGAAATATATTAACTAGGGAGATTGTATATGGCATTGTACTACATCTTACAACATCTTGAATCTACAAGGACCTATGCAAGGATCCTCTTTGTAGACTTCAGCTCAGCATTCAATAACCTCATTGCAGATATTCTTCTCACTAAACTGACTCAGCTAGCTGTGCCTAACCACACTTGTAAGTGGATCTTAAGTTTTCTAACAGAAAAAGGAACAGCAGGTGAAGCTAGGCAAAATCGCATCAGATACCTGCACAATTAGCACAGGTGTCGTCCCAGGCTGTGTGCTTTCTCCATTACTCTTTTCTCTATATATCAAGGACTACATCTCAAAGGATCCTCCTGTTAAAGTACTGAAGTTTGTAGATGATACAACAGTGATTGGTCTCATTTGAGATGACAATGAATCTTCATACAGATGGGTAGTTGAACAATTGGCCCTGTGGTGCAGCCGGAACAATCTTGAACTGAACTGTAGAGATGATCGTAGATTTTAGGAGAAGCCTTCTTGCAATACTAGACAACATTGTATCAACAGTAGAGATCTTCTGGATTCTAGGTTCTATACTATCTCAGGACTCAAAATGGACACCTAACATCAAAAACTTCAGCAAAAAAGCACAACAAGGAATGTCCTTCCTGCGCCAACTCAGAAAGCTAAGACTGCCGAAGAAGCTGCCGATACAGTTCTGCAAAGGAATTATTGAGTCTGTTATATGTACCTCTATAACTATCTGGTTTTGCATAGTAACCAAACAAGAGAGACACAGATTTCAACAGATAGTTAGGACTGCAGAAAAAATAATTGCAACCAACCTACTTTCCATTGAGGACCTGTACACTGTGTGAGCCATAAAGTAGACTGAGAAAATATCTACAGACTCCTCACATCCTGAATATAAACTGTTTCAACTTGTTCCCTCAAGACAACATTATAGGGCATTGCATACCAAAACATTAAGACACAAAGACAGTTTTTTTCTCCCCATGCTATGACTCTGCTAAACAACTGACTCCCACAACACTGTCTATGCCCTAGAATGTCAAACCACCTGGTAGGACTGTATTACCTATTGTTCTTGTCATCTTTTCATCTTTCCTATTACTAATTTCCTTAGCTTGTTATGATTATAACTATTTGTATCTCATGATTTACAGCTGTGTGAAAAAGTCCTGCACGTGAAAGGGACTGTTTAGGTAACCAAACATGGTAACTAATATGAAATTGGCCAGCCCTTATTGCTTATCACCAGGCAGCATCGCTTCGGCAGAGACTGTATAAGCCTTTGCACATGATGTTTGGTGACAATGTGGTGCCAGGCTGTAATAATGGATTCAATCAGCTCCTGCTTGGTCTTTGGATGCTTCTTGCTTATTTCATAACCAATATTGGCCCAGAAGTTCTCAATTGGGTTCAAATCCAGGCTCTGAGCTCACCAATCCAGGAGTCAAACACCATGCTTCTTCATCCACTGCTGGACGGACTTGGCTTGATTACAAGGAGCGTTGTCATCCTGGAAGTAAAAGTCCTTCCCTACAGGTTGCTGAGCTGAAGGAAGCATGGCCTTTTCCAGGACTTCAACATACTGCTTGGAATTCATGATTCCCTGCACGATTTGTATCCGACCAATACCAGAAGCAGCGATACAGCCCCAGATCATCACATGCAATGGATGCTTCACAAATAGATTCAGGCACTAAATTCTTCAGCTGGAAATTTTCTGACATACTGATTGCACTGATTCCCAATCAAATAGAAATTGTTCTCATCCCTGAAGATGATATTGGCTCACTGTTCGTTGGTCCTCTTGGCATACTTCTTGGCCCACGCACGTCGACGAGAATGGTGAGCGTCTGCGAGCAAAGGTTTACTTTGAGCCCTGCAGCCTTTGAGCTTTCTGGCAAGCAGTCTGGGACGCACTGTGCCTGTGCACACTTTTACATCACACATTTCACCCCCAATTCTTGTAATCTGAGGTGAGGTGAGCTTCCTGTCAGCCATCGAAATGTGTTGCAGAGCCCAATCTTGCCGTTTTGTCAACTTTCTTTGTCTTCCAGAGTGGAGCCAGTCATCAACTGAACCAGTTATTTGGTATTTCTCAACCATTCTGCTCACTGTAGTGCAATGGCATTTCACTCTCTTGGCTATTTCTGTACAGGAGTAACCCTCTTCATGAAGCACAATGATGTGATGCCGCTGCTCAGTACTGGTGAAAGCAAAGGCCTTCATCCTTGCCCGCAGCCAGAGCTAAATTAAATTTATCGATGCTTTTCATGCCTATTTATAGTCAGAGAGTATGACAACATTGATTGGCTCATAGATTTAGCCTCTGTGCATTTTGATTGTTCAGCCAAAGCTCGCTGCTGATTGGCTACTTCCGATCCTAACATTCTCAAAAATTCAAGTTGTGTTTGCTTTAGCACATAAATGCACTCAAAGCCTTTAAAAGACTTTGGTTATATTAATAAAAATTATGCATCTCAATCCGACTACAGAAATTTTCATCGAAGTGCTAATTTTGTGTGGTTTCTATGAGTGAAAAGTTGATTAAACATGTAAATACAGCTTAAAACTGAAAGTGTGCAGGACTTTTTCACACATGTTGATTGCCTTATTTAGTATCCTATGACTATCATTGAGTTTGTATCTTACGATTCATGATGATTGTATTTTATGATTATGATCATGATTTATCACTTGTTGCTGAGAGCTTATGCACCGGAGACAAATTACTTGTGTGTCAATCACACCTGGCCAATAAAAAATATTTTATTTTATTCTAGTCTACTCCATTCCATTCCATCCCATTCTATTTGATTCTATTCTATTCTATAGAATTCTGTTGTGAGTTTATACCTCATGTTGTTTTATTATAGACTACTTACAGATGGAGTTAGAGGGCTCTCTGAGTTATGATGTGCCCTCTGCCAGAGGAGCCAACAATCCTGGCCTATCTATCTGCACAAGTTCAAAAATTATTCTTTACAGCCCAAGTTCAAGGGATTTTATTAAACTGCAGAATAGAAAAGTCCTTTAGGTCATCAAGTCCCCTGTTAGTTGCAGGAATAGAAATTAAAACATATCTTGACAAGTTTCTGTCTAGCCTTTGCTTAAATACTTGAAATAAATGAAGTTCACTACATTTCTAAATAATTGATTCCACTGTCAAACCACTGTTCCTCCCAGGAAGATTCCCCCCTCCCCCCCCCCCAACATTCAAGGTTGTAGTCTTTTGTTTCAATGCTCTTCCTTTTGGGATTTCATGTCTCCTTTGCTGTCTATTCCTATCTCCTGTTGTAACTCTTGTAGCCTGATGGCTCAGATTTGCTTATCTACTTGAAAGATTCCCTAGTGCAATCTTTTTGTGCCACTGGGCAATATTGAAAATTTGGGAACAAGTTATGAGCATCTAGTAAGATGGCTGCCATGGTGATGAAACGTGTCTTCATCAGAATAACAGAGTTGGAAGCAACTGTGGAGATCTTCTAGACCAACCCCCTGCTCAAGCAGGATATCCTATATTATTTCAGTCAAACGGTTGTCCAATCTCTTCTTAAAAACCTCCATTATTGGAGAACGTACAATTTATGGAGGCAAGTAATTCCATTGGACAATCATTAATTGTTCTAACTGTCCATTCTAGGTTGTTTCTTTCCTTGATTAGTTTCCATCCATTGCTTCTTGACCTCCCTTTGGATGCTTTGGAGAATAGGTTGATCCACCCGCTTCTTTGTTGCAGTCCTTTAGATATTGGAACTGCTAATATGTCACCCCCTAGACCTTATTTTCATTAAACTAGACATACACAATTCCAGCAATCATTCTTCATATGTGTTAGCTTCTAGTACCTTAATCATCTTTGTTACTCTTCTTTGCAACATCTTTGTTTATATTAGACCCAACATCTTTGTTTATATTATGGTGACTGAAATCGGATGCAATATTCCAAGTATGGTCTTACCAAGGCATTATAAAATGGTATTAACACTTCATGTGATCTTGATTCGATCCCTCTGTTGATGCAGCCTAGGATTCTGTTGGCTTCTTTTGGCCATGCAGCACACTGCTGACTCATATTTAAGTGATTGTCCACTAGGACTGCAAGATCCTTCTCACAGTTACTACTATGCATTTGGTTTTCCTTGCCTAAATGTACAACTTTACTTTTCTCATCATTGAATTTCATTTTGTTAGATAGGGCCCAGTGTTCAAGTCTGTCAAGATGCTTCTGTACTTTGAGCCTACATTCTGGAGTTTTGGCTATTCCTGCCAACTTGGTGTCATATGCAAATGTGATGAGTTCCCCTTCTACCCCCGCTTTTAAATCATTGATGAAGATATTGGAGAGGACCGGGCCTAAGACAGAACCTTGGGATACCCCACTCCATACTTCTCTACATGTAGATACAGTTCCATTAAGGAGTACACATTGAGGGCAGTTGGTCAACAGGTTACAAATCCATCTGGTGATGGGATGTTGTGTGCACATTTTTCTATCTTATCAATCTGATCAGGGGCATCATTTTCCACCGTTCGTAGCAGCTTTCCAACATGCCTTCAAGCATCTCAGCTTACCATTTCTGGACAAGTAGGCATACTTCCAACTAAAGCACTAGGCTGCAAGCTCCATGGCATTTTAATTTTCTCAGAATATTTCCAGGAAATATGCAGGGATAAAAAGCATTTTTGCAAATAAATAATGCACTCTTGGGAGGGGGGAGTGTCTTTGCTCGATGATCTTCCCTTTTTTGTATTTTTTTTAATTCAAATTTTTAAAATTAGTTTAAATTTTAAACTAATTTTTAAACTAATTTTAAGTTTAAAATACAATCCTGTGAGGTTGGAAAACTCAGTAGTTGCCCAGAACAACTATTTAATTTGCTCTGGAAAACAGCCTCTAGAAACATTCAAATAGTGGATAGCCCTGAAATATAGTACTGGGAAAGTCAAAGCCTAGGGATGTTCCTTTGATCTTTTGTCATGGCCAGGGACCAGGTTTAGAGATAGACCTTGGCAAAACTTAAAAGTGCTAAGAGTATTGGACCTGTGTGATAAGTCATTGGGAATACCAACTGTGGATAGACTGGGAATTTTTAAAAAAACGGTACTGGAAAAATGGCAGAAGAGTATGACAAAAAAAAAAAAAGGAAAAGAACACTGCTGCATAGTTGCCAAGAAAACAAAATTGGTATATCATATAGTCAAGCTTGGATAAAAGAAGATTTTACCTTGATATGTATTTCTTTGCAAATTATGTGCAAAAGATGACTGGAAGAATATTTGCCAGTATATAATATGAAGTTCTGCCTATCTTCTGTCCATGCATGTGCTGTTATTAAACAAAGGTATGTAATATGAATATTGTAACTTGTAGATTTAACTGGGTAGCTTAAGGAAAGATTTATTGACTTGCTCAGAGAATTTTTATTGGGATATGCTAAAAGGCAGTGAGGCATGGACAATCAATAACACATGACAGAAAGACAGCAGTGTAGAAATCTGGCTATGCCATCCGTTTTGCTCTTGCAAGAGAAATGGAGATAAAGTGAAACTAAATTGCCCTATCCATCAGGCAAATGTGCCATTACCACGGACTAAACAATAAGCAAGAGATGTTCTATTTTGTTTATTCATTCATAGTTGAGCCTTTTTCCATTGTGACTGTTAACTACGACTCCATCCACTATTTGAGAATGTTAATGTAAGTAAATAATATGTTTCCTACCGAAGCCTGAATACAGATGACTAAAATATAGGAGAATGAGTAAGCACTTCACATTATATAAACATATTGCTATTACTGATGATGGTCACATAAAAGTGCTTCTTTTGCACTTCCCATGACAATCAAGAAGCAAAACCATCATTTCAGAAATGAATCCAGAAACCTGGGTGGGAATTGGGTGCTGCTGTGACCAATTTTGCACAGTGACGTCTTCTCTTACTCCCTTCCATCCAGTGGTGGGTTTCCATTTTTTAAAATTATAGGTTCGCTCATGCGCATGCATGATGCTTCTGTGCATGTGCAGGAGCGTCCAGGCGAGTGGGCAGAGCCTCCCGCTGCTATCACTACCGGTTCGCCCAATCTGGGCTGACCTGGGAGCAACCCACCTCTGCTTCCATCCCTTCTCCCCTTCCATTCTTTCCGGTTGAAATCTAAAGAGATTGACACATTTTGTGAATATGCAATATTCTCATCTAGAATCTTATGAGAAGTTCAGTCTCTTGGTCGATCGATCGATTGATTATGTGGCATCAGGTCAGTGTCAACCTTAGCATCCACATAGATTTTCTCCAGGAGAATCTATCTCTAATTTTATCCTTGAGGCCTTTCAATGGTGTATTGATCCCCTTTGTAACCAAGTCCATCCGTTTTGTTCTTTTCTTTCTTTCATCTTTGCCATCCTTGTAGATGCTTCAAGAGATTTGCTATCACAATACAAATGTTTGGGTCCAGTACCAAACTTCTCCAGATCTTTGTTATTGCTGAAGAACCCTATTAGCATTTTCACAACATTTAAAGTATTTAAAAAGAATGGTTACCTGCAAACCCTGCATTAATAATGCCATGCTCTCAAATCTGCTGGTTTTCAATTTGCTTCTGGACTACAATGTCACGAATTCCAAGATACTTGTGGATTGGTATGCCCCTTGACTATAATTGTTGGAAATATTTGGAGCTATAATCTTGAAACACGTATTAGGATGCAGAGAGATGTTTTAGGTAATTAAGTCGATTATTTTTTTAAATCTTTCATTAATTGCTTTAAGAACATCCACAAAGTAAATTTCATTTTGAAGTCCTGAAAGTTCCAAATGTTGTGCTTGGATTCAAATTCAAATTTTATTCAAGCATTAATTTGGAAGAATATAAGTCTGTCCTCCCTTCTACTGTGCGCTGGTGCAGATGAATAACTCCCCCCCCCCCCAATGATAACATGTTAAGATATCATAGGGATTTAAATACACAGCAAGAAGGAACACTAGAGAGGTTGCACAAGCTTGGAATAAAAAGGCCTTAAGGGATAAATTAATTTAAGGCACTAATTGAATTCATTTGTCCCCAAATTTCAAAATCGGCTCCTTCTTATGTTTCTTTTTAAAGGAGAGAGGAGGATTTAACTTTTTGGCCCCACCCACTCCCAGGTGCTCTGGGAACTGGGAAGGTGTTACCGAGAAATCATATTGTTTATGTGTGCTCACGTTTGTTTCAAAAAAGTTGATGCATCCCCTTTTTTATACCAAAACAAGGTGCTTTCAAATTACTGAATGCGGAAAATACAGTCATAAGCAAATGCCTGTGAATTTAAATTGAAAACTGCAAAAAGGCATAGGAAACTGCCCGATGACAAGGTATGCCATTATCCATCAAATCCAGGATGTTAGAATTTTTGATTGATGGGATCACATCAAGGTCTTAGGAAGGAGTATTTAGTACCTGGAATAAAACACTCAATGTCTCTGGAAGTGTGTAGAGCATCTTTTGACTTCTGTGTTTAAGTCTTAAAGGTCTAAATACTCAGCAAGAAAGAATGTGATATAGTTCCTCAGCCAGGGATCTGCTATTTGGCTTTTTGCTGTGTGAGATCCTTCCATAATCATATAATTACTATGCAACCACATCTGAGAAGTGGGTAGCACAAGCTGATTAGAGCAAAGTCATGGTACCATCTTTGTTTATCACATCACATAGGTGTTCAAAAGGGGCAAAGCTTGTGGCACAATAGTTGTATCCTATGCTGTTAACAAAAATAGAAGCAGACTATGTGGCTACAGCTGCTGTTAAAGAAAAATAAACATTGGGCTAGTCACAAAATAGCTACTATCTGCCTAGTCACAAGCAGTGGTGGGATTCAGCCAGTCCGCAGGTTTTCCCCATCCAAAAGAAAGTCAAAGATCCATCCCTTGCACCCACAAGTCCATCACATGGTCCAATCACTTCTTCACTCTAACCGGAGACAATCCCCAGTCACTCCCATCCAGGTGTCAGACCTGCAAACCATCTTTTCTTTTTGGACTTCTGGTCTGCCACACTTTCTATTGTGGTAAACTGGGAGGGGGGGGGTGTTATGTGGAGTTGGGTGATGTGTAGCCATAATAGCATTCTTCTCTGAAAGTCATAGGTCAACTTTGTCTCTGTACCTGGCCGGATCTGGATGGGAGGAATCTGTCTTCATGGCAGTGAAAGATCGGACCATGTGATAAACTTATGGGTGTTTGGGTGGGATCTTGAACTTTCAACTGGGTGGGAAAACCTGGAAGCTTTCAGATTCGGGTTTTCCCAGTTGTGCCAACATGGCTCTTTTAATAAATTGGAACTTTGAGGAATCTCTTGCCTCAGATTCTTATTTTATTTTGGATGCTATTTGGAACCCTGACACCTTGTCCTTGACTCCCAGAGAAAGGAATGTTGTTGTGGCTAATCTTCCACTGCTCCTTGCCATTCCCCCTCCCACTTTCCCAGGCTCTAAATTTGGCAGCCCTGAAGCTCCAAAGAAAATATGGCTCCCAGGGCTGACAGGCTGATTACTTAGGGACAACTTTAGGAGAAGGAAAAATGGATTCCTAATGAAACTCAACTTTAAGAAAACTAAGAACATCCGCCCCTCTCAATTCCTGGCACATAGATTGGGAAGAAATGGAGGTAGTGACAGGTTTTATTTTCCTGGGCTCCAAGATCACCACAAATGGGGACTGCAGCCAAGAAATTAAAAGATGCTTGCTCCTGAGCAGGAAAGCTATAGCCAATCTAGACAGCATACTAAAAAGTAGAGGCATCACCATGCCAACAAAAGTGTGTATAGTCAAGGCTATGGTTTTGGCCAGTTTGCAATGTATGGCTGTGAAAGTTGGACCATAAGGAAGGCTGAGCGCCAAATAATTGAGGCCTTTGAACTACGGTGCTGGAGAAGGCACCTACGAGTCCCTTGGATCACAAGATGATCAAACCGGTTAATCCTAGAGGAGATCAACCCTGACTGCTCCTTAGAAGGCCAGATCCTGAAAATGAAACTCTACTTTGGCCATCTAATGAGAAGGAAGGACTCACTGGAGAAGAGCCTAAGATTGGGGGCAAAAGAAGAAGGGAACGAAGAGAATGAGGTGGCTGGATGGAGTCACTGAAGCAGTAGGCATGAGCTTAAGTGGACTCCAGAGGATGGCAGAGGACAGGAAGGCTTGGAGGAACATTGTCCATGGGATCACGATGGATTGGACATGACCGCAACTAACAACAACAATTTCCCTGCCGTGCAGTGATCTAGCAAGGTGTGACTGAAATCAGGAAAGAATTGAGAAAGCAGAAGCAAAAAAAGAGAATTTTGTTTCCTTAACCTTGACATTTAGTTTGAAAGATTAAAAAACAGGGATTTAGGGAATAGTGGGCTAAGGGAGATGTTTGAATGGGAGCCGACCATGATAGAAGAAAGGAGCTGGGGAAAAAATCCTGAAAGGGTCAGAACAACAGGATACCTTTGTGCAGATTTACCTTTGCATACAAAGTACTGAAAATAGTAATAATCTCAGTTAATTATGTAGCACAGAGAAAAAGAGACATTGCAAGAAGCAGCATTAGATTTCATTGAATCCTAAAATAAGAAGGCAATTATTAAATGCAAAAATCAATTTGCTTTTGAGCTGATCTCGTATAAAGGTATAATCGCCTTACCTGGTAGATTTAGCAGAGAATAGTAGGAGTTGTGTCTGGATCAGATTTCTTTGAGCAAGTATGGGGGTGGGGGGAGTGTTGTCTAAATATATTTGAAGAGAAACTTCCATAAAGATATGGTAGAAAGTTAGCCTAGAGGTCCCTTTCAGAAGTGGTGGCATGCAAAACTCTCGTGTAAACTATAAAATAAGATAGGCATGATACAAATAGAAGAGAATATTAGTAGTTTAGGGTTGAACTGTGTGTTCTTGGTGTTCTGGTGTTAAGCCTGGTTAATTTGTTGAAGATGTTTCATAACTAAACTAAGTAACATCATCAATGCTAGAAAGGAGTGGGGTTTGCTGGGAGTTTTCTTGGTAGTTCCTTCATTAGGCTGTTGTTGGTTGTTAGCTTTTTTGGCCGAGTTGGTAGTACCTTGATTGGAATATTGTTTACTTCATGATTGTTGGTCTAGCATTATTTTTTGTGTTAATCTCTGTTTATCTGTAGATTGTTGTGATCTTTTTTGTTTCTTTTTGGCTTTTTAATTATGTATTTTGAATGTTATGTAGATGTTGTTTATCCCTATGTGCCTGTTGAGGGCACCTAGCTCAGAGAGCACCAAGGACCCCACAAGATGAATATGGGGGGGTGGGGGAGGGAAAGCACAGATCAAGTTCCAGAACTTCTCTGAACAAAAGTGAAGGATAAGATTATGATCCCCCCAAGACTATCTAGGAATATGGTGTGGCTTCGTCCATTTTGCTTTATGGCTCTGCCTATTACTCTTTTCTTCTATAGACACATCAAGTACTAGGGCTATGCGGGCCTTTAGATTCAATAACAAAAGCTTGCTTTAGGAAGACCATCTGGAAAAGACACATCTGCTCAAAGTCTGTGGCTTTGTTGAAACATTGTCTGCCTTTGAATCCAAAGTACAATCCTGTTGTGTCTCTGGCCAGTGAAAGATTGTTTTCCCCTGAAAAAGATAATAAAGGAAGCATAGGGCCAACTCAGCAGGACCATGAAACGTGTACTATGCTCCATCTCTAAAACTGTAGAACATAAATTGGCAAAATAATTTTACAGCAGCTGTGATTTTTTTTCGTTACCTTTTTTTTTTTTTGGACTAACAAAATAGAACATATTCCTGTGTGGATGCTTCTGACTTTGAAAGAAAAGTAGGCTTGTGATCATCAGAGCCTGATTGCTGGCTCAGACCAAAGGATACTATAATTCTATTCTCAGAATGGTCAATCTTATTGAATGCTGGTATGGGGTGGTAGTTAAGACTTTGATCTAAAATTAAGAAGAGTTTGGTTTAAGTGGCTCCTGAGAGACTTTGGGCTTCCCTCCCTCCCTCCCTTCCTCCCCTCTCTCTCCTTCTCCCTCTCCCTTCCTCTCCCTCCCTCCCTCTCTCCTCATAGAGGGAGTTCTTGTTGTGAAGTTAACATGGAGGGAAAACTCCCTGTAACTCATCTTTATCTCCTTTAAAATAGGACATACACCCAACAACTCAAATTAAATTCTAAGGAATGACATAGAGCATTCTGACATGGCAGAATCCAACACCCTTCTTTTGAAAGTAAAAGTTTCCCTTGTCCAATCATGTCCGACTCTCGCAGGCGGTGTTCATCTGTTTCTAAGCCAAGGGAGCCAGTTTTGTCCAAGGATGCTTCCGTGGTCACGTGGCCAGTGTGACTACATACCAAAATGCATGAAGCAATGTTACCTTCCCATTGTAGTGGTACCTATTTAATCGAATGCTCATGTTTTTAAACTGCTAGGTGGGCAGGAGCTGAGGCAATGACGGGAGCTCCCCCCGTCGTGCAGTGCTCAGGTCTCGAGCCCAGGCTGTCAGCTTTCCAGCTAACAAGGTCTTTAATCACTGAGCCATCACTCCTTCTCCCCAATATCCTTCTTGTAGTCTCCAGCAAATGGTATTTGGGCTCATTTTGTCTCTATGGTGGAAAGCGATAAGCAACCATTGTGTCATTTACTTATTTACTGATTTCAGGAGTATGATAATCCAATATTAAAAGTACAGACTAAGCTTGAAATTTCAATAATAATAAAATTGTAGCACTGTAAAATCATGGCGCTTTAAGAAAAATGAGGTACAGCATTACAGATTCAATTATAAGCCTGGTGCCCCAAATGCATGAGACTTGGAACAAGCCATAATTAAACCATGGAAACGTTGGTGCTCTTTGAGCGTGGTTCTTTGCTTTCAGATATTTTGTTACCAGACTAAGTAACATTTTTAGTGCCACACTGAAAAATAGTTGGCTCTGAAGAGATTATCTACTCTAGTAATGTAATGTCTGCATGCCAACAACTAAGCTCAGAGAGCACCAAAGACTCCAGAGTTCTTTACAACTTATATTCTCTTCTATTGGTACATAATTAAAATGTGTGGGGATTACCCTAGTAGCATACTTAGGTTGTATCAAAAATGCCTTTTCTTGAGTTGCTGCACATTGGATTCCTGGTGAATTCCAAGAAATTTAGCTGTATAGGAAGTCAAGGCCAGGGCAAGACATTTTCATGTTTTGCTAAGAAAAATACAAAATATGTTATTAGGAGACAAATTTACTCAAGGGCATCTCTACTTTTTAAATAATCATTTTGTTTCCTTTGATTTTGATTTCCTATAAATCAGAAATAATAATGTATTGCAATAAAAAAATCAGATTAATTAGAGTGCAGTAATAAATCAGATTAATTGGTTTACAGGTCCTCGTGATGTAATCTTAGTTTCTGATTATTGGAGTCTAGTGCTAACCATAATTTGATGAATGGTTTATTAGAATAAACCACTGTTTCATGATTTCAAAGAACACGCTGCCCAAGCCTTCAGAATATGTAAACTGTTTTACCAAACTGAAATGTGAGCAGGAATATGTGCTGGGTTTTTTTTTTTTTGTAATGTATTCCTCAAATATATGTAATTTAATTGAAGACATACACACAGCGAATGAAGTGGCACTTGTAAATTTATGGTTTTGCTCAGACAAGAGCTACTAAATTTATCTCAAATTAGTTTTAAGGCTGGAAGCATATGGTTGCAATCACAAAATATGCTTAACTGGTTGCCGAATTAATCCCATTTCTGGATTCCCACAACTCACTGAATCATACATTCAACAAATGGGCAAAGTTCACACACCATGCTAAAGTACAAAAATTGAGGTTAGAATATCAAGCTTAGTGGTTCTGCAAATACAGCTGCTGAGCTTTTAGGTGGTCTGATCGTGTCTCATGCAAGCCCTGCCTAAAATTTCCCCGATTCCTTTGAGAAAACACCTCCAAAATGTGGATTATTTTTCTTCCTTTACATTCTGAATGCAGTGAAAAACTATCATTGTAAGGAACTACAGGTGACTTGCATCCTGCTCGAAGAATTATTTTCCAAAGCAAAAGACAGCAATTTCTCTGGGGAGAACCAGAAAGGTTCAAACTGACAAAAATAAAAGTTATGGCATGTCATAAACCTTGTCTACAAGCATTGTGACATCACATGCATATTCAAAGGGGATGGAGCTTGCAGCAGAACACGGCTTTCATCTAGGATAAAAGCAACAAGTTCCTGCAGATGCTCTTGCAGAGTAGTAGTTTGGCTTGGCAAGGTACCAGCCCTATCATATGACATGCTTGGGTGCTTCCCAGGATGCGCCACATGAACCATGTATTTCATTCTTAACATTGCTATTCCTATGAGCATGACTGAACCACCCCATACACTGTGTGGTGCAGTGGCTCAGTGTCTTAATGAGCTGGAGATGGCCTCTATTCCAGTGGTTCGAACCCTAGCATTTTCATGGCAAGATGAGCTCCTGTCATTCGCCTCAGATTCTCTCCAGTTAAACGTTTGAAAGCATGTTCTATGCAAGTAGATAGATAGGTACCACTTTGATGGGGAGGTGAGCTGGTGCTCTGTGAAGGCAGTCAGATTCCTGATGGTGCTGAATCTTCCGGGTTGTGGCACCTGTTTGCGAGGTAGTTCCAGGAAGGGAGGGGACTTTGAGTGATGATGCAGGAAGAGCCACTCATCTTTCTCTCTGGTGCAAAGCCAGCTCACCCTCCTGTGACACATTTTAAGAAGTGTGCAAGAGTGTCCTATAACAGGGCTGGTACCTTGACAAGCCAAACTATTACTCTGTGGTAGCATTGTCATCTCCTGGCTACTGTAACAATGCCATACAATAATAATGTGCTGTCCCGATTGTAATTGGAGCCCTTGGAGCAATACCTAAAGGTGTTTGGAAATTCCTCGCTATTTGGAAATTCTAAATTTACCTGACTTGAACATTCTGATTCTACAAAAAAACACCCTACTTGGAACAACTTATATCCTCCGATGTTACCTTAACAGTTCCTAGGTCCTTGATTAGGACTCGAGCTGTTGAGCTACCAACCAGCCCCAAAGGCTTTGAATATCATCAAAAATTAACCACATCATAATAATAATAGTTCCATACCAAGCATTAGGCTTAGATGCAAATGTTTGATCTAGTAGTTTCCTAGAGGTGATGTGTTGGCAACCATCCCAGTTTTCATAGTAATTATGAATGGAATGTTAATTAGTTTAGTGAAAAAGAGTAATTCAGCCAATGAAATATGTTCAACCAATGTTTTTAGATTACCGTATATGGTTAAGTAGGGCATTTCACATGTGTGTTCTAAACCTACACCTTTCAGAGTAGGAAAAATGTACCCCCCCCCCAAAAAAAAAATCCTGAGCATTTTTTTTAAAAAAATACCTATCATCCTAGAAGAAAAATGCCTGCAATATACTCCTTTGCCAAAAATGTGTATACTGGGAAAAGGAGTCCCTATTTTAATTTCCCCCAAAATGTGGTGAATATATATTCCGGATTCCCAGGAGGGAGGGGCTGATTTCCAAAGGGCAAAAAGACAGCAGAAAGTTTGGGTCACAGAAAAGAGCTAAAATAGTTCCTCCCTAAGGTTTCCTAGAGTACTTGTAGTTATGTAAATAGTTGCTTTAGGCTGGCAAGATTCTGTCTATAGGTGAAGAACAATACAGGAAACTGCATTTACGGTAAGTGACTTCATGGGTCATTCAAAGTTCTTGGGGCATGACCCAAAATCAGAAATAGTAGGCCTTAATTGATGAAAATATTGGTCAAAACAGAATTAACCATCACTGGGAAGATAAAGAGGTGGATGCCTGCTTCCCATCTTTAGTGTGAGTTTGTGTGAGTTTTGCATTTTATCTCTCCCAGCATATCATACAGAGACGGGTGCTCTGCTCCCATCTCTGCTCAGAGCACAGAGACTATTAGGGCAAGTGCAGACAAGGACAGCCTTGCTATTGGAATCTGTCACTTAGCTGGCGATGTTACAAATGGCTATCCCACCTTACAAGCCTTATATGTACGAACCCTGTTAGGAAGAATCAATGGCAGGTAAAAATTACAAACCCCAGATAATTCCAATTTGTTAGAAATTAGGCATAAGTGATTACTGCTCGGTTGTTACATTATCTAAATTACCAGCAAATTGCTCTGTGAACTTTTGTTATAAAGGAAGGCCATCACAAATGCTTCGTTCCCTCTATTTGTGTTTCATAGCCCAGAGTGCCTTTCTACGGTTCTGGTTTTAGTTAAGCGACAGTTGCAGTGCCGTGATTCAGAGCAAGGGGAATGTTGCTGGATTGCCTAATGTATCCAACAGTTCCAGATAAACAGTTCCTAGAAATCCACAGTTGTGCCAGTTCCCTTCCTTTGTGCCCATCATTTATGAGATGCATTGTTACAAGATGTGATGGCACAGACTCAGATGGCTTTTACAAGGGATTAGATATGTTGATGGCAGAAATGAAGAAGGCAGATTAAGCATGAGCCAGCAATGTGCTGCAGCTGCCAGAGGAGCCAATGTGGTTTTAGGCTGCATCAATGTATAGTGTTAAGATCATGGGAAGTGACAGCAGTTCTGTATGCTTCACTGGTCAGACCACATCTGGATTATAGTGGCCAGTTCACAAGGCATACTGAGGAACTGGAAACAGAGAAGAGTAATAAGGATGTTTAAAAACTGCAGACTAAATCCTACAAAAAAGCTGTTAAAGGACCTTGATACGTTTAGCAGCAGCCTTGTTAAAAGATTTATTCCTAAGCATATGCAGAGTGCCAAAAAAATACAGAATAACAACAAGACCCATTCAAAAAGAAAGGCATAATTGTATTCTCTTTTTTGAATGCAATTAACTTATGAATGCAATAATCATGAATGTCAACAGTGATCTATTTAAAGTAAAAAGATGTATTTATTATGAAATGCAGAGAGTAGAAAAACCTTCAATTCTATCTAAGCTGCATCTTGAAGAGAAAGGGAGAAGTTTCCTTTGTCTCTTATTAAACACAATCTCTTATTAAACATCTTATTAACATATCATTTTACTAATATTTGGTCAAATGAGGACAGATATAGGCAGAATTTGTGAAGACTCTTCTCTTCTATTTTTTTCATGCCATTTTTTTTCTGGTGGTCAAAAGGTCTTCATATAAAAGAAAATTGCAGTCTGACAAAGATAAAATCCAAACTGTTCACAAACAAGTAATGTATCATTTTAGAATTGTGTATCCTCTCTTACTGTTGATCTTTGTGTCTATCTGGGCAAAGATGCAAAAATTACATGGAGCAGGGCAAAGATCAAAATTCACAGTGCAAGTGAGCGTCCAGAATAACAGACTTGTTTTTCCACATTTTATTGCTTCAGCATATAAACTAATCAGCTCAGAACAAAATCTCTCTTTGCTAGTAGTTGATTTAAATAAACCCACATAAAAAATAACGGTGATGTGTGTTGGACGTAGATGAGGGGAAGAGTCTTCACAAGTTTTCCTTGTGTCTGTCAAAATGTAGTTTACATAGAAGTGATGCTTTTGCTACTCTGTGCATTTCTTACTAAATCTACCTTTAAATATAGTATTTTAAATAATGCAAAGTGCATTGTTGCAGTGTAAATGAAATCCAGCAGCTTGAATCTGCAATGATTTAATAGATTACTACCATTTTTGACATTGCCAGTTGCCCAGTCACTTGATAGCAGAGTCCCAGCATATAAATCTAATAAAATAAAAAAGTAATAAAATAAAATAATCAATTAAAATGATATAACTTTGCTATTGAAGTCTGGGCCACATTTATTCCCCTCTCGCATACACACCCAAACATGTTTTCTTTTATTATAGAATAAAAATAATGCTTTGTAGAATATCAATGATAGTACAGTGGTATCTATGCAATGGAAACTGGAAGTAAAAGTTAATTTAAAGTAAATTGAACTTTTCAAAATAGAAACATTCTAATAATATTCTAATGAATTTGTGTGTGTGTGTGTGTGTGTGTACAAACTCATTTTGAAATCCTCCAGTGTTACCTCCTTGCTCACTCTTTTCTTGCTCCACTGCTATACTGCACTACATTGCACTGCTTTGAAGAGCACCTAGAAGCTCTGATTGGTACAAAATGCAGCGGCCCACATGGCTTTATGCAGACCCCAGTGTGCACATGTATCAACTCCTGTGGGACCTGCATTGATTGCTGATTTGCTTCCAGGTGCAATTCAAGGTGCTAATTGTCACCTTTAAAGCCCTTCGTGGCTTGGGACTAGGTTATCTGAGGGACCGTCTCTTGCCGGTCACATCTACCTTGTTATGTATCATAAGTTTTCCCTCTGGTCCATTTCACTAGGGGGCACTGTGCTTGACGCTGATTGGCTGACTGCTTGACAGCCGGCATATATAAAGGGCTGTCAAAGCAGGGCTCAGCTGTTGCCTGTTAGCTGAAACGTGCGAAATGCGAAGTGCCGCATTTGGCAACCTGTTAGCAATAAATTGTTAGCATTTGTTAAGTCCTGGCTCGCCTCCGTTTGTCCATCCGGGTTCTCCCAGCTAGAACATACCTGACCCATCAGAGTGGAGAGGCAGGGAATGCTTTGGGTCCCACCCTCTAGATGGGGGATACACTTGATGGGACCCAGAAGAAGGGCCTTCTCCATGGTGGCTCCCTCTCTCTGGAACATCATTCCCCTGGAGATTAGAATGGCCCCTTCTCTAACACTCTGAGGAGAAATGAGGAGAAACTTCCTGACAATTAGAACAATTAATCAGTGGAACAGATTGCCTCCAGAAGTTGTGAATGCCCCAACACTTTAAGTCTTTAAGAAGATGCTGGATAGCCATCTGTCTGAAACGGAATAGGGTTTCCTGCCTAGGCAGGGGGTTGGACTAGAAGGCCTCCAAGGTCCCTTCCAACTCTACTATTGTATTATTGTATTACTCTTCCAGAAGGGGCTGAAGACTTGGTTCTGCCAGCGGGCTTGGGGATGGATCCCATTAAATGGCTTGTGTGAGCTGCTGTCACTGGGGCAGAGGATGATTGTAATATTATATCATATCATAATATTATATTATATTGTATGGTATGGTATGGTATGGTATGGTATGGTATGGTATGGTATGATATGATATGATATGATATTATATTATATTATCATATCATATCATATCATATCATATCTATCATATCATATCATATCATATTATATTATTATATCATATCATATCATTATATTACATTACATTACATCATATTATATTATATTATATCATATTATATTATTATATTATTATATTATATTACATTATATTATTATTCATTTGATTCTTTTTATTAGTTTTATTGTTTTTAATGAGGTTTAATATTGATTTAAGCCACCTTAAATCACCATATGCGACTAAACAGCAATATAAATTCAATAAATAAATATACTGTATTTCTTATCATCAAAAAATAAATTCAGTGGTCCATTGAAATTCATATTTTGGTCCTCTCCACTGGCCATTATTAAATGATTTCTCAAATGTTATTGCTTTTCTTGTGCAGGCTTAAATGTAAGCCTTTCCTTCAAAATTTTCTCATAGTTTTGACTTTACAGACTTATTTGGATTGAAGACTTCTCTGGGTCCTTTCAAAACACAGTTGGAAGTTTGTTTGAGGGAATACTGCACCCTAAAAATAAACTACAGTTTTTCAAAGCGAAGTCTAGGAAGGATTATGCATTTCCATTCAAAACCAGAAGGGATAAGAGTCGAATAAAAGTTTTTCCATTTGCCTTTTATGCTCCCAACACAATCATACCTATCATCTCTGAAGAGCATGAGTGGGTACTTGTAGGATGAGAAGCACGCTCACTCTTGTGTAGTTACTGAAATGTGTTCTGAGGAAATGCATTAAAAATATGCCCTCAACGTCTTATCACAGAGAACAAAATATGCCCCATGTACACAATAATTTCCCTTTTTCTTCAATACTGAAATAAAGTGCTTTCAATCAGATAGAGTCATAGAAATGGGAAGAACCATTTAAAAAGGAGTCTAGTCTTAATGCCGGAATCCAAATTAAATCTTCTCAACAGATGACTGTCTAGATCCCTTGAAGGCAACCTACCTCATGGCTAGTAATTGGTTCCACTGTCAAACTGCTCTTTCTATCAGGAAGTTTTTTTAATGTTCAACCAGAATGTACCTTCCTGCAGCTTAGATCATTATTCTACAACCTGCATTCTGGAACATGGAGGACAGCTGTGACCTTCTTCTATGTGACACATCTTCAGACATTTCTATCTCCCTTCAGTCTCCTCAAGATTAATCATGTCTCATTCCTTCAGTCTTCCCTCATCCGATTTAGATTCGAGTCCTCTAAAAACAAAAACAAAAAGCTTTACAATTTTGGGTTCATCCGTGCCCAGGAACATGTACAGGTAGTCCTCAAGTTATGACCACAATCGAGCCCAACATTTATATTGTGAAACATTTTGTTAAGTGAGTTTGCCTCATTTTACAATTTCTCTTGTCATTGCATCTATTAAATTAGTAACATGGTTGTTAAGTGAATTCCCTGTTGACTGTTCCTGTTCACAAAAGCTGATCACAAAACTGTTAGGTTTCCTAAAAATGCCCTAATTGATTCATGAGTGTCAAGCCAAGTTTCAATACAAAACTAGTCATTTATTAGGAGCACCATAGAAAAGGCTTTTTCACAGTCAGACCTAAGCTTTGTTTGAGTTATAGCTGAACTTTACCCATGTTCCTTCCCTCCCCTCAGTCTGTTTCATAAATCACCTTCCCCAATGAGGTGCATCCCTCCCAAGCCTGTTGCAGGAATCTGAGATCTGACTTCAGCCGACAGTATGAGTGGAATGCACTCTCCCCTTTTTTTCTCACTATGGCAACGTTAGGAGTTGACACGGCAACCATCATAAATATGAACCAATTGCCAAGCATCTGAATTTTGATCATGTGACCAAAGGAATGCTGCAAAGGTTGTAAGTGTGAAAAACAGTCATAAGTCACTGTTTTCACTGCCGTTGTAACTTTGAACCAGAGATGGTATTCAGCAGCTTCTGACCAGTTCTGGAGAAACGGTAGCGGAAATTTTGAGTAGTTCGGAGAACCAGTAAATACCACCTCTGCCTGGCCCCGCCCCCAACTATTCTCTGCCTCCCAAATCCCAACTGATTGGGAGGAAATGGGAATTTTGCAGTAAACTTCCCCTGCCACGCCCACCAAGCCATGCCCACCAAGCCACACCCATCAAGCCACGCCCACCAAGCCATGCCACACCCACAGAACCAGTAGTAAAAAAAATTGAATTCCACCACTACTTTGAAAGGTCACTAAATGAACTGTTGTTAAGTCGAGGACTACCTGTATTTCTGTGGCTTAACTTTACAGTAAGTTCAGCTATAAGTCTTATTGAATTGATCAACTGCTTTTATTTAATACTTACCTTATTTTGTAATTGGAGATGGTATGGAATAACAGCAGCAAACTCTTTCTAGATCTTTTCTTTTAAATCTCTTCTGTCCCCAAAGTCACTTCACCAATATTGAGTAAGAAATCATCGAATCACAACTGCATTTTTTTCATTTTTTAAAAAGAGTGGAAATAGCAAGTTAAAAGGCTAAAGCAGGGGTGTCCAAACTTGGCAACTTTAAGACTTGTGGACTTCAACTCCCAGAATTCCCTGGCTGGGGAATTCTGGGAGTTGAAGTCCACAAGTCTTAAAGTTGCCAAGTTTGGACACCCCTGGGCTAAAGTATCTGTCTTACTCTTAATATTCCTCTGAAATAAAAGGCTGAATGATGTAGCCCAGAAGTATCAAACTCGAGTTCATTGAGGGCCACATCAGGGTTGTGTTTGACCTTGAGGGGGCGGGGGTGTAGCCAGGTGGGCGTGGCCAGCTCAATGTCACTCATCAAGGCTCTGTTTTCGGCCACGAGGGCCTCATGGAGCCCTCTGCCAGTGAAAGTGGACCCTGTGTAGGCCATACACAGTCTCCCCAGGCTCCATTGTTGCTGGAAAAAGGCTCCAGGAGGCTGTCATGACCGAAAACAGAACCTGGGCTGGTTGTGTGCAATTTTCCCAAGCTCCATTTTCACTGGCAGAGGCCCTGTGGGTCTGTCCTTTGCTGTTTCCAGGGTGGGCCCACGGCCAGATCTAAGGACCCCATGGGCCTTGAGTTTGATACCCCTCATGTATCATTTTCTCCTCAGGTGATGTCACCATTGTTTTCTTTGAGGTTGCAGAAAAGCTGTAAAAGTTAGGAAACAGGTTTTGAGTATTTTTTTTTTTTGCATTGGCAATACTTACATAAGTCTGTCATTTCTTTTCTCTCACCCTTTGCCTACATTCTTTCGTTTTTATTTTCATGCCTTCATTCACCCAGTTGGAGTTACATGTTGGAATGCTCCATGGGTTTACTTGCATTGTGGAAACATCTTTTGTTTTATTTCAATTTTTTTTCCCCTTTCCGGAAAAAAAAAAAGTTTTATTTTTTCTTTTCTTTCGACCACCTCTGACCCTGGCCAAGAATGCAAAGTGAAGTGATTGTACCAGCATCAAATGATGCATTACTATTTTAGAGCAATATGTCTCCGCTATGCAAACTACCTCAACCAAAGTATGAAGTATGGATGGAGAAATAATGCATAAAACATGGGCTACGGAGTGAGCTATTTTGAAGAGCCATAAATTATGCAGGCTTCATGGAACTTTAAAGAAGTCTGTCACTGTGGCAAATCATAGTCTCTTGAGAACGGATCTCCCCCCCCCTCTCTCACTCTCACACACACACATACATGTCCCTTTGTAATTTGTGTCTAATTCCGCAAATAAAAGGTGCACATTTACTCGAAGGAAGTTTGTTAGACCTTTTGTTGTTTTCAAATAATTTGAGAATGCAAGAGCAACACCACATGGACAATCCCACGATATTCTGAGGAGTATTTATTTAGCCAGATAAAATATTCATGCTGTATGTAATCTGACGGCGTAGCTCATTATCCTTCTGGTGTATCTTTCACCAGAGAGCTTCTTCCTCATGTTTGGTTCTTATGCAATTAGGTAACTTGTCAAAGTATTTGCATTGAAATTGGCCATTAGATCACCTGGGCACATAAGGCCGCTGTCATCGTAGGAGAAGTTCTCATGGGAATCATAGCAGCCCATATGGTTGATGACACTTCGCAACAGTGATGGATTAACACGGGCAGCCAATTACAGACAAAAAAAAAAAAACCCACCACAAATCTATTGAGAGCAAATCACCCACCATCCAATAATATACAAACAGCCACACTATTCCTTTTCAGCCTGAAGAACACAGCTAATTCCGTTCCTTTAACAGATGTTTTGGTCTAATTCACCATAGTCCTTCTGTTCTTAAAGATAAAGAACAGAATGACTATGCTGAATTAGACCAAAAGCTGGCTCACACAATATCCAGGTTCCAGAGCGGGTGGATTTGGGGTAAAATTCAGAAAAAAATGTGATGCGGAGGAAAAATGATTTTGTTAAGTAGATAGATGAGAATGAGGTGAGAAATACTGTCCTGACTACACATTAATTTGTGTGAAGTTCGACATGCAGCTAAACCCACCCATCCTCCAATAACCCACCCATCCTCCAACAGACCATGTGTGTAGATCTGAATGCTTTATTGAAAGAACAGGATATGGTGAAACTGGGGAAAATAGGGATACATACAATGGTAACCAATACTATAGACAGCATTGAGTTATTTTAATACAAGCAATTTAAATCTCACCAACGATGATCTGTGTGTGGGATGTGGGTTTGTTGTTGGATGACCATGTGCCACAGATGAAGATGGATTCTTCTTTGTGCTTTTGCCTTCTCCAAATGCTAAAGGAAATGGAGTGCGGCTTCCCAGCGTGCACTTGTTTTGAGAGTGCGGGCTGAGGGTGGGATCAGCTTCAAACAATATACTTGGTATTTGTCACTCCAGCCACTACATGGGGCTAGAGAGCTGCAACGGTATATAAAGATCATATGTTTGGGCATATTTGTCCCTCAGGCCACTAGATGGGGCGAGAGAGTAACAACAGTATATAAAGATTGTATATTGGGGAATGGCAAATACAGAACAAGACTGAAGCATGAAACATTCATAAAGCACAAATAATGGGCATCTACTTATAAAAATATATGTTTTCCTTGAATGGATTATTTACATAGATGCAAATTACAAAATATACTCCTATTCCATAGGAGAAATTACAGAATAGCATAGTTTATTGGGTTTTTATGATGAAAGAACGAGGGAATGCATGAAGAAGACAAGGGTGAAGACTTTTTGCCCCCCATTCCCATCCCTCAGGAGCACTCTACAAACCTCCTAAAGGCTATTCATGCCCTTTTTTTGGACAAAAAATGGGCCTGTTAGTGAAAAATGGGCCGTTTTTGCTCGTTTTGGGGAGGCATTTCCCAGGAGCACTCTACAAACCTCCTAAAGGCTATTCCTGCCCCTTTTTTCAAAAAAAAGGGTTGTTTTTCGGAGGTCTGCAGAGTGCAAAACCTTTTTTTTAATTTGCCTCTTCAAAATCTGGGTGCATCTTATACTCCGGCAAGTCTTATACTCCGAAAAACAAGGTAGTTTGAACTCAGCGAAAAGAGTTGTATTAACTGGTGCCACAGTGAAAGTAACAGTAATTAGGAAGAATGAAAAATGATGCTCTGGAATGATGTTCACATAATCAGTTTGCAAGGATCTGATGCCACATTTACTTTCAAAATTGCTATGAAGGAACTACAGCATAGGCAGTGAAATGTAACCATTCAAATTATATTAGCCAGGAATTAATTTACCAATAAATAGCAGCCATGCAACATTTATGTTATGTAATTATAAAGAGGCTATCCGTTAACTATGCCTGGAAATGCATTTGGCAGTGTGAAAGTAAACAGAAGCTGACAATGAGCAAAATTTTGGAAACCCAGTGCAGCGATGTTCAGATGATCTTCAGAGGCCATTGACAAATGAACAAATGTGAGAAAGGAAATATTTATTGTATGTTTGTTAGTTTAGCGAATGTATGATACAGTGAATAGGCTTAGAATTATGGAATATTTTCATGACTCTTGCTTACTTTACTTACTTTACTTTATTCACACTTATAGACCGCCCCCTCTCCCAAAAGGGACTCGGGGCGGTGTACAGTCAATACATAAAAGATACATAACATAAATAATTAAATAATTAAATAGTTAGATAGTTATGGAAGAGGTTAAAAGAAGAACTGTACATTAAAGTAAAGTATTTAAAATATAATTTTAAAAAAACCCTAAAAATACCCCATAAGTTAAATTTAAAAATGGTTCCCCTAAAATTCCAGTTAAAATATATCTGCCAGGAGGTAAAAGTTATGAGTGTGCCAGGCCAGCTAATCAAAACAGGTGAGTCTTCAGTTTTTGTCGGAAGGAGCGGAAGTCGGTGGTGGTTCTAATATCGGGGGGGAGGTCATTCCAGAGGGTTGGGCCCATCACAGAGAAGGCCCTACTCCTAGGCGTCGCCCGTTGGCATTGCCTGGTGGACGGCACCAGGAGAAGTCCCTCCCTGTGAGAGTGGATTGGTCGCAGGGATGTGTGTGGCAGGATGCGATCCCGCAGGTAACTAGGTCCTGTGCCATGGAGCGCTTTGAAGATAGTAATCAAAACCTTGAAACGCACCCGAAAAACCACAGGCAGCCAGTGCAGCTCGCGCAGGAGAGGTGTTACATGGGAGTACCTAGTACCCCCCATGATAGCCCGCGCGGCTGCGTTCTGGACTAGCTGTAGTCTCCGGGCGCGTCCCAAGGGAAGCCCCATGTAGAGAGCATTGCAGTAGTCCAGGCGAGACGTCACCAGCGTAGGGCATCCCGGTCCAGTAGGGGGCGCAATTGGCGCACCAGGCGAACCTGGTGGAACGCCCCCCTTGCCACGGCTGCCACATGGTCGTCCATCGACAGCCGGGCATCAAGGAGGACGCCCAAATTGCGCGCCCGTTCCACAGGAGGCAATTGTTCGCCCCCTATGGCCGGTGATGGAGTCAACTGGCTGAACCGAGGTGCCGGTAACCACAGCCACTCTGTCTTGGTCTGCATTCAGCCCTCCCAAGCTCCACGTGCAGTCCTCCCAAACTTAATTTTTGCTGGCAGAGGGTTTCTGGAGACTGTCACAGCTGAAAACGGAGCTCAGGACCCAATTTTCGCTGGCAGAACACTCTGGCCACCACAGGCACCCAACATGAATTATATTGAGCTGGCCATGCCCATCCTTGCCATGCCCACCACACCCTCTTGAGGTCAAACAGAACCCTGATATGTCCCTTAATGAAATCAAGTTTGACATCTCTGCTATAGGAGATTGCTTTTGCTCAGTTCCAGAAATAGATACCTAGGAATATTGGAAGAAACATAAAAGAAAGTTGAGTGCAGTTAAAATGAACCACTTAAGAAGTTGTCTGGCCAAACTTGAAGCAACAAGGTCAAGAATGAATGGGTCCTAAATGAAAGTGGCCTGAATGTAAAAGTGAGTAACCACTACATAGAAATGATTTGGTCTTATAAAAAGAATGAATCAGGATCAAATCACAAGTGCAGGAAGGGTCAAAAAGGTGAAGGCCAGAGAAGTTGCATAGGGTTTATGAGATTTTCAAAAAAGAAGAAGAAGGAGAAGGAGAAGGAGAAGGAGAAGAAGAAGAAGAAGAAGAAGAAGAAGAAGAAGAAGAAGAAGAAGAAGAAGAAGAAGAAGAAGAAGCAACAACAACAACAACAACAACAACAACAACAGGATAAGTTTAAATCACAAAAGACGATGTATAAACAGTCTGTGCAATGATAGAAGCAAAGTTGACCATTATCAAATTATTATGCAGTGTTTCAACTTCCAAGACAGAAGAATATCACTCTGTAATAGTATACATGTATAAGGTTTAAAACCTGAAGCTCAAATCTAAATATTGTTTGATTCCTGGATTCTGCAGTAGCTTATCTTTGTAAGAGTGATTTTTCCCTCCACATCTGCAATAAAAGCATTTTATGTGTCTGATGCTCATCCTTGAATCTTCCACAGCTAAGCTTCTGACTGTGCATTGTATTTCTAGAGAGAGATTTATTATCATGCAGGATGAAGCTGTGATGTGCATACATTCAAGAGAAGCACTTTTCACTATTGCTGGGTGGAGGAAAGAATTGATTTTTGTCAGTAGACAACCATCTTCATTGGGACCAGGAAAGTTATAGTTTGTCCTTCTTCCCTGGAATTGAACACCCAAGAAGCATCAGATAGATTACTTGGAAAACAAAATTATAAACTAAGGTGGACATAGTCTAATCCTTTGTTCTTCTATTCAAAGGGAAATGGAGGGGAACTCCCATCTATAATTTAGAATAGAATAGATAAATAGAACCTTGGCAATCTTCTAGTCCATCCCCCTGCTTAGGCAGGAAACCCATTTTCATACAAATGGTTATCCAATCTCTTCTTAAAAACTTCCAGTGTTGGAGCATTCACAACTTTTGGAGGTAAGGTGTTAATTGTTCTAAATGTTAGGAAATTTCTCCTTAGTTCTAAGTTGCTTCTCTCTTTGATTAGTTTCTACCCATTGCTTCTTGTCCTGCCCTCTGGTGCTTTGGAGAATAGTGTGATTCTCTCTTCTTTGTGGCAACCCCTGAGATATTGGAACACTGCTGTCATGTCTCCCCTAGACCTTATTTGCATTAAACTAGACATACCCAGTTCCTGCAACCGTTCTTCATATGTTTTAGTCTCCAGTCCCCTAATCATCTTTGTTGCCCTTCTCTACATTCTTTCTAGAATCTCAACATCTTTTTTACAAGGTGGCGACCAAAACTGGATGCAGAATTCCAAGTGGGGCCTCACCAAGGCATTATAAAGTGGTATTTACACTTCACGTGGTCTTATTCTATTCCTCTGTTTATACAGCCTATAACCGTGTTATTTTTTGTGCTTGATAGAAATGAGACAAATTCCTCTTACAAGCGTTTAAAATTAGGGACAACGTGCCTACATCTACCCAATGTGCTTATGCTGTTGATTCACACTTCTGGGTCAGCATTTCCAGAAAGGTGTGGAAATTGCAGCTGGTTCCAGATGCCTAGCCAATGCTTTCAACAGCTGCTGCGTGAACACAGCTAGGTTTTCAATTTTTTTTCTAGCAAAAAAAAAAAAAAAAAAAAAAAGCTAAATATGGACCCAGAGCTTAGCTTGCATTTAACACAATTTGGAAAGAAGTGGGTTTTTGTTTGTTTTTGTTTAGTTTCTGAAGCAAATAGGTTCTTGCAGGGACTTATAAAGCAAATCAGCTTAAGAACTGGGAAGAACATGATATACAGGTGAAACTCGAAAAATTAGAATATCGTGCAAAAGTTCATTTATTTCAGTAATGCAACTTAAAAGGTGAAACTACGGTATGTGCAATCCTTGTTTTATTGATTGCATGTAATATTCTAATTTTCTGAGATGGTGGATTTGGAGTTTTCATGAGCTGTACGCCACAATGATCACAATTATGACAAATCATGGCTTGAACTATCTTGCTTTGCATGTAATGAGTCTTATCTCATATATTAGTTTCACCTTTTAAGTTGCATTACTGAAATAAATGAACTTTTGCACGATATTCTAATTTTTCGAGTTTCACCTGTATGTTCTGGAAAATTATTTTCTGCATTCAAACTTTGAAAATTGCAGTGAGATGTTCTAACCATGCCCGATTTCCAACTGTCAAAGATGTGGTCTTGATTCTCCCTACCCACCACCATGTTTAGTGGGTAAATAGACTATAAGCTTGCAAATCCTGTTTCAGAGTCTCTTCACATGTTATTTTAAGGGTTCCAGTTGACGGTAATGGCAAGCAAAGGGAAAGCAATGACCATGCAACTGTAGGACAATGTGGTTGAGCATAATTGTTCAAAGGTTTGTAGGCATTATTAGGGTGCAAATTTATCCTTATTACAGAAGGCCCATCTGACAGTTAGGATTACTATCTATTGTTAATATCACAAGCTTGATGGTTGAAATAGAAAAACTGTACCTGCTGAATTCTTCTGATTGTGTGCATGTGCCTTCCTGGGAAATGCCTAGACCAGATTTAAAGTGGTTTGCCATTCCCTCCTCCTTAGACCTAAGAGAACGACTGGCCCAAGCTCACTCAGGCACCTTTGTGCCTAATAGTAGTGGCTTAGGCATCGGACCAGAAGTCAGGAGACTGTGAATTCAGAACCCACCCCTGTTGTGCACGGCCCCTTTACGGACCTCTTAGGAATGGAGTGAGGTCCACAGTAGACAATTTAAGGTATTATAATAATAGGGGCATAAAAGACATAATAGGGGTCAACTTATTTACTGAAGCACCTGTAAGTAGGACAAGCAGCCATGGATGCAAACTAATCAAGGAGAGAAGCAACCTGGAATTAAGGAGAAGCTTCCTACAGTGAGGACAATTAACCAGTGGAACAGCTTGCCATCAGAAGTTGTGGGTGCTTCATCACTGGAGGTTTTTAAGAAGAGACAGGACAGCCACTCGTCTGAAATGGTATAGAGTCTCCTGTTTAAGCAGGGGGTTGGACTAGAAGACCTCCAGGTTTTTCCATCTCCATTCTGATTGAAAACAGGTCACTTAGAAACTTAAGACAATGTATGAACCTGATCATCCTATCTTCCTCCTTTGCAAATCTCCCTTTGAGGTAGGTATGCTGCCTGCTTGTCATTTCAAAGATGAGTCACAGGTGTTGGGTGGTGGGTTTGTTTTTTTTTTTTGGCTGGGAAGAGAGCACAGACATCCTGTAGCATTATTTTAAATAAAGGAGCTGTTGATTTGGCATAGGAACGAGTCTTTCAAAAGTGCAAGACATCAAACAGTACAGCTTTGGAGGAATAGTCCAATGCAATTCTTAGCTGAGATTACTCTGATATCAGCAGCAATGTTTGTAACCTCTGATTCAAGCAGACCTGAAATTACTCTGTTGCCTGAAGAATGAGCAGCTGAGAAACCCAAACCACTGTATAGCAATGTTTTTGAAGGGTTCGGTAAGGGATTAAAAGGACGTTTTGGTTTTGTTTTCTCCTCCTATGTACTGCTCCTATGCTTGATACTTTATTTATTAGAAGTTGTCAAACAAAAGCGAGAACAAGAATAAAAGAATAAAAATACAGTGACAGCATTCACTGTATATTTTGAGGCCAGGAAACCAGTGACTATAATCTGCGCTCTCATTCCCAAAATATCAGACTGGGAGCAATATTGGTAGCCAGTTATTTTTTTATGTATGTTTCTCATTGGCTCGTAATACTTTCATTTCTTCTTTGAGATTCAGGCTCACTTTTTTCCCCCTATGACTCATAGTTTTTATCCTCCTGTAAAAATTACTAATTACAACAATAATAGAAATAATAATAATAATACTTGGAGGCAGCCGAATAGAAGAGAAAGAACTGGAGAGATAACAAAATACAAAGACCTGCAAATAGAAATAGAATGACACTGGCAAAACAAAACAAAAAAGCAAAGGTAGTACCAATAGTAATAACTGCCTTAAGTGCAATCCCAAAAGAACTGGAGCACTGCTTGAACATCATTGGTGTTGACAAAATTCCGTTCAGTCAATTTCAGTCATCTTCACTCAGAATGGCTTACATCCTGCACGATATTGCTAACACTATCAAACATCAACATCTGCCTATCCCAGGTCCTTGGGAAGGATTTGATAGGTGGGTAAAAATGCCAAATCCAGTCTGAACATCAGGCTGACTGTGTAATGAATAATACCACCATCAGCCTTCTCCGGTCTCTGAATAGATTCAGTTACCGGTGGTCCTTGAGTTACAACCACAACTGAGCCCAAACTGCATGTTGCCAAGTGAAATATTTGTTAAATGAGTTTTGCCCCATTTTTACAAATTTTCTTGCCACAATTGAATCATTGCATTTGTTAAGTTAGTAACACGGTTGTTAAGTGAATCTGGACTTCCCATTGACTTTGCTTATCACAAAAGCTGATCACATGCCCAGGACATAGATCATCATAAATATGAATTAGTTGCCAAGCATCTGAATTTCGATTGTGTGACCATGGGGATGCTACAATGGTCATAAGTGTGAAAAACAGTCATAAGTCATTATTTTCAGTGTCGTTGTAACTTTGAATGGTCACTAAATGAACTGTTGTAAGTCGAGGACTACCTGTACAATGCTGTTCTGAGAAAGTATTCAGAAACTGTTTCCCTTACGAGTGCAGTCCAGTCTCCTTCTCCTTATCCAGCCTTCATTAAGAAGGAATGTTCATATTTGATTAAATTAAAAATGTATTATAGCAATAGCTCTTAGACTTATATACCTCTTCATAGTACTTTACAGCCCCCACATCTAAGTGATTTAAAAAGTCAGCCTATTGGCTCCAACAATCTGGGTCCTCATTTTACCCACCAGCTCATTCATATTATGTATATCCTTTGAACTACACACTGCAAGATAGTATTACTTGAAGAAAGTACTAGTTTAGTTTTTATGCTCATCACAAGTTCACCTACATTTGAGTAGGGGTCTGACATCAGAATAATAATCTACAGAAGAAGAGCAATTTATCAACAGAATTGAATGATGTAGCTCTGAATAGAGAAAAGAACTCTCCAAAACTCAGAAAAACAAAACTTACATCCATACCTGCTGATATCAACCCGCTGCAGTTCTTTGCTTCTTTCAGAAGTTAAAGTAGCATTCCTCCACTAAAACTTGATGCCTCCTACAGCTGAACAATGCTCTATAAATACGATGATTCAGATTCAAATTTTATTCAGCTTTGAGGATCCTTGGTGGTTGTTTGATCAGCCCTAGCCTTTCAACCTAATCTCCTCTAGAGTTGTTCAAAGATTAATCTGAAGGCGGTATTCTAAATGCAACCAAGCAGAGTTGAGGGGAGAAATCTGGAGATCAAACCTGCAATGGAATTGGAGATGATTCAGAAGGAAATTGTTAGATAGGGTAATGGATAGGCACACACAGGCTTAATGGTAACAACAGCTCTTTATTAAGTACAACAAGTGAGAACAATCCAGTGAAGGTTGAGTCTGACAGCAGCCCTTTTATATGGAGCTGTCAGACCCTTCGACCAATAGGATTGGTGGTCTAGTGGAGACGTCCACGGCGAGTCTTGAGAGACCAGTCTGGGAGGAGTTTGACTTGGTTGACATCGAGGATTTGGACAGAATGCGTGGACGGCTGCGACCTACCACATGTTTATTGGACCCGTGCCCCTCCTGGCTTGTACTGGCATCCTGGGAGGTTACACGTGACTGGCTCCTGGGCCTAGTGAACGCTTCGTTGGGTGCGGGGTCTCTCCCGGCCGCCTTGAAAGAGGCGGTGGTGAGACCCTTACTCAAGAAACCTTCCCTGGACCCTACGGAGCTGGCCAATTATCGTCCTGTCTCCAACCTTCCCTTTTTGGCGAAGGTTGTAGAGAGTGTGGTAGCTTATCAGTTTCCACGACATCTGGAGGAAAATGATTATCTAGACCCGCACCAGTCCGGCTTCCGCCCCGGACACAGCACGGAGACGGCCTTGGTCACGTTGGTGGATGATCTCTGGAGGGCCAGAGATAGGGGTTGTTCCTCTATCCTGGTCCTATTAGACCTCTCGGCGGCTTTTGATACCATCGACCATGGTATCCTGTTGCGCCGACTGGAGGGGTTGGGGGTTCGGGGCACCGTTTTGCGGTGGTTCGGCTCCTACCTTTCCGGCCGGACGCAACGTGTGTTGGCAGGGGAGCAGAGGTCGACCCTAAGCCCCCTCATCTGTGGGGTGCCACAGGGGTCGGTCCTCTCGCCGCTCCTGTTCAACACATATATGAAGCCGTTGGGTGAGATCATTCGTGGTTTTGGGGTGGGATATCATCTGTACGCTGATGATACTCAGCTGTACATTTCCACCCCGAACCACCCCAACGAGGCCGTCGAAGTGATGTCCCGGTGCCTGGAAGCCGTACGGGTCTGGATGGATGACAACCGATTCAAGCTCAACCCCTCCAAGACGGAGTGGCTGTGGGTTCCGCCCCCCCCGGTTCAACCAGTTACTTCCATCTCTGGCCATTGGGGGCGTACAACTGGCCCCCGTGGAGCGGGTGCGCAATTTGGGCGTCCTCCTGGATACCCGGCTGTCCATGGATGACCATGTGACAGCCGTGGCAAGGGGGGCGTTCCACCAGGTTCGCCTGGTGCGCCAATTGCGCCCCCTATTGGACCGGGATGCCTTACGCACAGTCACTCATGCGCTGGTGACGTCTCGCCTCGACTACTGCAATGCTCTCTACATGGGGCTTCCCTTGAAATGCACTCGGAGACTTCAGTTGGTCCAGAATGCGGCCGCTCGGGTGATTATGGGGAGTACGAGGTACTCCCATGTGACACCTCTCCTGCGCGAGCTGCACTGGCTTCCTGTGGTCTATCGGGTGCGTTTCAAGGTTTTGATAATGATCTTCAAAGCGCTCCATGGCTCAGGACCTAGTTACTTGCGGGATCGTATTCTGCCCCATACATCCCTGCGACCAATTCGCTCGCACAGAGAGGGACTTCTCCAGGTGCCGTCCACCAGACAGTGTCGGGGGGCGGCGCCTAGGAGCAGAGCCTTCTCTGTGACGGGCCCAGCCCTGTGGAATGACCTCCCCCCTGATATCAGGACCTCTGACCTCCGCTCCTTCCGCGCAAAGCTCAAGACCCACCTCTTCCAAGTAGCTGGCCTGGCTCAACCATAGTTTTATCATATCGCTCCTGACGGGTTTTTTAATTGTGTATTTTGTATTTTAATTGAGGGGATTTTAAATTGAAATTTTAAGTCTATTTTATTCATCTGTTTACCTCCTCCATGTATATGTATATGTTTATGTACTGTTTATATTTGTATATTTTATGTGTTTTAATTGTACGCCGCCCCGAGTCCTTCTGGAGAGGGTGCGGCTAATCAAATAAAATTTGATTTGATTTGATTTGATTTGATTAAACCTCTATTCCCACCGGAACAGAGGACCTTGGTGGAAACCACTGTAGTTAAAACAAGTTAGAACAGCCTCAGCCCTGCCCCAGGACCACTTTGCATTCTTAGTCAGGACACAGTGTAAGGGCTCAGCAATGGTGGCTTTCTGTTTGAGAAAGATGTAGAAATTAAGAAGCCCGAGGAACGCCTGCAGCTCGGTTTGATTGTGAGATGTGCGGGCGTCCTGAATTTCTTTAATTTTTTGTGTGGTCGGGTGAATCCCAGAGCCATTGCTTAGGTACCCTAAGAATTCAACCCTTGGCACGTTAATTTGGCATTTCTCCTTTTTGAGACGGAGGCCTTTGTCTCTAATCCAAGCCAAAACTGTTTGTACATGTTTGAAAAGTTGCACCTCATTTGCAGCCGATACCAAGATGTCATTGAAATAGGGGACGACTCCTGGAATCCCCCGCAAAAGCCGTTCCATGACTCTTTGGAACAGTCCAGGGGCGATACTAATGCCGAATTGCAGGCGGTGACATTTGAATGCACCCCTGTGCATCACAATGGTTTGGCCCTCCGTTGTAGCGCCATCTACAGGCAATTGTTGATATGCCTGTGCCATGTCCAATTTTGCGAAAAAAAATTTCGGGGCATAATGAATGAATGGGTACAGGGTAGGCGCTTTGTTGTAGCACTTTATTTATTGTGCACTTGTAGTCCACGTAGTTGCAGACAGATCCGTCAGATTTGACAGGAGTCACAATAGGGGTCTCCCAGCATGCATGATCGACCGGCTCTAGGATTCCCTGGCCTATGAGTTTGTCAATTTCCCTGTCAATTTTGGGGCGGAGAGCAAAAGGTACTCTCCTGGGTTTTAGCCTTATTGAGGCTATGTTGGGGTCCAAACTAAAGGAAATTGGAGTCCCCACATACTTACCCAGACTGGTGCCAAAGACGTCCTCGAACTCCTTACAGATGGCTTCAGCACTGTCGTCTTTCAAGGCATTGATACCGGTCACTTCTAGGCCCAGAGCTTGGAACCAATTTAGCCCTAGGAGGCTCTGCAGGTTGCTGCTGACGACTGTCACTGGGAGTTTCCTGCTGAACTGCTTAAACTTCATCTGGAAAGTGCCTTGGCCCACAATGGGGACCTGGTTCCCCTGGTAATCTTGTAGGTGGATGTCAGGGGTGCGAAGATGCTGCTTCTTTAGGCTAGGGATAGCCTGCTTTAGGGTAGACCACGACATGATGGTCAGTGATAACCCGGTGTCAATCTCCATCTCACATGGAGAGTCCTCAATGAGGACTGTGACCTTCAGCTTTTTTGGCTGCCTGGTGCAGACTTGGCCAATTGACAAATGGTAGGTGACTCTATTGTTGCATTCTGAGTGCCGTGGTGGCTTCTGCCAGGCCCCTTGGCTGGGCCTCTGTTGGCGGTTTGGTGCGCTTCTAGGCTGCCAGGTAGTGGTAGGGAATTTGCTCTGGCACACTTTGGCGATGTGCCCCTTTCACTCGCAACGCTGGCAGGTTGCATCGCGGAAATGGCAAGCTGATCTGGCATGGTCTCCTCCGCAGCTAGCGCAAGGTGGGAAACGTGGTTTGAATTTGCGCACCAGCTGGGTGTGGCTACTGCACATGCGGCAGCTGTCATCTTCCTTGCCCTCTGAGCTCTCAGGCTCTGCAGCCTCGCGATGTATGCATGTACTCTTTCACATGTCTTGTGGAGCACTTTGGCACTGCAGAGTCTCAGTAGACATAACCAGATGGCTGATTCGGACGCCCTGGCTTCGTCCAAGGTGATCGGCAGAGTGAGGTTAGATTTAGCGAGTAACCTCCTCTGTAAGTTAATGTACCGCATGCTGCAAATTATGTGGTCCAGAATCAGCTTGTCCAGGTCTTAGAATTGGCAATACACTGCGGCCTTGCGGAGCGCCACAACGTATTCGTTAATTGACTCACCCTCTTTCTGGTTCCTGATGTTAAACTCATGCCAGCGAATGTGCTTGGACACCTTGGGGGCATAGTGGGTCCTCAGCATCTGCTGGAGCACGACCAGGTGACTGATTGTAGTGGTGTTGGCTCAGAGAGGTCTTTTGCCGTCTCGAACACTTCCTGGCCACAGTATCCGAGGAACATGTTCTTCTTGCAACCTTCAGAAAGGCCCATGAGATTGTTTGCCTCGAGGAAGCAGTCAAATCATAGCATGTACGAATCCCAGTGCTCGGTGACTGGGTCATACATAGTTGGTGGGCCATGCATGGCCATTTTGTGTTCTGAGGGCGTTTGCCACTCAAAAATGGCTGCTCGAAGCCGCACTGAGCTCCGAGCTGGAAGTACTTGCCGGATTGCTATGCTCTTTTCTGGTTCGCCTAGTTTCCTTCCAATCCCACATTTGTCTCTAGTGTTAGATTGGATAATGGATATGCACACACAGGCTTAATGGTAACAACAGCTCTTTATTAAGTACAACAAGTGAGAACAATCCAGCAAAGGTTGAGTCTGACAGCAGCCCTTTTATAGGGAGCTGTCAGACCCTTCGATCAATAGGATTAAACCTCTATTCCCACCGGAACAGAGGACCTTGGTGGAAACCACTGTAGTTAGAACAAGTATCTAACAGAAATAATAGGCAAAAGGTGATTCAAAATATGAATCACATGGGTAGGCATAGAACAGCAAATGTTACTTAAGATGAAGAACAGGGTAAAATGATTGTGTGTGTGTGTGTGAGAGAGAGAGAGAGGGGGGGGGGTGCTATGACAGGGAGATATAGACCTTTCCATGCATAAATGCAGGTATGTTCCAAAAATGGATTGTGAGTTGCTATGGAAACAGCACAGGAATAAAGGTATGGAAATTCCTATCCTAAGTGTGAAGATTGGTTGATTAGGCTAGCATTTTCTGTCTACAATCTCAGGTAGAGAAAGGTATTTAATGGTTTTGTAACCCAAAAACCTGGAATCCTGTGTATATAATATTTTGTTGAAACATACCTCACAGTCCCTCCCTCAGTTTAAAACTTGTAGAGAGAGCACTGGACAAAGAATTGACTGGTCTTTAATTTTCCATTGTGGCCCCAAGTTCAAGTCCTATGAAGATATGAGGGTAAAGGACTTGCATATATCTGGATTCCCGACTCTAGGGGGCGATGCTCATCTCTGTTTCAAAGCCAAAGAGACAATGCTGTCCGAAGACATCTTTGTGGTCATGGGGCCGCCATGACTAAATGCCGAAGGGGCACAGAACGCTGTTACCTTCCCACCAAAGTGGTCCCTATTTTTCTACTTACATTTTTACATGCTTTTGAACTGCTAGGTTGACTGAAGCTGGGACAAGTGACGGGGGCTCATTCTGTTACGTGGTGCTAGGGATTCAAACCACCGAATTGGTGACCTTTCTCATTGACAAGCTCAATGTCTTAAGGTAGTTCAAATAAGGAGAGTTCAGGTTTCACCCGGGAGGAATTTTAACGATCTCTGCTTTGTTTTCCAATCCAGAGGCTATTGACTTTCATCTCATAGCATAAGTCATATTATCTACTTTACCTTGTAGCAGCCGATAACAGAAAGAAACAAGCTTATTTTTTTAATAGTTTGGTTCTCTAGAATGGCAAGGCATACACAAATTAGTTTCGATGGGATGTCTGCAGTGCACAACGGCAAATTACATTTGCTGAGCCAGACTGTTTCCAGTATGATATTTACTAGGTTGCACAAAGTGATTTAGGTTTGCTTCATCGAATCAATATGTACCTTGGAGGCAGATTCAGTTTTCCAAAATAGAGAGGTCACCAGTTTACCTCAGTGAAATAATACAATGATCTCCTGCTGTTTCAAGACACTGCTGAGGAGAAGGTTCATTTACACTTCTTCTCCATGCTTATCAAAGTGCTGCTAGATTTGGCAGCTTTGGGGTTCCCCACAGAGTACACCTCGGGGCATGAAGCCATTGGTGAGACATTTGGAAGAGAGCCATCTTCTTTCCTCCAAGAGGCTTGTCAGCAACTTTGGTGATCTCTGAAATTTCCTAATGGTGAGAACAATTAGCTACTAGTATAGCTTGCCTCTGGAAGTTGTGAGTGCTCGATCACACTGGAGGTTTTTCAGAAGAAATCGGACAGCACTTGTTTAGAATTGTGATAAGGTCTCCTAATTGTGCAAAGGGGGGGTGGATTAGAAGACCTCCAAGGTCCCTTCCAACTCTGTTATTCTATGCACTATATGTTGTTTTACCTTCTCCACAGTACTTGTCAGGCTCCTTGGCAAGTGATCTAGAGGAGACTACAGGGTTCTGCCTTTTACTCAACACCCTATTTGTCAAAGATATCTAGCTTGAAAGCAATTTAAGTCCTAACTGAAGAGAATATTTGTAGCTCAAGGTTGAACCGTGGGGTCCTTAATGCTCCCTGTGCTTGGTGTTTTCTTATAGATGTTTCATTACCCAAGTAACTCCTCATGATATTACCTCGTTGGGTAATGAAATATCTGCAAGAAAACAGACCCCCCAGTTTAAATTCTCTCAGCCTTCTTTTTAAGTGGGGCACCAAAACAGGAAGTGAAGCAACATGATTATTTCAGCCATAGAAGCCATCTTGTTTCATTCAAGAAGCCGTATCCTTCCTTCAGATCATTTTTTTTAATTTGATTTGGTCTTTGTCTTGAGAGGTGGAGGACTCGCCCAAACCACTAGAGAATTCCTAGAAATTTGTCATTAAGACAAATCAGCCATTAAATGGACACATAGAAATAAACATAGTCACACATTAGAATAATCAAATAACAGAGTTGGAAGGGATCTTGGAGGCCCCCTGCTCAAGCAGGAGACTCTATAATATTCCAAACAAACAGCTGTCCAATCTCCTCTTTCAATGATGGATAATCCACAACTTCTGGAATCAAGCTGTTCCACTGATTAATTGTCCTCAGTTACAGGAAATTTATTCTTAATTCCAGGTTGGATGTCTCCTTGATAAATTTCCATCAGTTACTTGCTGCCCTGCCCTCAAGTGCTTAGGAGAATAGGTTGCCACCTTTTTTCTCTGTGATAGCCCTTCAAATATTGGGAAAATGCTATGTCATCCCTATTCCTTCTCTTTGTTAGACTATACATACCCACTTCCTGTAACCATTCATCATATGCTTTATCTTTCAGTCTCCTAATCATCTTTGTTGCTCTTCATTTGTTGTAGCTGGTCACTGAGGAGACTGAGTCAGAATATAATGCAACGCGTTTATTAACAAGAGAACTGACAGGAACCAACAAACTAAAGCCGTCTGACAGCTATTTATACAACGAGCTGTCAGACGGCGAACCAATAGGGACAACGGAATTCTCCCGCCGGCTAGCCGGCGCGCCTGAGCCAATCAGAGGGCTTATCCACTCGCCTGCCCTCTGCTGGCCAGGTCCGCTGGTACACAACACCCCTTTCCCCTGGATTGCGCAGGCGTAATCATCTAAGTACAATGGCCGTCTGCGCAGGCGTTGGGAGCGCCTCAGCAAAGATGGCGCCCCGCCAGAGGAGGAAGGAGTGTCGGTTCCGCTCTTGTGGTGGAACGGAGGGGTCGAGATTCAGGGAGATGGGCGTGCCGGTATAGCAACCCAGGGAGGATTCGAAGACATCGGAAAATTCTGAAAGGAGGGAGGAGAGAGAAGGGAGGGGGTCAGGAGAGGAGGGAGAGAGAGAGTGAACTCCTGCGATAGACAGGCCCAGGGCATTAAACCAGTCTAGGCCGAGTAGAGTGGCAAGGGAGTTCTTCACAATGAGGAGGGGCAGTTTTGCTTGCCGGGAGCCGTAGGAGATTTGAAAAAGTCTGCAGCCAAGCAAGTCAATTACGTTGCCCTGGTAATCACGCAGCCGGCAGTCAGGGGCCTTTAGATGGTGGGGCCGGACCCAGGGCAGGAGGGAGCGCAGGGTGGCCCAGGACATTATGGATCGGGCCGACCCGGTGTCCACCTCCATAGGGCAGGGAACACCCTCAATATAGATTGGGAGATGCAGCTTACCCCGGCCCTCCAAAGCTGAGGAGGCCGAGTCAACAAGCCACTCTGGGAAAGCCTCAGCCGGATCCCCTACAGATAGCGAATGCTGGCGGCGTGAAGGCAAGGACACCGGGGCGCGGGCAGGCGGTGGCTGAGGGAGTGGAGTGCGGCGATCTTGCGGCGCGGAGCAGCAGACAACAGCTAGATGGCCCTTTCTGCCGCATTGGTGGCAGAGAGCTTGTCGGAATCGGCATTGAGACCATTGGTGGCGGCCGCCACAACTGAGGCACTGACGTCCATCTCTGGTGGATAGCGACTGGAGGCGGTCAATGGTCTGGTCGACCTCTGTGCAGAACGAGGAGGCAGTCGAAGGAGCAAAGGAGGCGGTGGGTGCCGCGTAGGGAGAAGGCGGCACATAGGCAGCGTGAGGGTGCTGGCTGAGGTGGCTGAAATCCGGGGTGGATGGGTCAGCCATTTCGTAGGCCCTGGCATCATCGACTGCGATCTTCAAAGTTAGTTCGGGTCTAGCCAGGATGCGACGATGTAGCTTGACGTCGCGAAGTCCATAAATGAACTGCTCCAGCAGCGCCTCTTCGAGGTCGCTGAACTCACAAAGGCTCGCCTCAGCGCGGAGAGCTGCGACGTATTTGGTGATTGTTTGGCCCTCTTTTTGTATACAGCGGCGGAAATACTGCCGCCGGGCGAAGCGAGATGGCGCGGGCTCGTAATGGTGTTTCAGGCGAGTCATTAGGTCGTCCCACGGCAGCGAGTGGGCAGGTTCTGGCGCAGCAAGAGCCCGTGCTGTGGCGAACATCTCTGGCCCGCAATAATTAAGGAAGATGCCGCGTTTCCTCTCCTGTGAGAGGCTGACGAGGTCATGGGCTATGAGGAAGCACTCGAATCTTTCGAGAAACGCTTCCCAAGCCTCAGCCTCTGGCCGGAATGGCGAAAAAGCGGCGTTAGAAGCCATCGGTGGCATGGTGTGGGGTTCCACGTCGCCCGTCCTCGTCGCCAGTGTTGTAGCCGGTCACTGAGGAGACTGAGTCAGAATATAATGCAACACGTTTATTAACAAGAGAACTGACAGGAACCAACAAACTAAAGCCGTCTGACAGCTATTTATACAACGAGCTGTCAGACGACGAACCAATAGGGACAACGGAATTCTCCCGCCGGCTAGCCGGCGCGCCTGAGCCAATCAGAGGGCTTCTCCACTCGCCTGCCCTCTGCTGGCCAGGTCCGCCGGTACACAACACCTTCATTCATAAGAGATAATTCAAGAGATATATAACAAGAATAGCAATAGCAATAGCAAAATAGCACTTAGACTTATATACAGTTTCATAGTGCTTTCACAGCTCTCTCTAAGCGGTTTACAGAGTCAGCATATTGCCCCCAACAATCTGGTCCTCATTTCACCCATTTCGGAAAGATGGACGGCTGAATCTAAAGCTAAGAAGGAAACAAAAAGACAGAACATATCCCCTCCAACAGCTGATACAGATAAAAGGGGATTATCAGCAAACAATCAGAAAATAGTACTTTAATCAAGGAATTAACAAGAGTAAAAACCACACCCCACAACACGGGCAGGGCAATATAAACAGGGAGAAAACACCGTACTCCTTAGAAGGTAAAGATAAGGGTTCCCCTCGCACATATGTGCTACTCGTTCCCGACTCTAGCGCTGTCCAAAGATGTCTCCATGGTCATGTGGTTGACATGACTAAACACCAAATGCATACGGAACGCTGTTACCTTGACACCAAAGGTGGTCCCCTTTTTTCTATTTGCATTTTTACATGCTTTCGAACTGCTAGGCTGGCAGAAACTGGGACAAGTAACGGGAGCTCACTCCATTACACGGCACTAGGGATTTGAACCGCCAAACTGCCAGCCCATCTGATCGACAAGCTCAGCATCTTGGCCATTGAGCCACCGCATCCCTATACCATACTCTTTACACTTACGCTGTTACAAAATTTCATAATGAAACATGTGCCAGCAAACAACCAAACTCAGAGAGTACCAAGGACCTCTCTACATACCACTATAGTATTTTAGACTGAATAGCTGCTGGTAAGCCTATATTCTTCTACCACCAGAAACTTTTTGAAAAGGAGATTATTTAGTCATCCAAATTATTCTGGATGACCAATCTTATATATTAGTGCTTTTAACTGTAACCAGTAGATTAAAAACAAATGATTTGCTGTCTTTTGCACTTCTTCATTTGTCTTCTGGTAGATTGTTCCTGAGAACCACATAAACTACAATTTATTTACTTTCTTTGTACTTGTTCAGTTTGAGACATTTCTGATTATTTACTTTAGGTCTTTGTTTCTCTGTAGTAAGTATAAATCATAGGTCCTGGACAGAATGAATGGCTTTTTGTGGTGTGTTAATACGAGAAGCAAGTACACAGCTGAAATGATTAATCAGGATATAGCAAAAGGTAGTATTTATAGCTCCATTATTATATAATAGGATACAGTGAATGAATCTATTGTATGTATTTTATGCTGCTGAAATGCAATCTGGAGTGCTCTAGATGTTGGAAGATTGTCCAAGATTACAGTTGTAATTCGGAACTATCAAGATTATTGCATGGGCCACTGGTAAGTGGAAGGTATTAGAATCCTGATGAATGTTTGTCAAGTTATCCTATCCATGAGCCCAAGATTTCATCCATGATGGAGATTATATTTTTGAGACATTGGGGAAATGTTTCTCTATAAAAATCTTGGTGAGCTATGGGACTGTATGAGACTAAAGGGCTGAACTGAAGCATTGATCTGAAGAGGCAAGTGTGAGTGAATGCAAAGTGAAAATTTGTGCAGTAATATTATGGATTCTATTGAGCAGTGTAGTAGGCTAGAATTGGAGCTCTCCTCTCACAGTCAGGAGGTTGTGAGTTCGATCCTAGGTAGTGGCAGATATTTCTCTCTCTGGGTGCAGTGGTTTATTGTCTGCTGCAAACTCTGTGTAGGTGTCAGGAAGGACAACTAAAGTCTTGAACTCCTTTCAGTTGCCTGATTACAACCCAATGAAAGAGATTACAGGGTGGTGTTTTTTTAAAGGATTCTAATGGCTCAAAGTCCATCTTATGAGGAACTATCCTTGCAAATATAGATAAGGAAGATTCTATGGAGGTGCAAATAAATAAGTATTCCTGGAGACAGGAGCCATTTTAGAGCTGCCAGGCCCAATCACTTTATTTATTTGAGATTTGGACCTCAGAATTTTGCAAGCCACAGAATCCCCTATGAAGGACATTTGGACTTTAAAGAATAGGAAGAGCAATGATGCCTTTGAACTTTGGGGGTTGGAGAAGACTCCCGAGAGTCTAGTGGACCGCCAAGAAAATAAATGGATGGATCATTGAACAAATCAACTCAGAGGTACAAATGACCAGACTCAAGTTATCCTATTTCAGAAACATTATGCAGCGACTCAGCCCTCTGGAAAAGGCTCTAATGCTCGGAAGAAAAAGAAGAAAAGCACCAGCAGCAGCAAGGTGGATGAGTACATCATTAAGTGACTTGAAAGGACTGGTTAGATATAGATTGTAGTGGAGTAAATCTATCTATGGGGTCAACACACTAATAAAAATAAGTGATATTACTTGTTTGCAATGCACTTTTAGAAAAATCAGTCAGTTGTGTATGAAAGGCTGTGAAATTATTCATTGCGCTTTGTAGGAAATGATGAGAGGGAGGGAGGGAGAGAGAGAGGCAGAGGAATATTACATTATCACTGTGCTGAAATCAGTCTTGCAGATTCTCTCTCTCTCTCTCTCTCTCTCTCTCTCTCTTTCTCTCCCTCCCTCCCTCCCTCCCTCCCTCCCTCCCTCTCTCTCTCTCTCCTGCAAATGTGCTTTTCTTTTTCTCAGGGTGATTGAGAGTTTCTGTCAAATCTCTCTTGTTAGCATTTTTGAGCTGACTATTGCTGGAGATGGAAGATGCTACTGCAGCTGCCTTTTTTTTTTTTTTGCTATTATCCCATCTTTCCATCATTTTGAAGTCTGCATTTCTGTCTGAAAAAGGAATAATTTTTTTCTTGGGTTTTCAACAGAAGTGAGAAAACCCAGCGAAATTCGAAGAAACAGATCACAAGATACATTCTCATCACCCTGGATGAAGCAAAATAAGCATGTGCTTAGAGCACCAAGGGAAAGGGGGCGCCACAGAGTTCTTTCGCCTAGTTATCATTCAATTAACCCTTTCATTGCCACCTTCAGCTTCCGTTTTTGCATTTTTTCCTCATAACCTTCCCCTTATTTCCCATATAAAGTTTGCATTTTTCGCTACCATTTTCATTTAAAAATACATTAAAAACTGCCTTCCCCCCCCCTCTTATCCTATTTATAAGTAAATAATATTCTTATATTGCTTATTGTTATTTATTGTCGAATGTTTTTTAGGTTTATATTTGATATAGTTGTGTATAGTTCCTTAAATTGGTCTTAATCCAGCCCTGATTCCCACACAACTGTTGGCTAATTTGTAAGAATTTTAAAAGTACACCGCATTGTCATCTGGAAAAAAACAGAAGAGTTTTCTTCAAAGTGTTTGATAATTGGTAATAAAAAATAAAAAAAACTAATATATAAAAAGGAATATTTTTTTTGCATTGAATTAATTCATTTAAAAACTTGTCCAGATGTGTCCTATGCTCTTTAGTGCATCTACACTGAATCTCAACTTTCCATAAAGAGAGAAAATAAAACTGCCTAGAGAATTACTTAAAATTACTTTTTTTTTTGGTTAGATGAGGAAAGGCAAGGGAAAAAGAAAGAGAGGGAACTTTAATCAGCCTCCTCCTGAGGAATCCGAATGACCTGTAACTTCAGGCACAGTGGAAATCATCCAATCTCTTGCCTGCCATTCAAACTGGAACTTTGTGACATAACTGCAAACGTCTTTGCTTCACTGCAGGCAGAGAGGTTCTGGCCCATTAATTACTTAAAAGCAAGTAAAAATGGGGTCGGTTCAGCATCAAGAGATGGCAGGCTGACTCCCATGAAAGTTAGGCCAGAAACCTAGAGTGGCTAATATGCGTCATTTCTAAGGGGGAGGGGCTATTTGGAAATTCCACTTTCCTTGGAAATGGTAAGGCAGCTCATTTGCTCAAGTGGATAATATCTTTGCCATTGGGTAATTTTTTTTTTTTTTAAAGTATTTGAGTTGTGTTATTTATATATTTTTATGTACATCTCATTTTTCCATGTCTCGGATGTGCTAACAAAAAAAAAAAAAGTACAAACCCATATATAACATTAAAACCAGGGGTGAAATGCTACCGGTTTGGACCGGTTTGCTCGAACCAGTGGTAAAAAATGCTACCAGTTCGCCCGATCCAGTAATAAAAACAATGCTAGATTTCTAATTGCATGGCACAGCAGATCAGATGAACTGGTAGAATTTTTTTTACCATTGGTTCGAGTGAATTGGTAGTTCCGATCATCGGAGCTACAAGTTCGTCTAAACCGGTAGCATTTTTTTACGTTCCAATGATCAGCTGTGTGACAATCAGCTATGCCACACGATTTATATCTGCTAGAAAGCAGGAAATCCTGCTTCCTAGCGAATCTAAATCACACGGCACAGCTGTTCCTTTGCTGTACTACTTACCTTTGCAGACTCAGAAAAGGCTTCTTAATCCTCCTTTTTCAGCACTGTGTGGTAGTGCCTGTGGTTTGCCTGTGCGTGTGAAGAGAACCTGTAGCGAAGCGAACAGGTAGCAGACTTCAGAGCATTTCTTCCCTGATTAAAACCCTGTTAAATAGCATTCTGTGATTGGCATCTGAACTGGTCTGTTCATTGAGTAAGAGATAAGGGTAGTGTTAGTCCTATCTTGGAATCTGGGATTAGTGAGAGAACATATTTCTGCTTCTTTGATTGGTCTCCTCATTTATTTTGGCTTAAAGTTGGTTTTCCCAATTGCACACTTAAAGCTGTTGGGATCTGTTGTAGCTTCAAGTTTGGACACTTAGTTCAATGTTAAATCCATGCTTTATTCACTTCCTTGATTCCTTTGGAATGGCTTCTGCTGCCTTCACATCATACTGTAATGCCTTCTGATGGTAATGCAATGGTTGTATTTTCCCTAGCTTTCCCTGTGAATACCAGCCTCACTGGACAACTTGATATGGCAACCAGCCAGCTGGGTTATTTAAGTTCATATTCAGCAACTTGAAATTAACCTGGAACTGAATTGATAGCAATGTTTGTGTGTGTTCTCTTCTTTCAAGTAAAGACTTCTTCAGGTTGAGTTCCATTACTGGTGATTTTATTATTTAGTTATTTAAATTTGTTATGCCCCCCCTTCCAACACTGGCTTTAAAAAAAAACCCACAAAACTGAAAAATATAAAACAACACAGATAGCCAATATTAAAACAACCACAATAAGAAACTACAACAGGTGTTTCACAAACACATTATTGTCAGATCTGGGACCAGAGCCTTAAGGGTTTTCTGTAACTGTGAAACTGGAGGGGAGGTATGTATACCTATTTCAGAGAGCAGGGTCTATGACTGAGAAAGTTCAAAGCACCTGAAGGCCAGACAAGGAATAATGGAAAAAGATCAAATTCAATTTCAGTTACTCAAAATCTTAGTTTTCACCATTTAGACCTCCATGGGTTCTTTTCTTAACAGTACACAATTAGAATGATCCAAACTCAAGAGAGACACAAAAGCACTGGATTTTGGACAGCTGATTTCTTTATATTTGATATCTTTATATAGGGTTGGGGAGATGTTTGGTTTTGTATAAAGTAACATATAAAATTGATGTGTGAATTCTTCCTATATTCAGTTCTGTTGCTATATCTATACAATGACTTTGACAATTATTACTATGATGTTATACTCTATTTATTACTATTCATTGACTATGCTGTTACTTTTCCATTACTATTATCGATACTCTATTACAATTTGCTATATGCTATGCTCTATATTAGAGGAACACGGTGGCTCAGGGGTAAGATGCTGAGCTTGTCGATCAGAAAGGTCAGCAGTTCAGCACTTCAAATCCCTAGTGGAACATAACGGAGTGAGCTCCCAGCTTACTTGTCCCAGCTTCTGCCAACCTAGCAGTTCAAAAGCATGTAAAATAGGGACCATCTTTGGTGCGAAAGTAACAGCATTCCATGCACCTTCGGCGTTTAGTCATGCCGGCCAACTGACCACGGAGACATCTTTGGACAGCACTGGTTCTTCAGCTTTGAAACAGAGATGAACACTGTGCCCTAGAGTCGACAACGACTAGCACATATGTGCGGGGGGAACCTTTACCTTTCCATGCTCTATATTACTGGTATGCATCTATGTTTCTTTTTTAAGCCTGTTCTGTCTTAAATTCCCTCTCTTTGAGATTTCTCCTTTTTCTTTTAATGGCCAGCATGTAGAGCTCTTGCACTTTTTTATGTTGTGTTCTGTTTTGCTGAGTCTCTATATTTCTTTTATTTCTTTTGGACCGACTGTCCTTCCTTTGGCTGCGGTACTTAGCTTACTGGTGGCTCCAGTAAAGCTCCAAAATATATACCTTTCTCCATTCTCCTCCCACACCTGTATCAAGGGAGCAGCTTTATTGGCAACTCTGCCATTCTATCCTGGGGAAGAGAGAGTAAAATGGGAGGGAAAGGAGACAATACAAGTGCCTTCAATTTTTTTCAAGCAACCAGCTCGTCTACATGGCCCAAATGTAACTTCAAAAAGGTTTTCAAAAGCAGCTCCATTGACTAATCTTTTGAGGTGAAATGACTGGTAAACTGATTAACTCGGGAGTTTATTTTCAGGTTTCAGTGCAAAATTAGTCAGACATGAGGGAATCAGGGCAGGAGGAGGTGTGTGTTTGCTGTATCCCCTTTTGTTCACACACACCCCACATTCTTTTCTCTTGCAGACCCACCTGCTGTTGAGCCAACGTTCCTTGAGATTCGACAAGGCCAGGGCCGAAGTATGACCATGAGCTGCCGGGTGCTGAGGGCTTACCCAACTCGGGTTTTGACTTTTGAGTGGCGATTGGGCAGCAAGCTTCTTCGGACGGGAAGATTTGATGCTCAAGACTCCACAGAGTATATCATCAGGAGCCTCTCAAGGGACAGTTATGGAAATTACAGTTGCAACATCATCAACGAGGCAGGGGCTGGCCGCTGCAGCTTTCTCGTGACAGGTAGGCCTTCTACATGCTTCCCAAGTTGGTGTTGGCACAATATGGAAGCTGAGATACCTTAGGATGCATGAGGTCCATGTATAATTCTGTAGTCAAGCAGTGCTGTCTGGTGTGTGTGTGTGTATGTGTGTGTGTCAGTGGTGGGTTGTAGGTGGTAGGCCCCAGTACGGGCGTACCGGAGCCTTCCCAGAGCACTGGATACCATTCCGGTACGGTGCTCCGGAGGGCCCACTTGCAAGCTCCTTAACTGTCTTTTAAGGCTTCCACGCTTCCACACATGCGCATGGCATGTACAGCGGCTGTGCGATGCTCCCCTGAGCAGCTGGAGCATCGCAGAAGCTCATGGAGGCAGTAAGACACATGCGCGCAGGATCCGGAACCCACCACTGGTGTGTGTGTGTGTGTGTGTGTGTGTGTTTAGGGAAAGAGAAGGAAAAAGAGCAAAATAAACCTTTCTCTGTATAAAACTATTCTATGTTGGCTATGTTTGTAAGTCCGTGCAACATCTCCATTTCTGGAGACCAAAGCTGCTATTACTATCAAAACATTAAAACATTTGGTCTTTCTTTTAATATCACCCTGGTGTTCAGCAGTTCAGTTTAAATTCATGCAATGCATTTTATCCAAAGCGGTTAAAAACTATTAATAACTGCATTTGCAGAACGGATGTTGTATACGCTCGGTTGGTTTTCATCTTTTTGTGTGCATGATTTAGCATGTTATCTGCACCCATCACATTTCACTGATTTATTGAATGGTTGATTGACTGATTGATTATACATCATCATGTCAATGTTGATACTTAATGAGTCACATAAATAAACTTCTTTCAGGGTGATCTGATCTTTCTGATCTCTCAATGGTGCACCAAGTGCTGTAATAATTAAGCCCCATCGATCTTGACGATGGTTGTCTTCTCTTTCTCTTTCCTTCCATCCTACCAGCTACATCTTTTTATAATGTGTCCAGAATAATGATAATTTGATAATGGTCACATGTGGGGGAAAAAAGTTAATTCAAGTTGAATATGGTAAACGACTCCACCCTTTCTCTTCCCTTAAAAATGGTGAGTGATGTTTTTTTTTTTTTTAAAGAGCAGTACATTTATTCCACTCCTGTCTGGGGCTGATCTGGCTCCTCTATTCAAATCCAGCTATTATGATGAACAAGGAAAATATTTCACTAATCTATAATATATGCATGTCTGCTATTCTTCCTCCTCTGCTCCCTTCTTCGTCTGCTTTATGTATTTATTATTCTGTGCACCATCTGCTAGTAGATCCTTTGGGGTCAGTTTACTATTTTAAACAATCATTCCCTTGTGACAAAGTTTATAATTGTTGTCCTTCATAGTATGATCCATGAAGATTTTAGTTCATCTGTCTCCTCTATATTTTGGTCATCTATTAAATGACATTATTATTAAAGAATCTAAATGAAGATTAATTTCAGTGTTCTGTCTGACTGTGTATAACACTTGAGTGTATTAATTTAGCACTTAAGGATACCTTCAAGAGCAGCAACATAATCTACCATTTATTTCATCCTATTTCCAACAAACATGTCAATTCATTTGGAATACCTTCATTTTTGGGGTTTGTTGTCCCAGTGATATTTTATTTTACTTCTTTCAGTGCAATGCAGATTCAAAAAAAATATTCAAATATATTCTATTAAACTCTTTCTCCAACTAAGTGTCTTTGATTTTATTTTAGAGCAGAACAGAATAGAATAGAATAATGGAAGGGACTTTGGAGGTCTTCTAGTCCAATTCCCTGCTTAGGCAGGAAATCTTACATCATTTCAGACAAATGGTTATCCAACATCTTCTTAAAAACGTCCAGTGTTGGAGCATTCACAGCTCCTGGATGCAAGTTGTTCCACTGATTAATTGTTCTGTCAGGAAATTTATCCTTAGTTCTATGTTGCTTCTCTCCTATTGCTTCTTGTCCTGCCCTCAGCTGCTTTGGGGAATAGCTTGACTGACTCTTCTTTGTGGCAACTCCTGAGATATTTGAATATGGCTGTCATGTCATCCCTAATCTTTCTTTTCATTAAACTAGACTTATCCAATTCCAGCAACAGTTCTTCATATGTTTTAGCCTCAAGTCCCCTAATCATCTTTGTTGCTCTTGTCTGTACACTTTCTAGAGTATCAACCTCTTTTCTACATCCTGGTGACCAAAACTGAATGCAGTGTTCCAAATGTGGCCTTACCAAGGCACTATAAAGTGGTATTAACACTTCATGTGATCTTGATTCTATCCCTCTGTTGATGCAGCCTAGAATTATATTCACTTTTTTGGCTTTTACATTGCCTTCCCTTACTTAAAATACAAATGTAGCTATAGAACATGCTTAATGTCTTAACCTATGCCCAAATATTCCCAAAAGTAAATTCAAATATTACTTCCATGCTGTCTCCTGGGGTTCATTCTCATGAGCCCAGTCAGATTTCTACTTCTATAGCAACTATGATTCCCTCATAGCTTAAAACTAAGCATTCAGTTACTAAATTTAATATAACCGAGAAGAGCACCTTAAGGCTATATATTTAGCTTCTCTTTGTACATTGTACAAGTTTTCAATACTCTAAATATTCTGATATGTATTTTCTTCAGGTTATGTCATCCAAACAGAAGCATCAGACGATGCTTATCTTAATTCTTGTTTCAACAGCTACTCTGTACTATTCCCATCCTCTATACGACATCTATGAGGGTGAACTGCTTTGTAACATGATAATAAAGAAGGGAGCATTGATCTCATGTTTTTATATGAAGGCAGATCTTATCCTGTTACATTTTTAACAATATCTTATTTTAAGTCTTATACTTGAGAGCCATGATGGCACAGTGGTTAAAATGCAGTATTGCAGGCTAATTCTGCTGACTGCCAGAAGTTCGATTCTCAATGACTCAAGGTTGACTCATCCTTCTGTCCTTCCAAAGTCAGTAATATGAGAATCCAGATCAATGATGGCTAACCTTTTCCGGACCAAGTGACCAAAGCATGTGCATGCACACGAACCCCCAAAATACAATGCACTTGCGACCCTTGTGCATGTGCCCTGTATGTATGCATCCCCCTGCATGCACCCCTCCTGCATGCATGGAAGAGACCCAAAGATCAACTGGCCAGCGGGAGGCTCACACCCATGCGCAGAGGAGCTGAACTGGGGGCAGTGGCACACGTGCCTACAGAGAGAGCCATACGTTCTCCACCACTGATGTAGATTGTTGGGGGGCAATATACTGTAAACCACTTAGCTCTCTGTAAACACTATGAAGCGCTATATAAGTCTAAATGACATTGCTATTGCTAAACCTTCTCCAGATATTTAGTCAAAATAAGGCATTTAATTGTATTTAAAAAACATGGGGTAATGCATACTAGCTTTATCTCCTCTTTTTTCCATATTCACTGTATTGGGGAATTTTTAAATGGTCATATAAAATCATTAACCTGACTAGAACTTGAATTAATCTCAGATGTCTGAGAAAGTAATCCAAGATTATCTTGAGTCAATTCAGTTTACACTGCGTGTTCTTTCAGCTGACTTTGTTGACAATAATAAGTTGACAATTAAGTTAAAATGCAGGAAAAGTGCAATGAGCATTTTAACCACATCTTCTTTAAATGCAAAAGCATACTAAGAATCTGACATGGCTCATCTTTGCAAATAAATTGTATTTTCTTGTGAAGACAGATGCATTAATTGCCCTGTAAATCTCTCTTGTCCATTGATGACATCTCTGTAAAGGAAGATTTGTCTGCAAGTTATTAGCTTCCATTTTTCAGGGTAAATGAAAGATTCTGGCTATAAACTGGTAGGAGAAGTGACATATTTTATGCGGATCTGAAGTTTCAATGCATTATTTTCTTTTTTTCTGAGCATAGCACAGCACCATTATATCTTCCTCCCTAAACCATGAAACTGTCACCTTCAACACTGGAAAGCCACTTGTCTGGAATGGCATAGTGTCTTCTGCTTGAGCAAGGGGTTGGACTAGAAGACCTCCAAGGTCCCTTTGAACTCTGTTATTAAGACTGTTAAACATTATTTTAAGATGTACTTATTTAGTTCAAAGTTTTCAAAGTTTACCTTTAATAAGCACCAATTTGCCCAGTCATTTTGTCATGTCAAAGCTGCCATAATGTAACTTTGGGGGCAAGCAAAAATATATATTTTACAGAAATGCACAAATATTTCTTTACATTTCAGGTGCCTTATTGAAGCCACTCTTTGCCTTCAAGAGTTTTATCTTAAAGGAAAATCAGAAGGGCCAACATTCTTGAGTTAAGGCCACACTTGATCTTTAAATGGTGCACCATAGTAATATTTCAAAAATCAGCAAGAATCAGGTCAACACAGTGAAAGTAGGAATGTCAAGTTGAATTTAAATTTAAGCCTGGATTTAAAACCATTAGGGTTTAAAAATCACGCTCCACATATTTAATTGATTTGCCTTTGTAATATAAAAATTATGATTTGCAGCAAATTCTGTAGGAGCTCTGTGGGGTTTATGTAAGGCTTTGGGGATCCACATATGTCTATAGGGCTACAGATGGTGTATCTCTGTGATAAACATTTTTGATATGGAGGTTGCATAATTTAGCCTACTCCAACAGAGAAAAATTAGCAGAAATGGGGATTTCAGCTTCTAGAAAGCCCCAGCCAAACAGTCATGACTGAAAATTCTTGGAGTTGAAATCCATGTCTGGTGCCCAGACTGAGGAAAGTGGATAGATTCTACCTCCTATTAAAGTTAATTTATGTCTGTAGTCATCTAGGTGTCAAGGAAGCATTCATTCATTCATTCATCCCCCAGCTCTAAACTACTTCTATTAACCAAGAAACAGATTTTTTTTAAATTCCTTATTTATATTAGGTGGAGAACACGTGTCCCTGCCAAAAATAAAATTTTCAGCTAAAGAAAAGAATATAGTTTACAGCAGGGGTGTCAAACTCGATTTCATTGAGGGCCACATCAGGGCTGTGTCTGGCATGGCCAGTTCAACACCTTGTGTCTATGGTGTTCTGAGCCTTCTGTCAGTGAAAATGGGCTGTTGAGCTCTACTTTTTGGTGCAACAGCCTCCTGCAACCATCTGCCAATGAAAACGGAGCTCGGGAGGGCTGCGCATGGCCCTTGCAAGCTCCATTTTCAGCTGTTATTGCCTCCTGCAATTCTCTCGGGCCTCCCGAACTCCATTTTCTCTGGCAGAGGCACCTTGGGCCAGTCCTATACTGTTTACAGGGCAGCCCCAAAAGCCAGATGTAAGCAGCGCACAGGCCCTGAGCTTGACACCCCTGATTTAGAGAAACATTAGCTATTTCAAATATGATGAATGTCAATAGGCACTTCAGGTGTAGCTGCCTCAAAGGATTTGCTTTTTTTACAAAATAACACACATACACACACCAAAGTAGGTTTTGTACAATACCCTAAGACCATGATGGTGAACCTATGGCACGCAAGCCACAGGTGGCACACGGAGCCATTTGTCAGGGTGTGCGAGGCATTGCCCTGTCAACTGGCCAACATGCATTTGTGCTCTGGCCAGCTGACTTCGGCCTTCTTTTGAGACCGTTTTTTGTCCTCCGGAGGCTTCCTTGAAGCCTCCGGAGCACGAAAAACCGGCCCTTTGGGCAAACCAAAGTTTGGGAATGGACTTCTGGTTTGGCTGTAGGGCCTTTTTTGGCCCTTCAGGAGCCTTCGGGAGGCTTCCCTGAAGGCTCCAGAGATCAAAAACCGGCCCTACGAGCAAACCGGAAGTGACTTTTGGTTTGTCCGTAAGTCCGTTTTTCGTCCTCTGGAGCCTTCAGGGAAGCCTCCTGAAGGCTCCAGAGGTCAAAAATCAGCCCTACAGACAAACTGGAAGTCACCATTCCTGAACTTTCGGGTCCCCCTAGGTCTGTTTTTTGCCCTCTGGAGGCTTCAGGGAAGCTCCTGAGGCCTCCAGAGGGCATCTGAGGGGGGGCTGTTTTTGTCCTCCCCAGGCTTCTAGAAAGCCTCTGGAGCCTGGGGAGGACTAAAAAAGTGCCAAAAGTCGGGGGCGCTAGCTGTGCGTGCATGCGCACAGGGGGGTTGCACACATAGAATTATGGGTGTGGCACGCCCGCACATGACCCTTCTGTGCTCCCCCTGCTTTTGGCATGGGAGCAAAAAAGGTTTGCCATCACTGCCCTTAGACAAAAGTCCTCAACCTTTCCAGCTTGGTGGCCCGGTGTATGTGTGTGTGTGGGGGGGGGAGGAGTTGGTTCTGTATGAGTGGCAGGTGCATGTACACCAGTATGCACAGCTTCATTTGTGTGAGCGGAGCTTTGCACTGTTGACATGAGTGGAGCTGTGCAGGCACAGGCGCTCACCCACCATTCAGGCATTCTGGTTCCAAATAGGCTGCAGCCTGGGGGTTGGGGACCCCTGCCCTAAGATACCAAAAGTAAACAAAATTTAAAAATAAACCAAGTTTACAGCACAACATGAAGGCAGTTCCTTAGGTGATCTTATCAAGCATGTTGAGTTACCCTATTCATAAAATTAAGTCCAGCTTAATTTTATTGGGTTTTATTGGGAAACTGGGGATCTTGATCTTTTCTTCACCTTACCTTCCTCAATCCCTCTTTGACTCCCACTCAAAGCATCAAACTGGTGAATTGCCAAAACCTGCCTTCTAGGCAGCCATTAAAATTCTGCTTAATTGTAAATTATACATAGAATATTCTTTCCTAGGATGGTTTAATGGAAACACTTTCAAGCCAGGGGTGGGTTTCAGCCAGCGTTACTGCCAGTTCGCTCGTGTGCATGTTTCACATGTGCATGCTTTGTGTGCATGCACTGGATGCGCAGTTCAATGGAAATGATTTTGTGCATGCGCAGAACTAAAAAAAAAAGATGGTGATGGCGGCAACTGGGGAACCAGTTCAGGGCATGGCCAGCCTGGGTTGCTGCCAGTTCTGTGACCCCCGCCGGCATACCACTACCGGTTCAGTCAAACTGGGCCAAACTGGTAGGAACCAACCTCTGCTCTTTGTTCTCCCAAGACAGAATGTTCCACATCCTTTATTATTGATTGGTGGTGGTTTTGCAGGTTGAAAGGAAAGTTTCTGACACTACCCCACCAAAAACTGACCTCCAGTTTTGTGTAAGATATAGAAGATAACCTCTTCTAAGAGATTATTTTCATTCTCAATTCTCATCTCCACATGCTTTAAAACTTATTTGCATTTCATGGAGGATGTATTGTTAATGTTAATGTTAGCATTGCTGTAAGAGGAACAAAAAGTGACTGTCACCATCAGTCCAACCTTTGCTTAGCCTCTGCTCCAGGTCCACCTTTTTTCTAAGGGTAGAATTGGTATGCAGTAGTTTCTATTCAAGGATGGCCGTCAGTTAGGAACCAAGCAATGAAGGGAGTGGTATTTTGCTGCTACTTTAAATCTGGCCATTGTCCAAAACACTTCCCCCCCCCAACCATTCTTTCCCCCCATCTGCATCTGACAAGGTGGACTACAGCCAAGAAAACCTTCTGCTGCAATAAATCCATTAGTCTTCCGACTCTTAGCAATTTTTATTACATCAGGACAGCATGACTCTCCCCTTTCCCTATTCACCTTTTACTTTACATATTTTTTCCATCTCCTTTGATGTTCCACATAACACATTGGAGCTTTTTTCCCCCGTTTTGCATTCTCAGAAAAATATAAGAAACCTCTCTCTCGACTTTTATTATGCTCCTCTTTATAAATCTAAGGAACGCAGGTTAAGGACATAATTAGCTCTCTAGACCATCTATTTTCCATCTGCTCTCCCATCCTGTTCTAAGAAGTCATTTCAGGAATCTCACTGATTGAGAAAAAGCATTGTCCTTTCCTTATTCTTTATCTCCATTAAGCATTCAGAGATGTACTATTGCCATGGTTTATTAAGGCTAATGCTGCAAATAGATCCACAATGTATGCATGACTCTTCACCTTTCAAATGTCATGTAAAAGTGGCTGACACTGTATATTACTGGGGTATCATCCCTAAATTAGTTCAGTTTTTCATGATAAAGTAAATCAATCAAACATCAATCATTTCGACAATGAGATCAGATTGGAAATATGAAGCTAAGAGATAGTTTGGTCCTGCTTTCGTCAAAATCTGAGCGGTAGGAGAAACAAATCCAGCTTTTTCCCAAATTTTTATTGCAGGAACAGGCAACTTGTGACTTTTTGTCCACATGCATCTCTTACCCATAATTTCCAATGTTATTTGGCCTAAAATTAAAAGCCTTTAGCAAGCTGGGAGGTATAAATCTTCAAAGCAGAACTCTGGTTTGACAGTGTTTTGAGTGAAGGAACCTCTCAACGTTTCTTAATCACAATTCCTTCACTTCTAAGAACAAAGTAGCACATCTCTTGGCCTTAGTTTGCTTTGAAACTTTTGCAAACTTTCTCAGAGCCCATGCCATAGACAAAAGCTGTGAAGAACCTCTGCAACAAATGTTCTGAGACAATGCTGAAGAAATGCTGGTTGAGGGTCAGATGAGTTTGGTCACCATGGGCTGAGGGGTTTCTGAAGATTGCTGAATAAATTATTATCCAGTGCTGTCTAGGAGCCTTCCAGTCAAGGTGAACATGGGCTGGCAAATTTCCTGTTTAGCTTCTACCCTTCTCAACATTCTCAATCACTGGCAGGTTGAGCAAGAATGGAGACAAAGCAATGGCATGCAAGGAAGGTGGTAAATAGCTCAAAAAGGCCATAGTATCTCCTTCAGGAAGTATTGTAGTAGAAAGTTGAAAGGAGTTTTCATCTGTAGCATGAACAAAATTCTCTCAGACTAGGTTTGGGAAATGCTGGGGGAATTGCCTACAGTGTGCATTGGTGGCATTGAAGGTGCCCATCTGGGTATCTCCTGAGTCAATCTGAAAGTCTTGCAGGTTGTTTATCTTTGGTGAAATCAGTGGGTATTTCCACCAGAACCTGAGTGCTGAGAGGAGCTTTCTTCCATTGACCCAAAGTAATTGAGAGACAGCCATACGGCTTCGAAAAAGCAACTGAAGTTACCTCACTGCCAAAATCACTTCATTGGATTGAACCTATTTCAATTCACACAGGTCTATCAGCAAGCAACCAGTTCCAGAAAAAAAGGGAAAGAGAAAGAAGGAGTGTTGGGAAGAAAAAAAGGATGTTCCCAAAGGAGAGATAATTGCCGCGATTGTTCAGACTTCATCCACATTTTGCTTCAGTTCTACTCACTGATAGACAGTTTAACCCCATATAGATTCCCCAACAGAGTAATCAGTGGTGGGTTCCTACTGGTTTGAACTGGTTCAGCCAAGGCGGTAGTGGTATGGTGGCCTGGGTCGGTGGAATGGGCAGCGACCCAGGCCTGCCACACCCCTGAACCAGTTCCCTGGTCTCTTCTGCCAACGTCAGCATGTTTCTGTGCATGCACAGGACAGTTTTCAGTCAACTTCACATGCGCAGCAACGTGTGGCGGGCACACAAGCGAAGTGGGCAGTGCATGCGCAAAATGCCCTCTTGGCGAACCGTAGTGAACCGGTTAGGAATCCACCATTGAGAGTAATCCCTGAAAGTTTTTTACCTTCCACAGAATAAAGATCTCGGGTTCTTCATTTGTAGGGTGAAAAGACATGCTCCAGGATACATAAAGAAAGGAAGGGTGTTAAATGGACTGTAACCCATTATGAAGTACCCACCTCACAAGTTTTGCCTCTTGGAGATGACAAGGAATGTAGTCACATCAGAAGGAAAGCCCAATTCAATTAATCCCATACTAAAAGAATAAGAAGCCCCCACTCAATTAACTGCAGGCTCTAATATTGTTGGTTCCTTATTTATCAGTTATTAAAGTGTTTGATCCATCCATGAACTTGTTAGACTTACAAGCTTCACTTTAAACAGAGTTGCATATGTTTTGTCCCTTTCACTTCCATCATCTTGCCAACCCAGACACTGAAATGAAATCCCCTGAAATGACAGGACTAGATTAATCCTTTGCCCCTTAAATCTTTCCCTGTATTCAAAATTCTGCTTTAAGTCTTTAAAGCTTCCACTAAATTGATGCTGCAGTTCTTTTCAGAAGTGCTTTGTTGCATCGGCTTGGATGCTGCTGATATACCAATTACAAGGTTTCATGTCTGTGCATGCTAAATCAGAAATGTGGACCTGGTGGACTACTCAACAGCATTGTATAGTACAGAAGTGACATCCAAAAGGGGTCCAGACTGGTGATTAATTTTTTTTGTGATGTTTGTATTGGCTGCTGGTGCCAACCGTTCTATTATCTGGTGCATTGAACATAGAAAAATCACATGATTTGCACTGAGCACCTGAACCAGACCTGAGAAGTAGCTTCACTCTCATGCAAGGATGTCAAATTGAAGCCCCCTAGGCCATATGCATTATGCGCAGGCCATACCCACCCCAGCTGCACGAAGGGGGAAAACGTGACGGCAACTTGACACCACAAGTTTGACACCCATGCTCTTGTGGATTGCTCTGAAATAGGATGATGGGAATGATTTAACCTTAATCATTGCCCAGATTCTGTCAAGTGTTAAAATGGGGCTTGATTTTCCCATTGGATATCATGGGAAAATATTGCTATTTTTTTCATTAACAGAACAAAATGAAATTGCACTGAACAGCAGATGGACTCAAACATCTAAACATCCCCTTCTACGGTTTGCAGACAAGCTAGTATGACTGGGCAAAATATGAGTTACATTGGTGCAGGAGCTTTCCAGCTACACTACAAGCAGATGCTTAATTCTACCATTGCTTATGCATTCACATAGAATGAGATAAAATTTGCTAGCATGCTACAGCATTATGAGGAATTATGTGTTCAGGTTTCTGTAGACTTTTGGAATGTCATGCTTTGAAGAAGTACATAGAGTACTGTTTCAAGAAGTAATTTAGAATAGAATAGAATAGAATAGAATAGAATAGAATAGAATAGAATAGAATAGAATAGAATAGAATAGAATAGAATAGAATAGAATAACAGAGTTGGAAAGCACCCTGGAGGTCTTCTAGTCCAACCTCCTGCCCAGACAGAAAACCCTTCACCACTACAGATAAATGGTTATCCAACATCTTCTTTAAAACTTCCAATGTTGGAGCATTCACAACATCTGGAGGCAAGTTGTTCCACTGATTAATTGTTCTAACTGTCAGGAGGCTTTTAAAAAGAGACTGGACAAGCACTTGTCTGAAATAGTACAGGGTCTCCTACCTGAGCAGGGGATCGGACTAGAAGAAGACCTACAAGGTCCCTTTCAACTCTGTTCTTTTGTTCTATTCAAACTACCAGACCAAATGTCTGTTTTGAAATAATAAATGATAACAGAGTTGGAAGGGACCTTGGAGGTCCTCTAGTCCAACCCCCTGCTTAGGCAAGAAACACTACACCACTTCAGACAAATGGTTATCCAACATCTGTTAAAAAAATTTCCAGTGTTGGGGCATTCACAACTTCTGGAGGCAAGCTGTTCCACTGATTAATTGTTCTAACTGTCAGAAAATTTCTCCTCAGTTCTAAGTTTCTTCTCTCCTTGATTAGTTTCCACCCATTGCTTCTTCTACCCTCAGGTGCCTTGGAGAATAGTTTGACTCTCTTCTTTGTGGCAACCCCTGAATTATTGGAACATTACTATCATGTCTCCTTCTTTTCATTAAACTAGACATTGCCAACTATTAGCAAGTAGATGAGGATTACCAAATAATGATCTTCTTTTTCACTGTACTACCATCTAGGGCATGGGTGTCAAACTCGCCATGTCCCATTGCCATCAAGTGATGTTTCGTGACGTTTTTCCCATTTGTGGAACTGGTGGGGGAATGATGTACACGTGATACATCCGGCCAATGAGCCGCCAGTTTGACACCCTGATCTATGGTTTCTAGATTTTTGCAGCCTAGGTCTGGTAATCTTATCCTAGAGTTGTTATTGTAAGGAAGTAGACTGGATTTACACATTGCACTAAACTACAGCTGGTCCTTGTCTATGAAAATTCTCATTCATCCAGGTCATGGTTGTCCCAAAGTTGCTTTTTGAAAAGGCAACTGGACTTTGTTTAAAAAGTTACCTTTTCAAAAAGCATTTTTTTTGTATTAGCTCAGTACAACTAGTCCTGCAATTGAGGCCAGCAAATTGGTCACGAAGCAAAGTGTTTCTAAATGAAACATCACAGTACTGTGATATTACTTTAGCTTGTCTTTATTTTGCAGACCTGCAAAGGTTACAAATGTGGGTATTGATTATAAAGTTATAATCACTGTCATAAGTGCAAATGGTGTCCGAGGCATTTTGCTAAATGGGGACTATTTGTATTCCAAACACAGCTGAGGAGAGCATAGGGGGAGCATAGGCAATAATGTACATTTTTTATTTATTTACAAAATACTTTAGTAATGTTGATTGTGTTATGTGAACCAATCCGTTGTAACCTGTTAATTATGATTTATGTCTTGGTATGTTATCTGAATTTAGCCCATTGTCATTTATTCGGCAAGCTATGGTTAAGCATAGGACGATGTGTTAAAATAGGCATGGTTTCAATTAGCAAATATTCCAGCTTCATTTATTCATTCCTATTAGAGGATCTATACCGTAAATTGACTTTCATGGCTATTTATCATTGGGAGATGGTATAATTACATCTGTTCATCAAAGTACATCCCCACTGGCCTCTTTAAAATGAGCATTGTTAATATGTAGCATTTTACAAAGTATATAATTAAAAGAGACTCTTAAAATACCAGTTTTAAAGCAATTATTGAATTGCCTGTTTATTCTTCCTAGGGAGTGCATTCCATCAATGTGGGGGCCATTGCTAGAAATAGATCATTTATAACAACCTCAGTCTACTATCTCTTGCTCAGTAAACAGCAGGGATCCTTCATTGGATTAAATCCCAGCAGGCTCATTTGGATGCACATGGTCTTTCAGGTGACATGATCTGCAATGATTTAGGACTTCACAGGCAAACTTAACATTTTAAATAGGACGCAGAATCAAATAGACAGCCAGGGCAGCCATAACAGAACAGATGGGTCTGTTTCTCATAGCAAGTAGCAGCAGCACCCAGCAAATCTGAGCTGATTTCCAAACAGGGCTTAGCCTGCTATTACTTGGATAAAAGACCACTTGAAGTATCCAAAGATAAAGACTGGACCTGAAAAACTACTTTTTCTGTATTATTGTCCACTTGCTAGTCCCTTCCCCCAAATGTTATCATCTGATAGGAACTAGGAAGTGTTCTGTGGGAGCCCCTGCCTTATAGAACAGCCTTCCCCCTGAAGGTCTCCACCCTCTTCATCTTCCGTAAAGCTTTAAAGACCTGGCTTTTTTCCCTAGTGTAGGAAAAAGATGATTGTCAGACCTGGAAGCCATCTTTTCCATTGGGCCTTCAGGCCTGCCACATTTTATACTGTGGGAAAATGGGAGGGGGGATTATAGGGAGTATGGCAGAGGTGGTATTGACCAGTTCTGGAGAACTGGTAGCAGAAAGTTTTAGTAGTTTGGAGAACCAGTAAAAAGCACCTCTGACTGGCCCCGCCCCCATCTATTCTCTGCCTCCTGAGTCCCAATTGATTGGGAGGGAATGGAGATTTTACAGTATCCTTCCCCTGCCACGCCCATAAAGCCACGCCCATAAAGCCATGCCCACCGAACCAGTACTAAAAAAATTTGAATCCCATCATTGGAGTATGGGTGATATATAGTCAAAATAACATTCTTTTCTCAGAGAATCAAGGACATCTTGCCATGCAGCTGTGATGGTGTCACTGGGAGGCATTGCCTGTTTTGAATGGTGCCTGTTTGGATCATGTGATAAGCATCTGAGTGCTGGGCAGGAACTTGAACTTTCTTTTGGGTGGGGAAAACCTGGAAACTTTCAGATTTGGGTTGTCCCAGATGTGCCAATACACATCTCTTAACAAAATGGAACTTTGAGGAAACTCAAGCCTCGGAGTCTTCTTTCGTTGGGGGTGTTACTTGGAACCCTGACATTAACCCAAATCTGACAGATGGCACGTTAGAACAGATTGGCACCAGGTTTTTGGTTGGTTTTTTTTTAATGTTTTATGTTTTAATTGATTTTGTTTTATAGTTTTAAAAATGATTTCATATGTCTCTTGATTTTTGATTGGGAGCCAGCCAGAATTGATTGAAAGATGGATAGCCATACTTCAGTTTTTACTTCGCTTCAGACTATTTTGTCCACACATATTGTCTTGTTGGTAAATTTTGCAGCAACTGAAATGCGCACCCTGCCCCTCATTACAATATCCTATTAAGATATTGTATTAAGAGCCTTTTGCTACCGATGGAGTTTAATGAAATATAAGTGTGAGCTCAGACTAATTAACAGTGAGAATATGTGACTGCATTCATGTTCTGCAGTTGTGGTATCATTTGGGGACCCATCAAAATAGATCGGATTAGGCCTTCTGATCATCCTCCCTGACTCATTAACTCTTCCTAACAGTTCTGGTTTGGGCAAGACTTCTTGTGTCGTGTTTAAGCAGATACTTGGCTAACACATTTTGGTTGTCTGCTTTTGCTGTGTTACTTGCCAGTCTATGAGTTTGCTTTAGAGTACATCTGCCCAACTAGGTGGATCGCCTCTTTGGATGGATCTGGATCAAACTCTGATTGATCTCAAAGCGATGAGAGCAGGGGTGGGCTGCTGGGGGTTCACATGGGTTTCGGTGATCCTCTAGTGATGATTCTGTGTAGCTCGGCGAACCCTCAAATCCACTCCTGGCTGGCCCTTCTCACCCCACCCCTCCCAGGAGTCTCCACGCAGCCCATTCATCATGCTAGGTAAGGGCCTGCATGGAGGCTCGGGGGTGGTGGTGGTGGGAACAGGCCTACTGAACGTCCCAGAAGCCCAGAAATAGGCCTGTTTCCGCCCTCCGGAGGGCCTCCAGAGCCCGGGGAAAGCAGTTTTCGCCCTCCCAGAGGCTCAAGGAAGCCTCCAGAGCCTGGGAGGGGTGAAAAATGCCTCCCCGCTGCCGTGGTGCAGGAGGCTGACTAGGCCATGCCCATCATGGCCACGGCCACCCAACAACGGGGCAGTGAACCCATTGCTGCAATTTTTGAAGCCCACCCCTGGATGAGAGAGATTGGACCATATTGATATTTGGAGTGGAAACCACCAGTCAAGTCAAGAGATGTAAACTAGACTAGGAACTTGGGAAAATTTCCAAGGAGAAAAGAAAAAAGAACAACTCTTCTGTTCTTAGTAAGAAAAGTCACCAGGAAAAGCAGTCACTAGGATCTGAATCATTATTCATGTACTTTGGCCTATTTCTTTCTGCCCAGCCAAAGAGACCATAAAAGGCATGATTTCATCTTAAAAAGGGAAGAGAAATCACACTTCCCTTGACACACAGGGGGTCAAGCTATTTTCCAAGACACCTAAAGGCCAGACAAGGAATAATGGATAGAAACTGATCAAGGAGAAATTCAACCTGAAAATAAGGAGAAATTTTCTGACAGGGAGAGCAATCCAACTAATTCAGGGCCCCACACACGAGGGTGGTCACACACTGGACCTTGTTTTTGTATCTGAACAGTGGACGAGTGATCTGGGAATAGGGGACCTAGTTATTACTCCCCTGTCATGGTCAGATCACTCATGTCTCCGGCTCGACTTCCCTGTCGCTACCCCTCACCGCGAGGAGGCGGAGCCAGCTCGTCCAAGCTGGTACCGCCCCAAGCACCTGATGGAACCGGAGAGGTTCCAGATGGAGCTTGGGCCGCTACCTGTAGCCCTGACCCGCGCTCGGTCGGAGGACCTAGTGGCCGCCTGGAATACGGCGGTGGCTGGGGCCTTGGACCGGGTTGCGCCTTTGCAACCTCTCCTGCGGCAGCGATCCGCCCGAGCCCCTTGGTATACCGAGGAGTTGAGGGCGATGAAGCGCCATAGGAGACGTCTAGAGAGCAGGTGGAGGTCCTCACGCTCCGAGTCTGATCGAACACAGGTAAGATCCTATTTACGGACCTACCTTGTGGCATTGAGAGCGGCCAAACATAGACATTGTGCCGCTCTTATTGCATCCGCGGATAACCGCCCTGCCGCCCTGTTTAGGGTGACCCGCTCCCTCCTATCACAGGGGGCGCGGGTGGCGCCCTTGCAGGGTAGAGCAGAGGAGTTTGGGGAATATCTGCAGGACAAAGTCGCTCAGATCCGGAGCGGATGGGCCCCCTCCAGTGGCACGGACGAGCCGTCAACAGTGAGTCTTGTAAGACCACTCTGGGAGGAGTTTGACTCTGTTGCCCCCGAGGATTTGGACAGGTTGCGTGGACGGCTGCGGCCCACCACATGTTTAATGGACCCGTGCCCCTCCCGGCTGGTACGGCATCCTGGGAGGTGACACGAGGCTGGCTTCTGGGCCTGGTGAACGCTTCATTGGGTGAGGGATCCTTACCAACTGCCTTGAAAGAGGCGGTGGTGAGGCCCTTACTCAAGAGGCCTTCACTGGACCCAATGGAGCTGGCTAATTATCGTCCAGTCTCCAACCTTCCTTTTTTAGCGAAGGTTGTTGAGAATGTGGTGGCGCAGCAATTTCCACGACACCTTGACGAATCTGAATATCTACACCCACGCCAGTCCGGCTTCCGACCCGGACACAGCACAGAGACAGCCTTGGTCGCGCTGGTTGATGATCTCTGGAGGGCAAGAGATAGAGGTTGCTCCTCTATCCTGGTCCTATTAGACCTCTCAGCGGCTTTTGATACCATCGACCATGGTATCCTATTGCGCCGGCTGGAGGGGATGGGAGTCGGAGGCACCGTTTTACGGTGGTTCAGCTCCTACCTCTCCGACCGGTCGCAATGTGTGTTGACGGGGGGGCAGAGGTCGACCCTGAGGCCACTCACTTGTGGGGTGCCACAGGGGTCAGTCCTCTTGCCCCTCCTGTTCAACACATATGTGAAGCCGCTGGGTGAGATCATCCGTGGTTTTGGGGTTGAGTACCACCTCTACGCTGATGATACTCAGCTGTACGTTTCAACCCCAAACCACCCCAGTGAGGCTGTCGAAGTGATGTCCCTGTGTTTGGAAGCCGTCGGGGTCTGGATGGGGGACAACAGACTCAAACTCAACCCCTCCAAGACTGAGTGGCTGTGGCTACCGGCACCTCGGTTCAGTCAGCTAATTCCAACGCTGACCATAGGGGGCGAGCAGTTGCCCCCTGTGGAATGGGCGCGCAATTTGGGCGTCCTCCTAGATGCCCGGCTGTCAATGGACGATCATGTGGCAGCCGTGGCAAGGGGGGCGTTCCACCAGGTTCGCCTGGTGCGCCAATTGCGCCCCCTCCTGGACCGGGATGCCCTACGCACGGTCACTCATGCACTGGTGACGTCTCGCCTGGACTACTGTAACATGGGCTCTCTACATGGGGCTTCCCTTGGGACGCGCCCGAAGACTGCAGCTAGTCCAGAATGCAGCCGCGCGGGCGGTCATGGGGAGTACCAGGTACTCCCATGTGACACCGCTCCTGCGTGAGCTGCACTGGCTGCCTGTGGTCTTTCGGGTGCATTTCAAGGTTTTGACCACCATCTTTAAAGCGCTCCATGGCATAGGGCCCAGTTACCTGCGGGATCGCATCCTCCCACATACATCCCAGCGGCCAATTCGCTCTCACAAAGAGGGGCTTCTCCTGGTGCCGTCCGCTAGGCAATGCCAGCGGGCGACGCCAAGGAGTAGGGCCTTCTCTGTGATGGGCCCAACCCTCTGGAATGACCTCCCCCCCGACATCAGAACCACCACCGACTTCCGCTCCTTCCGGCAGAAACTAAAGACTCACCTGTTTCGACTGGCTGGCCTGGCATAATTTCAACGCCTATCTCCTGGCATTTATATTCTACTGGTTTTTAAGGGTATTATTCTATAGTCTTAATTTTATTGGGTATTGGGATCTTAATGTCTGTTTATTTTAATTATTTATTAGCAATACAGTCCTGCACATCTTTTATCCTCCTCTTATGGATCTATCCATTTTATATTTGTATATATATATTTTCCATGTAGTAATTTTAATTGTTTTAATTTTGTTCTTTGACATGGACTGTACACCGCCCCGAGTCCCTTTCGGGAGAGGGGGCGGTCTATAAGCGCTAATAAATTGAAATTGAATTGAATTGAATCAACCAATGGAACATAATTTGCCTTCAAACTTTGTGGGAGCTTCATCACTGGAAGCTCTCAAGAAGAGACTAGACTGCCATCTGTCAGAAATGGTGCAGGGACTCCTGCTTGGGCAGGGGGTTGGACTAGATGACCTACAAGGTCCCTTCCAACTCTGTTAATCTGTTAAACACTTTGCACTACGAAAGAAAACAATATCAATGAACGCGGGAGGGGAGCAGAACGGGGAAACCGAGGGGAGGACTATTATTTAGTTCATTTCTGGCAGGGTTTTCATTTTTGTTTGTTTAAGATGGTTTCTTTTAACCATTTTACCTCTCCTTTCCTTTAGCCTTGTAGCGCTCGTAGGACAGGTTTTCAAATGCAAAAAAGATCAGGGAGAGGGGGTTTACTGCAGGGAGAAGGCCTGTCTGTTCTTTAAACAAACAAGGGTAGAAACAGCTGGGCTTGTTTGTTTTGCTAAGCTAGAAGAAAAACGCTCATCTTCCCTGTGGTGTGGTGGGCGGTCCTTGAAAGGCTGGAGATTGCTGTGAAAAAAGTAGTGAAGATTTCCATAAGATTTCTTATTTTAGCCTGCTTTTTTATTGTTTTGAGGCCTACCCGATCTTTTCTTGGAGATCCATTACACAAATGAGCACTTTTGAAATTTTAAGAAGAGGTGGAAACATTCTTATGAATCAGTCAATCAGAGTAAAGCTGAAAGGGACCTTGGAGGACTTCTAGTCCACCCCCTGCTCAAGTAGGATACCCTATACCAGTGGTGGGCAACCTTTTTTTTCAACTGAGCCAAATGTCGCCAAAACCACGATTGAAATTTATTTTGAGAGCCACATTTTTAAAACCGAAAATACATAGGATGGTACACTGTTTTTAGTTTCAATAAACTCTGGCATTTGAAGCACGCAAGTCTTAAAGCTGTCAAGTTACAAGATCCTTGCATCCCTAACCCTTTAGGAAAAAAACCTCAAGGGGTCTTCAAACCTGACAGCTTTAAGACTTGTGGACTTCAACTCCCAGAATTCCTCCTCCAGTCATGTTGGCTCAGAAACTCTGGCATTGAAGCATGCAAGTCTTAAAGCTGTCAAGTTGCAAGATCCTTGCACCCCTAACCCTTTAGAAAAAAAAACCAGGGTCTTCAAACCTGACAGCTTGAAGACTTGTGGACTTCAACTCCCAGAATTCTGAGAATTGAAGTCCACCAAGGGCATCAATCATATTAGCCCAGGGATCTGCAAAATTGGCTCTTAAGACTGGTGGACTTCAACTCCCAGAATTCTGAGAGTTATAGTCCACCAAGGGCATCAATCATATTAGCCCAGGCAGGGATCTGCAAAATTGGCTCTTAAGACTGGTGGACTTCAACTCCCAGAATTCTGAGAATTGAAGTCCACCAGTCTTAAAACAGCCAACTTTGCAGACCTCTGTGTTAGCCCAAAGCCTGGCGCTGGGCGGGCCTTGCTCCCCCATTGGTGGAGCCCCAAGAAGCGAGGAGGGAGAAAAAGAGATGGAGGCAAGGAGCTTCTCCCGCCCCCCCCCCCCCCCGCAAAAATCTTATCAGAGAGCCGGCAGGCAGTAGCAAATTAGCTGATCATGCGGCGTGATCGGCTAATTTGCTACTGCCCGCCGGGCTCCCCGCTTAGATTTTTGCTGGGAGGAGGCGGGGGGAAGCTCCTTAGCCTCCGTTTCTTTTTCTGCCTCCTCGCTTCTCGTCCCCGCCCGACTTCAGTATCCTCCCTAATCATTGTGGGTCGAAAAGAAAAAAGGGAAAGGGGCGCTTGTTTTGAAGTGCCCGAGAGGAGGGAGGGGAGCAGGCGCCCGGCACACAGAAGAGCCACATTAAAGTGTGTAAAGAGCCGCATGTGGCTCGCGAGCCGCGGCTTGCCGACCACTGCCCTATACCAAGGGTCAGCTACCTTAAACACTCAAAGAGCCACAAAGGTCCTAACCGGAAGCTCCCCATTCAATTCTGAAGCCGACAGAAAGTCCAGTTCCTCCACCATAGAGTCTCCTCCTAGTGTAGCATCCTTTTTTCTCTCCTGACCAGAAGTCTGGTTCCCTCATCATAGAGTCTCCTCCTAGCATGGCATCCTTTTTCCTCTACTTGTCCTAACCAGAAGCCCTATCCATTGTGGAGCTGACTGGCGACAGGGAGGCACAGCAGAGGGATGAAAGAGCCACATGTGGCTCCAGAGCCGCAGGTTGCTGACCCTTGCCCTATACCATTTCAGACAAGTTACTCTTCTTAAAACCCTCCAGTGATGAAGCACCTAGAACTTAACATTAAGACATTCAGCTGTTCCACTGGTTAATTGTCCTCACTGTTAAGAAGTTTATCCTTAGTTCCAGGTTGCTTCTCTCCTTGATTAGTTTTCATCCATTGTTTCTTCTTCTGCCTACAGGTGCTTTGGAGAATAATTTGATCCCCTCTTCTGGGTGGCAGCTCCTCAAATACTGGAATACTGCTATCATATCACCCTTAGTCCTTTTCTCTAGAGTAGACAAACCCAAATCCTGCAACTAATCTGCATATGTTTTCATCTCCAGGCCTTTAATCCTCTTAGTTGCTCTTCTTTGCACTTTTTCCAAAGCCTCAATTTAACAAGGTGCATTATTTCAGGTGTAACCTTACCATGGCTTTATAAAGCAGTACTAATACTTCATGTGATTTTGATTCAATGCCTCTGTTTATACAACCAAGGATTTTTTGGCTGCTATACCAAAGAATGCTGGCTCATGTTTAAGTAATCGTCCACTAGGACTCCAAGGTCCCTTTCACAGTTACTGTTTTTGAGCCAAGTTTTACCTACTCTGTACTTGTACATTCAGATTTTCCTGGCCAAGTGAGGGGACCTCACACAGTAGTTATCACAATGGGCCTGGCCAGCCACAGTATTATGAAAAGGCAAAGTGGTATGGTTGCCCCCTGCCATCCATCCAGAGAAAAAATTTATGCATTTTGTTTGCCTCCCTCCGCCCTAATTTTAGGTTGCTTCTAATACAAAGCACAGAGATGCAGCTCACTCTTCTTTGAAAAAGCAGAGAATAGCTGGCATTAGGGTCTGATCTATGAGGGACTGTGTTGCCCTTCCTATCAAGAACAGTTCATGTTGGGTTGTGAATGGGTGTTGGGCATTGCTCCTACCAACCGTCTCTGTCAGGCTCCCAAAGGGCCACTGATGATGGGTCAGCCAAGGCTGTGTGTGTAGGGTTCCAAATAGAATCCAAAATTAAATCAGAGTCCAAGGCAAAATATAGCTCAAAGTTCCAATTTATTAAGAAAGCCATGTTGGCATATCTTGGAAAACCTGAATCTGAAAGCTTCCCGGTTTTCCCCACCCAGTTGGAAGTTCAAGCTCTTGCCTCCACACCCACAGGTCCATCATATGGTCCAATCTTCCACTGCCATGCTGGCAGTTCCACCCACCCAGTTCCGGTCAGGTGAAGAGGTGCAAAGACGTTGGCTTTCTAGAAAGAATTTTGTTATGGCTATGTAGCATCCAACTCCATGCAATTCCCCCCTCCCATTTTCCCACAATAGAAAATGCATAGTAGAATAATAGAAAGTGTGGCAGGCCAAAGATCCAAAGAAAAGCTGGCTGCAGGCCTGAAAGGGTGTGTGTGTGTGTGTGTGTGTGTGTGTGTGTGTGTGTGTACACACACATGCATAGCAAGTTGGAGAAGAAAGTACAAAGAGTGCCAAGATCAAGATAAGTTAGTATATTCCTCTGTTCTTCCTTGATCAGCTCTACTTGGAATGTAGCATCCAGTTCTAGTACGACATGTTAGGAAGGGTACTGATGACTCGGAATATGTCAGAGCAGAACAAATGAAAAAAATAACAGGATTGGAACGAAAGGTGACTGAGGATCAATTGGAAAACATATGTGCCCGGAATCTATTAGTATCAACATTTGTACAATTTGTACAGGTGTCCATCAAGTTCCCTGTAAATAGCCTGCTACACTTTCTTCTCCTCCAAAAAGTCAAAATACAAATAAATATCTTGCTTATTGGAGGAGATACACAGAGCCAGCTAGAGATGGGTAAATCTCTATCAGCTATGCTCTCAGTTTGTTCTCTGTTTGCCAGTTGTCCTTTTTTCAACCATAGGTGTATTTCAATATCAATCTGCAAATTCCTCAGAAAATTACCTGCCTGAAAATCTGTGAGGTTTTATGTGTATTTCAGAGGTGGGTTCCTACTAGTTCAGACCAGTTCAGATGAATAGGTAGTAAGTTGGCTGGACAGGTGACCATAGCAGTTCTATTCTGGGTGCCAACATCTTTATTTTCTGTTCTGCACAGAACAATCTTTATTGAAAAAAAATGCATTTCCCCCCTTTTTTAATGGTATGCACATGCCAGTCCCAGAGAGATCCCAGAGATGGGCTGTTTTTCGCAAAAATGGGGGCATACTTGCCTTCCCCAGCCCCCAGAAGCACTCTGCAGATTTCAGCAGGACTGGGGGAAGGCAAAAATGCCTCAATTTTTGCGAAAAACGGCCCATTTTCTACCCATTTTTTGCAAAAACGATGGTGCTTTTCCCTTCCCCCCAGCCCTGCTGAAGCCTGCAGATTGTTTCTGGGAGCCGGGGAGGACAAAAACGTTTTTTTTCTTACTGGGTAGTTTGCAGGCACTCCCTTAGCTCCGGTGAGGCTGGAAGCCTACCCCCCTGTCAAAACTTTTTGCCACTGTTTTGATGGGAATGGCTTGGTGAAAGGGGTCGTGTGACTGAGTGTGTGTGAGTGACGTCAAGTTGGCCATGCCCACTCAGTCACATGCCCTCCATCTAGCCACACCCACAAAACCAGTAGTAAAAATTTTTGAAACCCACCCCTGTTATAAATATGCATAGTTGTAGCTAATTTTCATGATGAATGCATTTTCCCCTTTAAAATATTATGCCTCTGTTCCATTGTATTCTCTAGTCTAGGTGTGTGTGTGTGTGTGTATTTGCTGAACTTCAACAATTTTCTGTGTGTACCTGTATGAATGCATGGAAAATGGTGGAGTTGTGCAAAATACTATTTCCCCAGATACAGTCCATATATGCACTTTTTCATATAGACCTGAATCCAGACTAAGTATGGTATAAGGTTAATTATGAAGGGAGTGATGACATTGCAGCATCTGTCTTACTGAGGATGTAAATGTTACAAGTGTGCTGACATCCTTCAGAAAATAAGATGTCGATATAAGTTCCAGACATAAGAGAGAATGACAGAGAGGGAAGGGAGCTAGTGACAAATCTGACAACGTGTCGTCTCAAAAGGATAGAGTGGTGGTAAAAGATTCAGAAAAAAGGTATCACAGTTTGTGGTTTTTCTCCTTGTCAGCCAGCAGGCGTCACATTTGCTTAGCTTTGACCCTGGATATTGCACAGTCTTTTGTGTCTCACATGAACTTCATACTTTAGTTGTTATAGATCACTTAAAGTAAGAAAGGTAGAAAGAGAGAGAATTAAAGAAAGGTGATACATGCCTGGTTACTATTTTTACAAAAGAGTTTCCAATGGAATGGAATGGAATGGAATGGAATGGAATGGAATAGAATAGAATAGAATAGAATAGAATAGAATAGAATAGAATAGAATAGAATAGAATTCTTTATTGGCCAAGTGTTATTGGACACAAGGAATTTGTGTTTAGTGCATAAGCACTCAGTGTACATGAAAAGGCAAGATACATTCATCGAGAATCATAAGGTACAACACTAAATGATAGTTATAGGGTACAAATAAGCAATCAGGAAACAACCCATATCAATATAAATTGTAAGGATACAAGCAACAAAGTTACAGTCCTGCAATCATAAGTGGGAAGAGATGGGTAATAGGAATGATGAGAAGACTAATAGTAATTGTAATGCACCCTTAGTGAATAGTTTGACAGTGGTAAGGGAATTATTTGTTTAGCAGAGTGAAAAACTTGAAAAAAAACTGTTCTTGTGTCGAGTTGTCTTGGTGTGCAGTGCTCTATAGCGTCGTTTTGAGGGTAGGAGTTGAAACAATTTATGTCCAGGATGCGAGGGGTCTATAAATATTTTCACAGCCCCCTTTTTGACTCGTGCAGTATACAGGTCCCCAATGGAAGTCAGGTTGGTAGTAATTGTTTTTTTCTGCAGTTCTAATTATCCTCTGAATTCTGTGTCTGTCTTATGTGTGTTATGTGTGTGTTGTGTTAGATAATAAGAAAATTGGTAGTGCAAAAAATAGACCGTAGCCGAAAACCAAATCTAATTTTCAGTCTTAATTATTCTCCTAAATTGAGCCTAAAGATACAGAAATCGTTCTTTCTGCAGATAATCTGAAAGTATGCATTTCCTTTTTTTCTCCCAGTACCTAAGCAACAAAAACAGAAACAGCAGTTTCATTTATTATCTCCTGGAGGGCCTGGAGACTAAACCGTATGATGAACGGCTGCAGATTTTGGGTCAGGCTAGTCTAAAGAAAAGAAGAATTAGGGGTGACATGATAGCAGTATTTCAATATTTGAGGGGCTGCCACAAAGAAGAGGGAGTCAAATTATTTTCCAAAGCACCAGAGAGCAAAACAAGAAACAATGGATGATAACTAATCAAGGAGAGAAGAAACCTGGAATTAAGGAGAAACTTCCTGACACTGCGGACAATGAAACAGTGGAACAGCTTGCCTTCAGAAATAGTGGGTGCTCCATCACTGCAGGTTTATAAGAAGAGACTGGACAGTCACTTGTTAGAGATTGTATAAGTTCTCTGCTTGAGCAGGGGGCTGGACTAGAAGGCCTGCATGGCCCCTTCCAGCTCTATTCTATTCTAAATTCTATTCCTCTTTATAAAATACATATTGTACAATAATGGGCAATGGGTTAAATGGTATATTTCAGACTAGCTGCAGCTGCTGATAGTTTATTGGCTAAAGACAGTGTGCTTGGGATCTATAAATTGAGTGCTTGCTTTCATAAAGAAGGAAAGTAACATTAGAGGAAAGACAGCCATATTTTTCCCACTTCTCCAAGATTGCAATTAGAAGATCACAGCAACTTTCTATTGAGCAGTTTTTTCTTTGAAAGCAAGCCTTAGATGTATATTGGCCAACATGAAGGCTTTGCAAGGAAAGACGGCCAAGGAAATAGGAAGGACAGGAACCCATAAAAGAAAGGCTTATAATTCTTTGAGAATAGTTTTGGTTTTCCAAGATATTAGCCCTCTGGGTCTCAAAAGCAGCTTTTGGGGCTCAACAACACCCACTGACAAGCTATTTAACCTTATGAAGGGAATTCCTATCAGTGTCCCATTTTTTTAAAAAAAAAGAGTGATGAGATTGCTCATTTGCTATTCTTCCTTTACTTCCTAATCTACTTGCATGCCTTCTGAGTCTTTGGGACTATCCCCTGCAAATACCTTCCTTAGCCTGCTGCTCTCCAAATGCTCCAGACCTGAATTTCCACAATTCTGTTAACAGGTGCACCAATTTATTCATGATGTCTCTAATTGTTCAGGATCAACTAAACTGTCTCAGTCCGGGTGACATTCATTTTGCCATACACATACTGAAAAACATACAAAGAACCGTGTTTCTGGGCTCTGTGACTCCTTATTAAATTGGTCATGTGTGACATGACCTCTACAGTCATCCATGAGAATGAAAAGGGCCAGTCGTTTCATTGGTTAAGGTGAACTTTTCATAGCAGATTTTATAAAGCAGGGGTGTCAAACTCAAGGCCTGTGGGCCAGATGCGGCCCGCAGGGTGCTTAGATCTGGCCTGCAAAGCCACCCTGGAAACAGTAAAGGACCAGCCCGCAATGCCTCTACCAGCAAAAATGGTACCCGAGGGTTTCTCACTAGGGTTGCTCGCAGTCCGTTTTCGGCTGCAATGGCCTCCTGCAGCCCTCTGCCAATGAAAACAGAGCCTGGGAGAATTGTGTGCGGCCCTCCCGGGCTCCATTTTTGCTGGCAGATGGCTGCAAGATGTCGAGCTGGCCATGCCCACCCTAGCCACACCCACTTGGCTCCCTGAAGTCAAACACAACCCTGATGGGGCCCTCAATGAAATCAAGTTTGATGCCCCTGTTATAAAGAGATAGCCAATTGTCACTTATTTAATTTACTGTACTTGTATTGACAGGGAGGGAGAACATATTGTGTCAAGTGCCAGAAAAACCTGGTTAACCCTTGAACATGAAGGAGGGAAACAATTTATTGTGCTCTCTGCAAGACAATGAAATCCATAAGCTCTATGCTCTAGAGGAAGATCTGATTGACGCTCTCCCATTTCACTTCCTGAATATCATGCTTCTACAGCAGAGCATCAATACATCTGACATGGGGTCAGGATGCCTCTAAACACGAAGAGGTCTCAGAGGCATTGTAGCCAACAGTCCCTGAATTCTCACTTCTTCTCTTGAATTACGTTGCGCCCTGGAACACACCCAGAAAAGACTGTGCATCCTTAAAGATTATTCTCTTCCAAGCTCAGGTTTTGAAGGCATAGAAAGAGAGAAAAAATGGGCCAAGACTTTATTCTCCATAGAACCTAATCCTATCTTCCTTACCGAGTGTGTCTCTGTATGCAAATGCTGTATCTTCCCGGAGCCATTTAACAGGCAAAACCATAAACAGTGGAGTCTTATTTCTCCGCCTGCAGATTCTTCACCAAATTGGTAATTACGGGAACAAACGAGGCTTTGAGACTTGAAGCTTCTTATTCATCAGGAGAAGGTAATGGTTTCCCGCCATCTGCTAGAATATCATCCTCAGTTCATTTCCTCTATTGCACCCTGTCACGGTAATTGCTGCATGTCTCTCTGTATTTATGGCAAATGCATCGAGTGTTAAACAAACACTCATAACATCTATTAAACTTTTTTTTTAAGTTCCCATCTATGTACCAAAGAGATTTTACAAGTGGGGAAAAAGAATTCCGTGAGCTCTGGGAGAGAGTTCACACTATAATAAATGAGAGTCCAGCTTCAAGTGACTAAAGTTTTACTCATAGGTTAAATAAGGAGATTGAGGAAACTCTTTTTTCTCCATTCCCCCCTCTTCTTTATATATTTGCAGAACAGCATAGACAATGAAAAGAAATGCAAATAGAAAAAAAATATGAATTACGAAATAGGAGATACAGATAAATAGGAGAGATAGATCAAGAATTGGACAGAGGAAATGAAATGCTGTGGAAAGCCAACTAAACTAAAATAACCTAAAAGTAAAACATTCCGGTACATCATTAAAGGTAACTTTTTCTGTCCTCCAGCTTCATATCTCTCTGTAGTGAGGTACAAGAGCAGTGAACCACCTAACCAGAAGTTTAGGAAAGTTAGCATGCAGATATTATGTGTTTTCAATCACAGATACATGTTGAGATTATCACTATCTGAGGTAGGAAGAAATAAAATGAAAGGTTTGTAAGGTAGGGACATGTGAATCACCATTTCAAGTAGACTTCTCACCAACATCTATTGAATAGAAGAGAATAGAATAACAGAGTTGGAAGGGACCTTGGAGGTCTTCTAGTCCAACCCCCTGCTCAGGCAGGAAACCCTACATCACCTCAGACAAATGGTTATCCAATATTAAAAACTTCCAGTGTTGAAGCATTCACAACTTCTGGAGGCAAGCTGTTCCACTGATTAATTGTTCTAATATTCAGGAAATTTCTCCTCAGTTCTAAGTTGCTTCTCTCCTTGATTAGTTTCCGCCCATTGCTTCTTGTTCTACCCTCAGGTGCTTTGGAGAATAGTTTGGCTCCCTCTTCTTTGTGGCAACCCCTGAGATATTGGAACACTGCTATCATGTCTCCCCTGGTCCTTCTTTTCATTAAACTAGACATACCCAATTCCTGCAACCGTTCCTCATATGTTAAAACATACTCCCCTAATTATCTTTGTTGCTCTTCTCTGCAGTCTTTCTAGAGTCTCCACATCTTTTTTAAATCGTGGCAACCGAAACTGAATGCAGTATTCCAAGTGCGGCCTTACCAAGGCATTATAAAGTGGTATTAACACTTCACGTGATCTTGATTCTATCCCTCTGTTGATGCAGCCTAGAACTGTGTTGGCTTTTCTGGCAGCTGCTGCACACTGCTGGCTCATATTTAAATGGTTGTCCACTAGGACTCCAAGATCCCTTTCACAGTTACTGCTAATGGACTCAAGAGACTTCACTGTTATTGTCCTAGGCCTTATGCATATGTGGGAGGGTAAGGATTTTAAATGCTGTCAGTTTCCCACAAGGAAACTCAGTGTGGAAGCCAGCAAGAAGTTGGAAGTCACTCCATATAATAACTGCAGATAGAATTGTATTTGCACAAAATTGGAAAATGGGAAAAAATCCCTCAGAGGGAAAGGTAATTAAAAAAATATTAGACTGTGCAGAAATGAACAGATTAACGTTGGCAATTAAAGGGAAGGAAGAATCAGAGTATTCTAAGATATCTTTTTATCACTGGATAGAAAACAAATATAGACAAAAAGAAACAGAAAATTGAATAATTTGGAAAAGAACATAGAATTATAGGGGAGGATTTGAATTTAAAGGCAATGTAAAGGTAAAGGTAAGATAAAAATAGATCTAAAATGATGTACCTGTTAAATATGATGACACAAAGTTTGTACCCAGATGACACACTGTAAGATTAACAATGAAGGAGTGGTTATGGAAAAATAAAAAACAATAAAACCTTTTGGGAAGAAAAGCTGGAAGTCGCTCCGACTCCCACTGCTTTTTTTGCCCACCTGTGATCATTCTGCTTCTCTGATTAAGTAAGAAAATATCTAAAGGAACATGGGGTTGCCTAGTTGAGTATAACACTTTCAAGTTTCGTGGTTCTTTTAGAAATGTAGGTTTCTCTCTCCCCCACCTCACATTCATTTGCATTACTCTGTTGAACACAACACCAACTTTGTTCCCTATTGATTCTCCTGACAGTTTAGGTAACAGCTTTGTTACTTGAGCAATGTGATGCTTTTTCTCCCTTGCCCTGTGGAGACTGCACATTCATCATCAATATGAGATGCCAGAGAGAGATAAGATATCTTCTGAAGGAAATAGCAATTGAAGTTCTCCTGCCTATGCTGACAAATGGCCATGCAGGTCTCCATTCAAGGCCAAGCATGACCATGATATTTTCACATCAGGGTCAGAGTTTCCTGATAGAAAAAAGTTATCACGTCCATATGCATATGCATATGCATATACATATACATATACACATACATACATACATACATACATACATACATACATACATACCAGTCGTGGGTTGCAGGTCGTATGCCCCGGTATGGGCGTACCAGAGCTTGTCTGGAGCACCGGATACTGTTCCAGTACGGTGCTCTGGAGAGCCCACTCGCCCGCTCAAGCTCCTTACTGGTCTTCGGGGCTTCTGCACATGTACATGGCACATACAGTGCCTGCGTGACATTCCGCTGAGCAGCTGGAGTGCCGTGGAGGCGTTAAGACACATATGTGTGCGTCCATGTGGATGCCGACGAGCCCGTTCTAACCGTACCGGTTGGAACAGGATCCAGAACCCACCACTAATACATACATGCATACATACGTATGTAGCTTAGAGATCCACCCATATAACTGATATCAACTAGTTTCATGAAGACCCAGATTGTTGGGGGCAATATTTTATCTCTGTAAACCACTGAGAGAGGGCTGTGAAGTGGTACATAAGTCTAAGTGCTCTTGCTATTTCATGGAGCCATTTATCTTTCCTGAAATTCAGCAGCAAAAGAAACTCCTTGGACATTCTTTTACCAAGAGCACAACTTTACTGAAGATTTCATATGGGTATAGAAGTAGAAAAGCCAGTTCTAACGATTTCACACACAAACAGCATAGGAAAATTTCCTCTTTCTCCTCCTGGATTTCCTATTGTCCAATGTCCACCAGTCATTTAAACTCACTTTGTTTTGGGAACAGTCTGTCTGCCTCGGATGTTCCAAGCTGATGACCTCAAGTGTTGGGTCCATCTCAGACTTCCAGTCAGCTCAGTTGAAATCTGTAGAGGTTCTCAGTCATCCAAATCATGGTTGTCCCAAAGGTGCTTTTTCAGGAGGCAACCGGACTTTCTTGTTTTTTTTCTTTTGAAGATGTTTCACTTCTCATCCAAGACACTTCTTCAACTCTGACAGGATAGTGGGGAATGGAAGGATTTATATTCCTTGAAGACAGCTGGTCATTTACATCCTTTTAGAGGGTCTTTGAAGAACTTGGAGGTTTATCTCTGTCCTCAGGGTCACCTGAGTAGTGTTCCTGGTTCCTGTAGTCTGCAATTTTTCCTTTGGAAATCCATTCCTACTCCCGCACCATTCAAAAGTTGTTCATACCAAATTGTATAGCTAAAGGTCTGTAGAGATTCTCAGTCTTCCAGATCATGGTTGTCCCCAAGGTGCTTTTTCAGGAGGCAACTGGACTTGTTTTTTTTTCTTTTTCTTTTGAAGATATTTCGCTTCTCATCCGAAATGTCTTGAAGTTCAGTTGCCTCCTGAAAAAGCACCTTTGGGACAGTTGGCTCACTTGCATTCCACATTTCCCTCCCAGGCCTGCCTTACATTCCAATGTCTTCCCTCCCCCCCTCCCATTACTATTGTCTGGTTGCGAGCAAGGCTGTATAGTGAAGCAACCATTTCAGATTGACTGGTAACATGCTTAGCTTTTTTTTTTTCAGTCAATAGGCCTACCAGAGCAATCAATCAATATAGAGAGAATGTCTCTGTAAAAGTTTGGAAATGCATTCCCAATCCTCTTTAAATTCACAAATTTTCTTCACCAAATGGCCCATCCAATATGTGGCTGTAATCTATCGTTGTTAATTTGTACTGATTGCATAAACAAAGTTGTGCTAGTCCACAGCAATTAACGTAGTGTAAAACTTGGCAAAGACTCATGACTCATGGCCTTCTACATTTATTGCTGACTGGAAACCTCTTGTAGTCTTTTTGTGTGAAGCAGAAAAAAAATGAATGCATGATTTATGATTTTGAGGACTCAACAAAATATAGACAAAAGAGAGAGTTATGTTGTAGCCATAGAGCAGGGGTGTCCAAACTTGGGAACTTTAAGACTTGTGGACTTCAACTCCCAGCTATGCTGGCTGGGGAATTCTGGGAGTTGAAGTCTACAAGTCTTAAAGTTCTCAAGTTTGGACACCCCTGCCATAGAGCAAGAGTGTCTATGGAGATTCTTAGTCATTCAGGTCATGGTTGTCCCAAAAGTGCTTTTTTTCAAAAGGCAACTGGACTTTCTGGTTTTTCTTTGGAGATGTTTCACTTCTCATCCAAGAAGCTTCTTCAGAGCAAGAGGTAAATTTATAATTTGACTTGTAACTGTACTTATGATGTCACCTAGTTTGGTAATGAAATATCTGCAAGAAAACCATCAAGTTGAGAGAGCACCGAGGCCCCACAATACTTATAATGGCTGTAAAGAAGATCAGAAGCTATTTCTTTCTATCTTTTTTCTTTCCTATTTTCTTTTTCCTTTTTTTGCACGTCGGACTTTTCATATCTTTTGAAACATTTTTTAATAAAATTATACGCAAAAATAATAAAGGGCTTAGTTGCAACCTCTAGAACCTTCTCAATGTTGCCACTGAATTTTGGCATTAATAGATGTGATTGTCCAATAACACTTTCTTATATATTCCTCCATCCTTCTTTCTTCTTCCATCTTTTACATTCCTTTTCTCTCATCATGACAGCTGCCTTGACTATCAGCCCAAATTGTCAGCTCTGTAGGGTAGATTAAAAAATTAATCTAAATGGGTTTAAAATTAGTTTCATTACAACAGGTACCGTTATTGGGTTTTACAAATCTGCATGTTTTTCCCTTTTCCCCCTTTGTGTAAATTAGAGAGGGCCTATCTAAGACATTTTCTCAACTTCGTCTCTTGGACTGAGTTTAAGCTATATTGTTTTGGTAAGGAATCTTCCCATTGCCCTTCAAGTCTATGCCCCTTCCACCTATTTCCTTTTCACTTGCCCATTGTTACCACATTTTCCAGCCACTTATCTTCTATCTCATATCCTGGGTTTTCTTGCCATCTTGTCAAAATATTATTTTATGAAGTCATTTGTTTAGCACCATCCCTGAATTTAAGAAAACAGGTTATTGATTGACCAACTCCTGGTATACTTTGCATACGGTCTGATCTAACTTGGGGCTACCGTGGATTTGCTGCCCACAAACCAATAGACTGGAATTTGCTAAGGTAAGGTTTAGCAAGATTTAGAAGGTATTTGAAAAGAACTGGACAAATTCAAAGATCAAACTATCCATAGCTACTACTTTTAATGCCTGTTTGCTACCTCCTGAGTTGCAGGCTGTGTACATTAAAATATGATGTAATGTGTGAGTGACCTTGGAGAATGAGAGAAAGAGATGCTGCTTAGGAAACAATTGGAAAAGAGAGGCAGGAGTGCCTTGTGGCTTAACACAGAGGTCCTCAAATCCTGGGCTGCGGACAAACAGTGGTCTGCAGTGTGCCAGAAACTGGGCCACTCAAATGAGCGAAGCCCCAACTCGGCATGTGTGGGATGCAGGCAGCGTGGGAAAACATCCCTGTTGCCCAAAAGATTGGAGGCCTCTGGCTTAACAGCCAGAGAAACAAACTTAAGAAGGAGTTACCCTAATGAATAAAAAATTTAAAAGTGGCAGCAGGACGTTTGTCCTTTCAAACTTGCAAGATTATGTTAGTGTAGTCTTACCATAAAGTGGAATTACAATAATACAATAGCAGAGTTGGAAGGGACTTGGAGGTCTTATAGTCCAACCCCTGCCTAGGCAGGAAACCCTATACCATTTCAGACAAATGGCTATCCAACATCTTCTTAAAGACTTCCAGTGTTGGGGCATTCACAACTTCTGGAGGCAAGCTGTTCCACTGATTATTTGTTCTAACTGTCAGGAAATTTCTCCTCAGTTCTAAGTTGCTTCTCTCCTTGATTAGTTTCCACCCATTGCTTCTTGTTCTACGCTCAGGTGCCCTGGAGAATAGTTTGACTCCCTCTTCTTTGTGGCAACCCCTGATATATTGGAACACTGCTATCATGTCTCCCATAGTCCTTCTTTTCATTAAACTAGACATACCCAGTTCCTGCAACCGTTCTTCATATGTTTTATTTTCCAGTCCCCTAATCATCTTTGTTGCTCTTCTTTGCACTCTTTCTAGAGTCTCCACATCTTTTCTACATTGTGGCAACCAAAACTGAATGCAGTATTCCAAGTGTGGTCTTACCAAGGCATTATAAAGTGGTATTAACACTTCATGTGATCTTGATTCTATCCCTCTGTTGATGCAGCCTAGAACTGTAATGGCTTTTTTGGCAGCTGCTGCACATTGCTGGCTCATATTTAAATGGTTGTCCACTAGGACTCCAAGATCCCTTTCACAGTTACTACTGTTGAGCAAGGTACCACCTATACTGTACCTGTGCATTTAGTTTTTATTGCCTAAATGTAGAACCTTACTCTTTTCACCATTGAATTTCATTTTATTAGATAGTGCCCAATGTTCAAGTTTGTCAAGATCCTTGTGTATCTTAAGCCTGTCTTCTGGAGTGTTGGCTGTTCCTGCCAGCTTGGTGTCATCTGCAAATATGATGAGTTCCCCATTTATTCCCTCATCCAAATCATTGATGAAGATGTTGAAGAGTACTGAGCCTAAAACAGAGCCTCGGGGTGCTCCACTGCATACTTCCCTCCATGTAGATGCAGTTCCATTGAGGACTACACGTTGAGTGCGGTTGGTCAGCCAGTTACGAATCCATCTGGTGGTGATGCTGTCCAACCCACATTCTTCTACTTTATCTAGTAGTAGGTTATGGTCTATCTTATCAAATGCCTTACTGAAGTCCAAGTAAACTATATCGATGGCATTCCTCTAGTCTACTAATTTTGTCACTTGGTCAAAGAATGCAATAAGATTAGTCTAGCATGATCTGTTTTTAACAAACCGATGTTGGTTTTTGGCTATCACTTTGTTTGCTTCTAGGTGTTCGCTAATTCTTTGCTTGATTATCTTTTCCAGAATCTTTCCTGGTATTGAGGTCAGGCTGATAGGTCTGTAGTTTCCTGGATCTGTTTTTTCCCCTTTTTTGAAGATGGGAACTGTTTTCCAGTCCTCTGGCAGTTCCCTGGTGCTCCAGGATCTCTGAAAGATATAGTTCAGTGGTTCTGAGATCTCATCTGCCAATTCCTTCAGAACCCTGGGGTGTAATCCATCCGGTCCTGGTGATTTGAACTCATCTAGGGTAGACAGTTGCTCACTTACCATTTTCTTCCCTATTTCAATCTGTGTTCCTAATCTGATTTTTGTGGTGCTGTTTTTGATAGGTTGGACTGTTTTATCCCTTTGTGTAAAGACAGATGCAAAAAATAAGTTAAATAGTTCTGCTTTCTCCCTGTTGCTTGTCACCTTCTTGCCACTTTCTCCCAGCAATGGACCAATTGTTTCTTTAACCTTTTTCTTGTTTTTAACATGTTGGAAGAAGGTTTTTTGTTATCTTTTACTTTTGTGGCAAGCCTTTCTTCATTGTGAGCCTTAGCTTTCTTTACTTCATCTTTACATGCTCGGGTTATTTGCTGATATTCTGCCTTAGTTATGTCCCCCTCTTTCTACTTTTTATACTTAACTTTTTTGTCTTTCAATTTGTCAGAGAGTTCTTTATGCAGCCATGCTGGTTTCTTTTGGGAGCTGTTATTTTTCTTCTTCATTGGTATTGTGCTAGACTGAGCTTTTGCAATCTCATTTTTCAAAATTTCCCAAGCTTCTTGAGTTGTTTTCCCCTTGAGGATTCTCATCCATGCAATTCTTTTCAAGCTCTCATCTAGTTCATCTAGTCCTGTCTCCTGTTCTGTTTTGTCTGGGAGGGCTGACAAATATCACCTGCTCGGAAGCAGCAATGGGAAAAGAAGGTTATTCTCTACTGATGTGTTATGAGATTCCTAAATATATCTGGTTGAACAACATGTGATACAGAAGATAGGCTTGGTAAGTGGTTGGCCTCCTCCCATCTCAGGACTTTCTACATTGTTGCATAAGGAAAATTGGCAACAGAATATTGTTTTGTGAATATTTAATTTGTTTTTATTGAATATTGAAATGAAGAATCAGCTTCAGATATTCAGGCAAAGGCAAAGTAAGAACAGCTGGGGAGACTATTGGCAGTTATTCAACACATAACTTGAAAAAAAAGTTTGCTGTTGTTCTCTGTACTTCCCCTTCTTGACTTACACTTCTACATCCAATTTGTTACCTGTAGGCAAAGCATATGCTCCAGAATTCTACTACGACACTTACAATCCATTGTGGCAGAACAGAGCCCGTGTGTATGCCTACAGCCTAGAATGGACCCAGATGAATCCTGATGCTGTGGACCGCATCCTCACCTACCATCTGGGGATCCGGCAGGTGAGAACTTCAGGTGCTTTTCCAAAGGACCATTTTCTCGCTAACCAATATTACTCTGCTTCTGTCACTTATTTTTCATGGAGGCTTTCAGTCTAGATGGCCGTTAGACAGAAGTATTTTTTGCTGTGGCGTAGAAGAGATGGCTCACTCATCTGTAAAATCAATTCTCACTTGCTAGGATGCAGAACAGAGGTGAGGAACAAAAGGTATTTCCCTTGTTCAGTGAATATGGAGATGCAACAGGCAAGGCACAAATACAGTGCCAACTGCTTACAAAGCCTGCTATTTAGAAACTTTCAACTGAAGTCTGTAAGAAAAAAATTCTCTTTGGCACCCAGTATATTTTGAATGTCCTGATGGTGCAGGGGTGGGTAGCATCCCAAGAGATATTAAGATGTACGTGGAAGGATGCCCAAATGAAGATTTTGTATTAGAAATTGTTTGGCCTCAATAGACAGATTTCATTACTATTCCTGCATTGGATATCTTCCTATTGTTTGGTTAAGAATGGAGGATAATAAGTTACATCTCTTTGTATGGTTGCTAAATCCATAATTAGTTTCTAGTTTCAAGGCAGGCAAAAATTAGAGGCAACCTTGTATTTTGAAATGTCAGTGTCAAGCATAATACTTATTTACAAGAAAATATTTGGATCCTAAGTAGGGACACAGACATTCTTATCTCAGTTCTTTTGAAATGTGCTATTTTATCCAAGAAAGACAAAAAAATAGTTTGGGGCACAAAAGGCAATAGAAGAATATTGTATGGAATTAGGATTACTCTGAGCAATAAGTAGTTTACAATGATCATGCCCCTTATGGTAGCCCAAACATTTGCCTGCTTTTACTCCCAGTTAAAAAGGGGCATAATGCATTAAAATTATTTCTTAAAGTGGCATCCAAATGAGTTTAGTTTATCAACAGAGATCTGTGTTGACTCTCTTTTTCTTCTTCTAGCTTCCAGTCAATGGTGAAGTTTGCACAGAAACAAATGAAACCACCCTAGGTTTTGTCAAAACCCATTACCCACCCTTTATTTGACAGATTGCTTGAATGAAAAAGCTAAATCTTCCACAAGACTGCTTGTGTGATGCAACATTCATTTGCCAATGATACTGCAATCTTTAAAATCTTAGTATGTACCTGACTAATTGGAAGCTGGAAAAGTATAGGGAAGACTAGACTAATTTATTTAATGTCTTATTAGGTTGTTCAAATACAATGATCCCCCAACTACCATGTTTCCCTGAAAATAAGACAGGGTGTTATTTTCTTTTGACCCCTGAAATAAGGGCTTGGCCTTATTTTCGGGGAGGTCTTATTATTTTTGCGGTGCAGGAGGCGGTGAGCGTGGTCACGGCATGGCTGCTGTAGTGTTGCAATATTTCCGGGGAGGTCTTATTTTCGGGGAGGGCTTATCTTAGCACATGCGCTCAAAAGCCTGATTGGGCTTATTATCCAGGGAGGTCTTATTTTCAGGGAAACAGGATAGTGCTCTCCAGCTTTCTTAAGACCACCAATTCAGGAATCCTTACCAACATCTCCAAAGAAAATCTAATAACTGCAGTCCATATACATATCTAAAGAACCATTTTAAGGAAAAATACAGTACACCAAAGCAGCTTAGGACACAGAGCAAAGCACAGGTTTCTTTATAGCCTTGTTTCTTTTAGCAAGTAGCTGTTTTCCCTACACATATCCCACTTTTAGCTAGTCCATATTAAATCCTTTTTATCTCCTAATATATCAGGTTCTTAGGATATGAAGTATGTGACTGGCTTTCCTAATTGCAATTGGATATAATGTGGTTTCTTGGGCCTCAGCTTAGCATGGTTTGCCAACACAGTCATTCATTCTAGTTTCTGAATAACAGTTTAGAAACTACCATATTATGTGAACTCAACCAACTGTTGCTGATTCATAAACAACAATGAAGCAAATCATGATTTAATGTGATATAAAAAATCAAATTAAACCCATCTCAGGATTTTGATGATTCCAGGATGCTCCTATAATGTATACTGTAAAGGCCAATTGTGGGGAAGTAAGGGTAGAAAAAAGGGATGTGGTGGCTCAGTGGCTAAGACACTGAGCTTGTCGATCAGAAAAGTCGGCAGTTCAGTGGTTTGAATCCCTAGGGTTGCATAACGGAGTGAGCTCCTGTTACTTGTCCCAACTTCTGTCAACCTAGCAGTTCGAAAGCATGTAAAAATGCAAGTAGAAAAACAGCGACCACCTTTGGTGGGAAGGTAACAGTGCTCTATGCACCTTCGGCGTTTAGTCATGCTGGCCACATGACCACAGAGACGTCTTCGGACAGCACTGACTTTTCTGCTTTGTAATGGAGATGAGCACTGCCCCCTAGAGTTGGGAATGACTAGCATGTGTGAGGGGAACCTTTACCTTTAAGGGTAGAAGGGTCCATGTTTTTGAGCTTTCCAGATGCATCTGATTGCCTACTATGTGACCCAGAAGAGGTACATCTTTCTCTTTTCTAGTTGTATCTGAAGACATTGCCGTGGTCATGTGGCAAGCATGACTATACATCAAAGTGCATGGAATACTCTTACCTTCCCACCAACGTGGTACCTATTTATTTACTCACACTTGCATTATTTCAAACTGCTAGGTAGGCAGGAGGTGTGACCAGTAGGTTTAATCCAGTAGACTGGATTAAATGGTCCTTTGCCTCATCCATAAAGTTTTGTGTTTCTTTAGTCAGCCTAGAGCTAGATAAACAAAAGGCAAACTGGATGTATAAAATGCCGTTTTGGGATGAGAAGACTGTGTGGTTTGTTAGGCAGAAACTCAAGAGGAGCTGTTCTGTTGTAATTAACTGGATTATAAAGTTTGCATTTGGCTGCCTTTTGAATCTACTTTATCGGCCAGAGCGAGTGTACATGGTAAATGAATCATTCCATATCTAAGGAGCAACATGAATACTTTGATTTCTTTGTGTGGTACCTGTGAGTTCCTTTTTCTATTATGGTGGGACATTCTACATGTTAACTGAAGCTTGTGTTTGAAAAATAGGCCCCCAGGCAAAGCTTACAAGGCATTATCAAACAGCACTCATGAAGATAAGCAGCTTTTGAATGAACTGACATATCCATGATGGGAAGTTGGCTTACCTTGGCTCTCAAGGCAAGCTCAGATCTCAAAGAGCGCAGCAGGATTTTGGGTTCCTTGATATCTGGTATGAAATGGCAGGAAATTTGCAATACTTCAATGTGTGCTTCTTGCTGCTAATGATATCTCTCTTAATGGGGCTTGTTGAAAAGGAGAAGCAAATTGTTTGGTCTTTTAATCAATCCACATAGCAAAAAAAATGAACTAGTGTGTTCTTGTCAGAAGCAGCATTTTCTTCAACAGACAGCTGCAGGGCAGAATAGCCACTGTGAATCTGTGAGATTCACTGAAGCTAGTGATGTGCTCTAAGCATCAAATGATATTGATGGTTCATTTATCCAGAAATCATTGCCTTTGGTTAATATTATCCAGTGCCATAACAACTGGGATTGTTATGATTTTCAGTGAGAGGTTTTGGGTTGGTTAATGAATTAAATTGAAATGCAGTGGTTAGATGATCTGAAGCAATATACAACTTTTACTTAAGCCGAAATTCCATTATCCCTGAGCGAAATGAGGTCCATAACAATGGCTAGACAGTTCCAGTTATGGAGAAAGTGATCTGTCCTCATAAGGTGACAATCCAAACTGGAAGCTTTCCCCTATTCTTTATTCAGATTTCCATGATGTTGTGTTCCAGATGTGAAACTCAAATATCAGAGAGGCAGGGAAAGCCACATGGCAAGTACTACCAGCTAAGGCTCTTTTTTGTCTGCATCTAAATATTAGGGAGAGAGAAATTGGAAGAATAAATACATTCCAGTATGAGTAGAAGGGGATATTTGTAGCTCAGGTTGAACTGTAAGGTCATTGGTACTCTCTGAGCTTGGTTGTTTTCTTGCAGATGTTTTGTTACTCAACTAGATACAATACAATACAATAGTAGAGTTGGAAGAGACCTTGGAGGCCTTCTAGTCCAACCCCCTGCCTAGGCAGGAAACCCTATACCGTTTCAGACAGATGGCTATCCAACATCTTCTTAAAGACTTCCTGTGTTGGGGCATTCACAACTTCTGGAGGCAACTTCTGTTCCACTGATTAATTGTTCTAACTGTCAGGAAGTTTCTCCTCAGTTCTAAGTTGCTTCTCTCCTTGATTAGTTTCCATCCATTTCTTCTTGTTCTACCCTCAGGTGCCTTGGAGAATAGTTTGACTCCCTCTTCTTTGTGGCAACCCCTGAGATATTGGAACACTGCTATCATGTCTCCCCTAGTCCTTCTTTCTCTTAAGCTAGACATACCTAGTTCCTGCAACCGTTCTTCATATGTTTTAGTCTCCAGTCCCCTAATCATCTTTGTTGCTCTTCTCTGCACTCTTTCTAGAGTCTCCACATCTTTTTTACATCGTGGCGACCAGAACTGAATGCAGTATTCCAAGTGTGGCCTTACCAAGGCATTATAAAGTGGTATTAACACTTCATGTGATCTTGATTCTATCCCTCTGTTGATGCAGCCTAGAACTGTGTTGGCTTTTTTGGCAGCTGCTGCACACTGCTGGCTCATATTTAAATGGTTGTCCACTAGGACTCCAAGATCCCTTTCACAGTTACTACTACTGAGCAAGGTATCATCTATACTGCACCTGTGCATTCCGTTTTTGTTGCCTAAATGTAGAACCTTACTCTTTTCACCATTGAATTTCATTTTGTTAGATAGTGCCCAATGTTCAAGTTTGTCAAGATCCTTCTGTATCTTAAGCCATTCTTCTGGAGTGTTGGCTATTCCTGCCAGCTTGGTGTCATCTGCAAATTTGATGAGTTCCCCATTTATTCCAGGGGATAACAATGATGATGTTACTTAGTTGGGTAATAACATGTCTGCAGGAAAACAACCAAGTTCAGAGCGCACCAAGGACTCCACATTCTGATATGGTGGACTATACAAAAGGTGGTTTCTCTCTTATTGGGGTATCATAAACCCAGAAAGGCTTTCATTCTTGAGAATGCTCAACCTCAGACTTTCCATCAGCCACAACCAAGTTGACTTTGCACATTCTTGGCAGAGAAATCTAGCATTAAAAGTGGCTTAGCAGTTAGGAATCAAGAATGTTCTCTTCTGGAGTCCCTTTTTCAGAGAGTTAATCCATGTGTCGGGCATAATGGAATTAATATATTTGCATTGAGTTGTTTATTGTCACATCTTTACTAATTTCCATCTGTAGTCACATCTTCATCAAATCATCACATAGCATCAGCAGTTAATTAAAATTCCGTTGATGAGCCCATTAAAATATGCAACCTTCATTTCAAGGTCTGAAATGTGTCAGCAAGTCAAATTGAGTGTGGGCCAAACAGAATTTGTCTGTGTCATCTGGTTATGAGTCAATGTGATTAGATAACTTGCTTAGCATATCACAAAGGCCAGAATTAATTGTGGTCTGTTTTCAGATCAAAGTGGCAGGTAGGTGTTATCTCTGTTTAAGAGCTTGTAGGACCCTTATCAATCTCTATTATTGCATTAGTATGTAGCCATTTTTTTAAAAAAAAAAACAATCATGTGGTCATAGGACCTGCTGGAAGTGAACTACTACCTAAAGAATGGAATAAATGCTAGGTGGAAGAAAGCTGAGCCACTATTCGTCTGCTCCCAAAAAGGGACAACACTGTCAAATCCCTAAAGTGATACTAAGATGGAATGGAATAATATGGGATAATAGGAATCGTAATATATGTGACTTATGTGATAATGGAGCATGTTAAGAGTTTTGTAAGAGGAAACTTTAGTGAGGAGATTAAGGGTTTGCAAGAGGAAGCTTAATCAAAAGGAAATAACACATAGCCAAACCGCAGACTTGAAGACAGGAAGCTTAGGCAGGAAACGTAGATAGATTTGCCTGTGACCTGCATAGCAACAGGGAGGGAGGCTGTGGGCTGTCAGAAAATGTAACCAATCATGAAATGTCACAAGTATGTACAAAAGTAACTGCATTAGAATCCTTCGGGATTCAGTCTCCTGCTTTCTTGTGTAGCGACTGAATCTTGTGCAATAAACCTTTTCTGTTTGATCCCAGAATTCTGTGTCAGTTCCAATATTCCATAATAATACTGCCATTCAAATGGAGAGAGGGGGAAGCATGGGGATAAGCTGTATTTTTATAACCTTTTTCCAGGCGTCTAAGGGCCCTGCAGTATCCCCACCTTCTTTGAAATGTAATAAGCAGGGAGGGCCATGTGGATTGCTTCAGTTTGCTGAAAGCAGAAGATGATGCTGGGAACGGTTCCTTAGCTGTTTCTCAAGATGGCCTTTACAATAAACATCTTCACACCTGTCGATTGGCTAAACTGGGATTCAAAAGCCCTATTTCTAACTGTATAATTTGGGAGGGAAATTAGAATATGTTTCTCCTGTCTTACTATTACCGTATTTTTTGGAGTATAAGACAAACCTTCCCCCCCCCAAAAAAAGAGGGTGAAAATCTGAGTGTGCCTTATACACTAAATACAGCATTTTTGGCCTTCCGAAACCCCATACCGCACATCTTGTTTTTCACAAAAATAGAGGTGCAGAGGGTGTGGGAGGCCTGTAGAGTGCTCCTGGGGGCTGGGGAGGGCAAAAACAAGTGAAAAATGGTCCCGGTTTTCACAAAGGGCTGTCTTTGCCCTCCCCAGCCCCCAGGAGCGCTCTACAAGCCTCCCACACCCTTCGCACACCCCTTTTTTTGCAAAAAACAAAACAAAAACCAACCCTGGGCCTGTTTTCGCGAAAAACGAGCCTGTTTTTCGCCTCCCACTCTCCCCACCCCATCACATTTTTGCCCTCCATGGACCCAAGGAACACTTTACAAGCCTCTCAAACTGTCTGCATGCCCCCCTTTTCACAAAAAAACAAACGGGGCGTGCAGAGGGTTTGGGAGGCCTGCAGAGTGCTCCTGGGGGCCGGGGAGGGCAAAACTTTTTTAAAAATTTACCTCTTCAAAATCTTGGTGCGCCTTATACTCTGAAAAATACGGTACTTCTTCTCAATAAAAGGTTCCTTTTGAAATACCACGATTCAAGAGCCTATAGTTTCTTCAGAAAGGAGGAGAGGCAGGTCCTGACAGCCACTTACTTTCTCAAATATATAAGATGATGAAGTCTTTTTTCTTTTAACTTTTCCAAAGCCTAATTTATAGTAGGCTCTTTGAAGGAGAGAGACTTCCCCCTCCCCACAGCTTTCCCGGACGACTTTTGTGACATTGCACAGTGAAGTGGCAGTTCCAAAAAGTGGCAGAAAATCAGACTCTTCTTCAGTACCTGCCAGGTCTTTAAGTCAAGTCCCCGCCGTGACGGCCTAGGGAGCTGCATGACAAACGGTAGGCAGAGTGTGATTTCATTTTCTTCCACTTCACATTGCAACCCTTCTTGATTTCAAAGGTGGCTTTATTGCTGCAATATCTTCCAGAATCAAGGTGTTAATTAGACGCTTTTTCCTGTTAACACCTGCTGAGCATTTTATGAAAGATAGTTTGCCCTGTGATGTGTTCAAGATGTCTCTAATTGCAGACATATTTGAGGGGGAAAAATCAGCTTCCCCCCTCCCTTTCTACCTTCCCTACTGATCGAAACCAGAAAAATAAGAGGATGTGTGCTAAATGATAGCAGCTTGATCTGTTTATAGGAAAGGATTTCTCTTGCTCCGTGACTGCAAGCATCTCCGAAGTCTTGCGCAAAATGTTAAGCTTGAGAGATATAAGATAACTTTTATTGTAATTTTTTTTGTACTGTGAGAACACCGGCCCACATTAAAAATGTTGCCTACTCTCAAGAGAAAGTATATTTCTATCCAAACACTTACATAACACACATACATACATGATATATACATACATAAATATATACCTGCTACACACACACACCACACACACACCTTCTTTTAATGACCCCATAATCCCTTGTGGGGTGGAGTCTGGGTAACTGAATGGAGCTAGCAGAGTGTTTACTGGCCAGATGCCCTCCCTGTCACCAATCCGGAGTTTTGTTCAGCAGATATATATTCTCTTTGTGCCCAGAGAGAGAAATATATGTCTCTACTTTGGATTGAACTCACAGCCTTCTGATTGTGAGGTAAGATCTCTTCTCCCTCCCTCCCCCCCTCCCCCCCCTCTCTCTCTCTCACACACACACACACATGTTGATGCTATATGGAACAAAACTGACCAAATAAATGTTCTGCTTTGGATACCACAAAGCTTCCTCCCAGAATATAACAAGGAAAACAAGACATGAACAGGTTGTGTAGCATAGCATCCCAGACAATCCTGTGGATTCTGCTCAAGCATCGCTTATGTGCCATGTCCTGGATAGAAGAAAGTGAACTACCAATGATCTTTTCTGCCATCCTCACCACTCTCTGCATTGCCTTCCTGTCTGAAGCAGTAATATTTCCAAACCAGACAATACTGCAATATGACAGGATGCTCTTGATCATCCCTCTGTAGAAAGTGGTAAGGAAGGTTTTCTCATGCGACACAAAAAATACAGGCACTGCTGTACTCGCTCCACCAGTTTGCAGTGATCATCTATTAATGATTATACCCTCCATGTACAAAGAATTATGTTTGTTTTGTATGCTTTTTCTCTGGGGAAAAAGGATCAAGAGCTGTATTGCCAGATACCTTTCACTGGGATAGAGTTCCATGGAATGGAATGGAACAATAGGGGTGCATAAAACTGCACAGCTTTAAGGATTTTTGCAAGATTCTCCACAATTTTACTTTCTTCTCTATTTGGAGATACAGGTTGCTAGCTCTACCTCACACCATGGCGCTCATGCATTAGGAAATTTGCATTCTCCAAAAGCAGATCCCTACAACTCCCAAGAAGGCTGTATGAGGTGAAACAGCATATGAGGCCACAAACAAGACTTTTTTAATGTGCAGAAATATTCAATGAGTGAATTTCAAGTTTCAATTTCTAATTCAATTGAATGAATTAAATTTGTTGATTGTGGATTTGCTTTTCTGGTAAAGATGAAAATGAAATGCTAATGCTAATTTCTCAATGGTTTGGAATTAGCCGTAGAAAGTGTAGGATTGTCCTGTCTTTCATGATATTTTACAATAATTTATTCAGCAATCTGCAGCTTATCTGGAGTCCCACTTTAATTTAAACAAAAGAAGATTTTAAAAAAGATTTCGAAGTATAATAGCTCTCCCTTTCACTTTTAATATCTTAACTAAACTTCAAAACATTACCAATAAAAGCTTAAATTCTCAAAGAATAACAATAAAAGCTTAAATTCTCAAGAAATAATAATAACAAGCTTCTTATAAAAAAAAACCCTTTTCATATACTGAATATGGGTTTGTGATGACAAGATGGCTGTCTCTTGGTACTAAGAAAGCATCTTATCATTGGTTTCTTTCTGAATTTTTCTTTACTTTATAAAAAACAGAGAAAGTAAGGCCAGTAAGATGCCTTGAAGACCATCTAATATAGTGATTCTCAACCGTATCATCTTTAAAACACATGGACTTTAACTCCCAAAAATTCTCCAGCCAACATGGTGGATGGCGAATTCTGAGAGTTGTATGCCACATGTCTTGAATTGTATTAACCAGTGCTGATCCTTTGTTGGTCTTTCAAGATCAGTTAAGGTCAACTCAGTGCTATCATCTAATGCTAATGGAACAGCATTGGGATTAAAGAACTCTATGTAACATTCACCTGCATTGTCTTATTCAACCATTACAGACATAACTACAAGTGGAGAGTTTAATTTCCACTTCATTTGTCAATCACCAAAAACAATCCTTTCAAAATACCTTTCTCTTTACTTTTTTTTTTTCTAAATCCTGTTTGTTATAGTATAGTAGTACCTTAAAGATTGAAGAGGAATTTGGGTCTCAACTGAATTTGTTTTCTGCATATTGGAATCATGGTATTTTAAAGTATCATTTTCTTCCATTTCAGTTATTATGAACGAAACCTTCAGGAACATTAACTTATTTATTCACATTTTTTCCTTGTTGTTCTCTTTCTCTTAGTTGGTTATGTTTAAAACTAAAGCCTCTCTTGAGATAAATTTAAGCTCTGATGCTGTCCACCTAGTTTTCTTAATAACAGTATGGAATAGTTTGCCATTACTTTTTTAAAGGTTTTTTTTTTTACTTTCTAATCTAGTTTATAGCCCTGAAATTTCCCAGGAGTCTCCATCTAAGTACACACTGGTTCATACCCTACTTAGTTGTTTTTCTTAATCAGTTATAGCCAGGTAGATATTACTATCTATTGGGACTGTCTTTGCTCATATGTATCTATTTAAAAATTCATTGCATTTCTTATGTCTGATATAGGAGCAGTGTTTAGACCCCCTTATCAATTCACTATATATAGTCCATTCAGAGTTTAATTTGCTGTTTTCAGAAGGAATGGTGAAGATATGCTTGAGGATGCACTGTTCCTGGCATTTGCATCTGAAATGGCATTTGCATAATTGTATCATCAAGGACATAGTTATTTTGACACCATTGCTATTGACTGTAGATACTACTAGGTATCTACAGCTAGAAAATGTTTTTCCGATATATTTTTGTCCATTGGTGAGCTTGGCCAATTTGATATTTCCACTCTTTTCAAATGTGTCCAAATTCTTTTTTAAAAAAATTGCTATGCCTTGGTAATTTTTCCATTTGTTTTCCTTTGTCAGCAAGCTTTGTTCCTTTCTTTGTTTTCCTGAAAGTGTAAAGGGCCTCTCATCAATTACTCTGTTCATTTATGTCAGCACTTTATTCAAATATTTTTGCTATCAAAAGGAGCCAGGGTCACCCAACTGGCAATCAATCTTGGCTTCTGCAAACAGTCCTTTAGACAGTTGTGTGATTCCTGCTTTTTTCTACATATGCACAGTGTGAATTCTTAGTATTGTTCTTTTTTCCCCTCCAATCATGGTGGCTTTAAGGTTGTAAAACTATTCCACCAGCAATTCCTTTGCGAGTGGACCTGATTTTCTATCCTAGAAAAAAGGATAAATGCTGGCAACACACAAAGTCCAACCAGCAGCCACACTTTCTTTAAGAAAAAGAAAAGGGGGGGGGGAGAATCCACAGACGGCTACATTTTCTTTCAAATTGAACTTTTTAATATTTTTAATTTTTAACAGCCCTGGGTTCTTGCAGATGAAATAATTCTTCTGTAGAATGACCAGATCTTCACATGATTCTATTCCACCTTAGATCACTTACCTGCCTCTGCTTCTCTAGCAGTTCTTTTCTCAGGTTTAAAAATTCTGGGGAGAAAAAACAAGAGACCAGACTAGAAAACCTAGAAATAAAACAAAGCAGATATTGAGGAGAAATAATTTCAGTTAAAAAAATGGTCTAAAAGACACTAGGGTAAGGTGACCAGATGTCCCACTTTTGGCGGGACAGTCCTGATTTTTAATAATTTGTCCCGCATCCCGCGGCGTTTTTAAAAAGTCCCGATTTTTGGTAAGGAGTGCAGCCCTACACGTGGCAAGAAAACACCGCGCAGCAGTTTGCAACTGCCATGCAGTGATTTCTACTGTCACAGGCTCCGGAAGCTGGGGAGGTCCTTTGCAGGCGGTTAGAACTGGCTGCCTGCAAAGGACCTCCCTGGACTTGTTTTGATGAGCGCGAGGTGACTGACGGTAGTTTGCGCCGGCTGCACCCGCTCAAACTATTGTCAGTTGTCCCGTGTTCAGCAAAGCAAGCCTGGGGAGGTCCTTTGTGGGCAGTCAGTCCTAGCCGCTTGTGCCTGGCGCTGCGGCTGAAGTGAACCCCCAAGCCCCCCGCCACCACTAGAATAACTGTTGCTGCCTCCTCCTCCTCCTCCTCCTCCTCCTCCTCCTCCTCCAGCACGACCACATTTGCTGCCCGGCGCTGCGGCTGTGGTGAAGCTGCCAAAGTTCCAGCTGGCGCCCCTGCCTATGGCAGCGGCGCCTCCCCCTCCGCTCAGAGCACCTGAGCTGGGCCCCATGTTACCCCTGCCCTCTCCTCCGCCGCCATGCTTTTGAGGAGCCATGAGGCCACGGGAGCCAGTAGGAAGGCGGCGGAGGGGGCGGGAGCAGGAAAAAAATGCCTCATGGCTTCTCAAAAACACAGCGGAGGAGGAGGAGGCGGCAGGGGTAATGCGGGGCCCAGCTCAGGTGCTCCGAGCGGAGGGGGTGGCACTGCCACCGCTGCCACGGGCAGAGGCGCCAATGGGAGCTTTGGCAGCTTCACCTCAGCCGCAGCGCCGGACAGCAAATGTGGTGGTGCTGTTGGAGGAGGAGGAGGAGGAGGAGGAGGAGGCGGCGGCAGCAGTTATTCTGATGGCGGCGGGGCTTGTCGGCATCTTCAGCGGCAGCCCTGCCCCCGTGAAAAAAAACTGAAGATTGAGCAGATCCACGCAGATGATGTCACCGCAACATGACTGGAGGAGGAATTCTGGGAGTTGAAGTCCACAAGTCTTAAAGCTGTCAGGTTTGAAGACCCCTGGCATTTTTTTTCCCTAAAGGGTTAGGGGTGCAAGGATATAGACCAAATTTTTAATCAAGAGCCCCCCCCTCCCCCGGTCAATGGTGTCCCGCTTTACCAATGTTAAAATCTGGTCACCTTACGCTAGGGTGAAATCTAGAATTTCTTGTATGCAAAGCGGGTCAAAGTATTAAAACCTAAGGTTTTACAGGAATTTGTTGTTTAAACCAGTGTTTTTCAACCTTAGCATCTTAGCATTTTTAAGATATGTGAGCTCCAACTCCCAGAACTCCCCAGCCATCATGTTGCCTCGATATCTACCAAAACAAGTCTGGACGAAAGTGCAGATACTATCATTTGTTTTATTTTATTTATGTATTTCTACATTTCAACTTTCAACACATTAACTCTGAGGAGTTAAGATGAATCTAAACTGGTGTATGATTTCCCGCAGTGCATTCATATGTACTGTCTCTGGTGTACAGGGAATAAATGTACATTTAACCAAGTCTTTCTCTGTATCCCTTTCCCAAAATCCTTACTCTCATCATATAGTATGGGACAGCTGTGGAACAATGGTTTCTCTTAAAATCAAGGCAGATTACTACCTAAACAATAATGAACCATGCCCCTCCAGGCACATTCAGTACATCATTGGGAATTACTGTTGCAATTTATTTTTATTAATGTTTTAAATTAGAAATTATGTCTAGTAATTGTCATTGAAATTCTGAAGGCCAGCCATTGTCATTAAACTATTTCTCAGCTTCTTACTCAGATAAATTCCGGCACTGATCTGTTTTGATCTATAGAAACAAAAATCTTTTTTTGTAAGTCACGAGGAGACCATAGGTGGGCTTCTACTGGTTTGGCCTGGATCGGGCAAACCAGTAGTGGCGCCTGTGGGAGGCTCTACCTACCCACCCAGATGCTTCTGTGCATGCGTAGAAGTGTCACACATACATGTGAGCAAACCGGTAGTAAAAAAAATGGAAACCCACCAGTGGAGAAGACAGTTTACAAGCTACATATAGCCACTAACTCTTTCTTAAGGTTTTAAAAAAGAAAAGATCCCCTCCCTATTGAAATCTCTGACCAATGAGTACGGTAAATGGTGAAAATTAAAACAGAAAGGCATATTAAAAAGAATGTTAAACAGGGTGCTGTCCCATCCACCGAGAATGGGAAGTGTCATCAAGGGAACATTTTGGAAAGTGAGCAGAAGATCATGAAAGCAGCAGAAATATGTAATGTCATGTAGAAAAGGAATTATTTGAATCTGCACAATCTCCAAGAGACATATAGAAATGGAAAAAGAGGCAAGGACTGTTTGATCTGCAAAATTGTTCCTAAGTACGTGCCATGCCTGTGGTTGTGGTCCTCCTAAGGCTGGACCTAAGGCTTGTGGTCCAGCCTTAGGAGGACCACAACTACACCTGCACCAGCTACAAACGGACTGCATTCCTGGCAGAGTAAGAGGAGTGTATTGAGGCCTGTTGAGCTACATTTAGACTTTGATATTTAATCAATTTATATGACTGCTTATCTGAAAGACATGATTCTGGGCAGATCACAGTATTAAAAGAAGTAAAACAAATACATGCTATATACCAAAAAAAAAACCATAACTACTGGGGTGGGGGTGGGAATAATAAAAGACAACTATTAATCATTATCTTTCCTGAGGACTTTCTGGACAAAAAAAAGCATGTTTCAAAAAAAAAAAAACAATCCAGAACTGGCCCAAGTTCATCCCCAACCTCCTCATCGCTCGAGTCTGCTGATAGCTCTTCTGGCAGCTGGTGTGACACAATAGATATTACCATAAAGAAAAAAGCAGCCTTGGAGGAATATGGATATAACTCAGAGGATCAAGAGAACCAGGAGAGGATCACCTGCTTATCTGAACAATCTGACTGCAGAGAGCTGAACAATCATTTTCAGACACTTTACTATAGACTTGTAGAGAAGGACTTTCACCCAGCGTCCCAGTAACAGGAAGGAGAAAATCAAATTTTCCCTGAAATAACCAATTCAGTGACTCTCGCCAAAAGGAAAAGGCATGTGATGGGCGACTCACTGCTCAGAAGAACAGAGTTGGGAATCTGCAAACCAGACATGTTATCAAAGGAAATACATTGTCTTCTAGATGTGAAGATCCAAGATGTGACTGAGAGGCTGATCAGAGTAGTCAGTCTTTCTATTGATTTTTCTTCATACTGATCACTATCCCTTTCTTCTGTTTCATGTTGCAACAAATTACACTGCCAGAAAGAGCTGGGAAGAATATCTAAAGACTTAGAGGAGCTGCGTAGAAAGGGAAAAGCTTTAAGAGCACAGGTGGTGTTTTTTCTCCATACTTCCAGTAGAGGGTTCTGGAGGAGAATTGCTTGTTTAAGAGATGGTATTGTTCAGAAAACTGGAATTCCTCAATAACCATCTTCACTACCTATGGGAAGGGATTCTGGCAAGAGATGAAATGCCTTTCACAAAGGCTGAATAGAATGTCTTTAGAAGACATCTTGCTAAGGTCATCTAGAGGGCTTTAAACTAAAAATGATGTGGGGTGAGAAATCATCTAGAATGACACATCCCCAAAAAACCAAATCCATAGCTGCTGGAAAAAATCATAAAGGCAACCATTAATCATTATCTTCCCTGAGATGTGTCTGGAAAAAGTAGAAGCATGTTTTTAAAAAATATAATATGAAGTAAGATATTGTCACCAGGGGTGGGTTCCAGCTTCTGCTATTGCCGGTTCGCTCAGGGATGTGCTTCGGGCACGTGCTTAATGCATGCTATGTGTGCATGCGCAGTAGTAAAAAAATGCTTCTGCACATACGTAGAAGAAAAAACAAGATGGCGGCGCCTACAGCGCCCACCAATAGAACCGGTTCAGGGACTTGACAGCCCAAGTTACTACCTACTCGGCTGAACCGGTCCGAACCAAATGTTAGTGTTCCACATATCATGCAGAATTAAATCAGAGTCCAAAGCAGAGCTATCCTTAAAGTTCCAATTTAATAAGACAGACACGTTGGCACAAACTGTGGAAATCCCAAATCTAAAAGCTTCCTGGGAACTTTCCACCCAGTTGAAAGTTCATGATCTTATCCCCACACCCATAAATGCATCACATGGTCCAATCTTCTTCTTCCACGCTGGCATCTCCACCCCGCTGGTTCCGGTCAGGTGTCGAGGTGCAGAGACAAAAGATGACCTTGGACTTCTAGAAAGGAATGACAACAACACATTCCACAATTCTACTCCTTTCTATTTCCCCTCCCAATTACTACACTAATGAAACAGCATAATGAAATAATAGAGAGTGTGGCAGGTGAAAGATTCTAAAAGGTATATAACTGCAGGCCTGACACCGGTAGGAACTCACCTCTGATTGTCACAGAGAAAACTGAAGCCTTAGGGAAAATATGGAACATGAAGACCAAGGAATAAACCTTACAACAAGGAAAAGGTATAGCATAGAAAATGGTATACTTGTATAACATTATGCAGAATATGAGTAACAAACAAGAAGAATGTAAATTCATAGTACAGAATCCCAAATATGATATTGTGACTATAAGTGAAACTTAGTGGGATGGATCTCATGACTGGAATATAGTACTGGAAGGATACAATTTGTTCAAAAGAAACAGATCCAATAAAATGGAGGAGGGGAATATATAAAATATATTGCAATATATAAAAAGAATGACTACACCTTTATGGAAATTAATGACCACAAGGAAGAACATGTCTGGTGAGTATTAAGGGAAAAAGAAACAAAAATGAAATTGTTATGGGTACACAATACAGGCCACCCAGATATAGGTAGTGTTTGCAAACCAGATGGCCAAAATGTCTAGGAAATACAACACAGATAGATTCACAGCTGGCTGAATAACCATATCCAATGTATGGTCATTAATTATCTATGTACACATGAGGAGAAGTAGGCTGTGGAGTACCTCAGGGTTCTTACCTGGGCCCTGTACAGGTCAACATATTTATATAAATGACTTTGATGACAGGAAAGAAGTTATGCTTATAAAATTTATGAAAGACTAAATATCCAGATACAGGCTTAAATTTCAAAAAGATATTGATAGTCTTGATGTTGTCCAAAAAAATGTTACTCGGTGGTGAGAAATGTTAAGGTTCTGCTCTGAAGAAAAAAACAGGTGTGGTAATATAAGATAGCTGGTATCTGATTTAGACAGAATACTTGCAAGAAGAAACTGGGCGTCTTGGTAGACCACAGATAAAGTATGAACCAGCAATGTGCCACAGATGCCAAAGAGTCAATGAAGTTTTGAGCTGCGTCAGTAGAAGCATAGTGCCAAGATTACAGTAAATGACAGTATCTGTCAGCCATCCCATTGGCAAATGCCGCAAAAGAAACTCCTGGGACTTTATTTTACCAAGCACATAACTTTATTGATATATAGATAAGCATAGTAGAAAACAAAGCCAGTTCTGTCTTTTTGGCGTGAAAAGCTGCAAGTTAAAATCCCCCCTTTTCCCCCTGGGCCACCCATTGTCCAGTGTCCACCAATCCAATGCAATGTCTTTTGTTTTGGGAAACAGTCTGCTCGGCTCAGAAGACTCTCATTGTCTGATCTTGAGTTATCGAGCTTCTCTCAGGCTACAAATGGTGCCCATGAATTCTTCAATTCCCTCCCAGCTACCCATACCTTTCATTCATTCCTCCTCCCTCCCTGGGTTTCTGTTGTCTGGCTGCGAGCAAAAGCGCAGAGCGACTCGGCCTTGACAGTATCACTCTATGCTACAGTCGTCAGACTAGACCTGTAATGTTATGTCTAGATGTCATTGCACCAGTTTTAAAAAGTGTTTCAGCATGGAAAGAGTATAGAGGAGTGACAAAATGCGGAGGGGCTTGGAAAGCAAATTTGACAAACAACAGTTAAAGGAACGTTGTATGTTTAGCCTAAAGAAGAGAAGGCTTATGGGAGACATAATAGCAATCTTCCATATATATTTTTTGAATATGTGTTTTATTGGTACATTTTTTTTTCATTAAAAACATAAAAAAAACCATGTCTATCTGAACAGCGTGTTGTCTGGGCACAATTAATTTTGAGTAGAGGTACAACAATAACCATAATCATCCTAGTAAACTTAATAAACAATGTTAATCATAAAATAATAAAACAATTAGTTTGTCCATCTTGTAATATTTACACCAGGTTCGTATTATCATATATGGTGGACATGCCCAAAGGTGAAAAAATATTGGAGTAAAATACATACTTGGTTAGAAAAAAGTGATAAAACAACACATAGATTTGCAATCTTCCAATATTTGAAGGGTTGTAACAGGAAAGAGGGTGTGGATTTATTCCCCAGAGCACCCATAAGTTAAGAGGGGGCGGGAAACAATAGGTGGAAGCTTTACAGTGAGAGATCCAAGTTTGAAATAAGGCAAAATTTCTGACTGTAAGATCTGCTAAGCAGTGAAACAGACTGAAGTTGCTCTTGTTGTTTTTTCCTGGAAATATTCAAATTGCCTCTAATAGATATTGCTTATTATGTCATCTTGTTTTTTTAACATTAAACTAATAAGTTGTCTGTTGATGATTGGTTGTTATAAGCACTTTGAGAGCAAAAAAAAAAGGCTCTACTCAGTTAGGCAATGCTATTCTGCTTACTGTGATGTGATGCTTATTAATTCTGGGATTGGTGGGGCTTTTATTAGTTAAATTGGGCAAATAGTGACACTATTCTTCAATTTGTGATGTTGATAACTGCAAGCCCCATGCTATTTTGCTTTTAAAGTGTCTTCCATTAAGATTTGTTGATCCAGTAATGTTCTTTTTACTTAGAAATGAGGAAGTCTTAGATCTATGAAGTCCTGCTAGAAGCTGTAGATAATAAATATATGCTCTATTCTAGAGTTGGTAGAGCCTATCAGATACTGCTGAATTGTACGTCTCAGCATCTCTGATAGTTAGCTATGCTAGCTATGATTGATAGAAGTTCAATAACATCTCAGAGTCAAAGGTTTCAAGCCCCTTGTTCTGTGAATAAAGAATTTTATTACCTCACACAACTAAAATAGCATCATCCAAGGAGAAAAAAGGAAAATACCAGCAATTTCAGTAAAAATTGTAGATTTACAAAGGCTTTAAAAAAAATGTTCAATCCTGAAAAGAGGTATTCACAAGAACTTTGTAAGCTAATTATTTATTGATTTAATTAGTTTTACACTCTGTTTCTTCTAGGAGTTCAAGGTAGCTTTACATGAGGTTCTCCCACTCACTTTATTCATAGAATAAATTTGTGACGTAGTCTGAGTGGAGAGAAAATACCTGGCCCAAAATCATCTAATGTTCTCATGGCTGTGGGTGTATTTGAACCTGAATATCACCAGTTCTAATCCATCGTCTTTACTACGGCAGTACAATGGCTCTCCGGAATAAGAGCAATAACATTTAATTCTGTAATAATTTATGTTTAGGTAGCACATATGTGATCTAACTACCAACTTTGCATCATCAAACATCAGCATCAGCACTTCCCTAAGGTTCAGTCAGTTTTAAACTGGACACATTAGGGGATTTTGCTATGGGGTTGGCATTGGTGTCCACAGTAGGCCTGAACAATGAGACAAATTGATTTACCAGAAAGCATAGTAATGAAATTGCTTTCTACTACTGTCTTCACCCTCCCCCAAAGTCACTCCCAGGCCTGTACAAGGCCATCCTGCTTTGCCTCATAAAGCCCTGTCTGCTGTTGTAGTAAAGAGAACCATCTCATCAGGTGCAAAAGCAATGTATTTAACCTGGTTGAAATACTTCACATCATTCCAATGCCTCACCTGACCGATCATTCCAGTTGCCAAAAAATGTCTCTTTCTGGCTTTTCCTTTCTGGTATGCATATGTACGCTGAAAGCTGTTTGACCACAGGATGTCTATGCAGATTCTCAGTCATCCAGGTCATAGTTGTCTCAAAGGTGCTTTTTCAACTGGACTTTCTGGTTTCTCTTTCAAGACATTTCGCTTCTCATCCAAGAAGATTCTTCAGCTCTGACTGTATGGTGGTGAATAGAAGGATTTATACTTTTTGCAGGATAGCAGGTCATTTGCATTATTTTAGAGAGTCGTTGAGGCCACCTGGAGGATTATCTGTCATCAGGGTCGCCTGAGTGGTGCAAATGGGTATGGAGCCTTTTTGGAACTGTTGAAAGGACTGTTTTGTAGACTGGATGTTGTAGACTGTGTTGTAGATGATGGCATATCCCTCCCTCTCTGTTGAGAGATGGGTGTTCAGTTTTAACATAGATAGCCTCTTTGACCCATCTTTCAAGCTAGTGGTCCTCGGTCTAAAATGTGGACTTGGCTGTCTTCAAAAGAGTGACCAGCTTTGTCTTTTAAATGCAGCTGGGCTGCTGAATCTTGTCTTGATGGATTTGGTCACAGGAATTGCTAGAGGAGAGAGGGTCACAAAATATCACATCAGCTTAATTTAGTTAGACTGTTTAGATCTTTAGATATCTAAGCTTAGTTAGATATGTAGGTAGGTTGGTAGATGGATGGGTGTGCACATATGCTAGAGGTGGTATTCAGCATGTTCTGAGCAGTTCTAGAGAACTACTAGCAGAAATTTTGAGTAGTTCGGAGAACCGGTAAATACCACCATTGACTGGCCCCGCCCCCATCTATTCTCTGCCTCCCGAGTCCCAGCTGATCAGTAGGAAATGGGGATTTTGCAGTATCCTTTCCCTGCCACGCCCACCAAGCCACACTCACCAAGCCATGCCACGCCCACCAAGCCATTCCCACAGAACCGGTAGTAAAAAAAATTAAATCCCACCACTGACATATGCATTCATGTGTGCATGCCCAAAGCACATCAAGATTTATGTTTTCCTCAAACAATTGTCAAACCAAAATTTGGCCCAGCCTGTACTTTCTAACACCCAAATGACCATTGACATTTTTTGTAGTTTTAAGACAAGCAGGTGCACTTTCAAAACAAGCATCAAATGGGGAAGCCTAGCAACAACGATTATGGTGAAACCCCTATAGTGCTTATTCTTGATCTCTGAATGATGATGAAGACAGTCTCTAGAAATAGGATCCTGATACTCTCTATGGCAGGCAGAAATTACACATGAAATGGGGTGAATCAAAAATCCCAGCGGTGAGAAAAAGAGATGGCCCAAGAGTTGCAATATTTCAGAGAGAAAAAAACAATGTTGCTCTGGCTTCAAGAGGAACCTCAGCAGAGCCGTCAAAAATTAACTCCGCTTTCAAAATCAGCCAAGAGATTGTGAACTGTTTTTAAACAGGCATGGTGTCATCTGCAAAGAAACAGGCTGCCAAAGACTCTTATATTATATGCAGCCACCTAAACCACTGTCAGTTTAATCCCTCCTTAGCCTCTCATGAATGCCTCCAATTATTATTATTATTATTATTTTTTGGCTTTTGAGAAAGAAAGCTGCAGCCCTCCCAATTTCCTCACTGCAACTGTTTCACTTCCACTTAGCGTGTTTTGTAAAAGCAATACAAACAGCAGACATAGATCGTGGCCTTTTTGGGCCCGTTGGTATTGTTAATTAACTGGCACCTTGACATCCAGGTTTGGCTGGAAGTGTTCGTCCTATTCCATTAGCTTAAACAAGATGTTTCGGGACCAAAGAGGTTTTCTGCATGTGAAATCAGTCTCCAAACACATACAAATTATTGGTTAGGCTATTATTCTGGGTAGTGCTGAAGGGATATCATTGTTGTGATCCATTGTCTGCCCGTAGCTACTCTAGAGCTATGGTAACATATCGAGCTGCTCAACCCCCCATGCAGATACATCAATCAATCAATCAATCAATCAAACTTTTATTTATAAACCACACCCTTTCCTAAACAGGACTCGGGGTGGTGTACAGTCATTATTAAAAACCATATACATATCAAAATAGAATACATATACATAAACTTAGACATAGACGGAGGAGGTAGAAAATATACTGTACCATATTTAATATATACTGTATATTGTACCATATACTGTATACTGTACCATATTTAATTAAAATACAAATAAGATTAGGGGTAAGATTAGGGCCCAAATAAGACAGGGGTCAAATGCTACCAGTTTGCCCGAACCAGTAGTAAAAAAAAATGCTACCAGTTCAGGCAAAACGGTATTTCTGACGATCAGCTGTGACACGTGATTTATATTAGCTAGAAAACAGGATTTCCTGCTTTCTAGCTAATCTAAATTGTGTGGCACAGTGGATCCTCTCCCCCCTAAGTAGTTGTTCTACTTACCTTTGCAGGTACACTCGGTAAAAGGTTCCACCTACCCATCTGGATGTCATCACATCCAGTTTTGACGTTCTGTGCATGTGCAGAAGGTTCTGCGCATGCACGCAAGTGATGCGTGCGAGCAGAGCTCACATTTGCAAACCAGTAGCAAAAGTAAGTAGATTTCACCCTGGATACAGACGTCTTCAGTTGTTTAAAAAATAGGAAAAGGATTGTGATAATTCACTCTGCCATTCAGTTCCAGGGAGTCTGTTTTCTGTGTTTCCCAGGCAGTTCCTGCATGCCCCGAGTCCTTTTCGGGAGAGGGGGCGGTCTAGAAATTCGAAGAAAATAAATAAAATAAAATAATAAATAATGCACTTGCCCTTAATAAGACAGGGACTTATGTACAAAGGTAGTCCTTGACTTTCAACCACAACTAGGACCAGAATATGTATTGTTAAGCAAGGCAGTTGTTAAGTGAATTGTACTTGATTTTATGACCTTTATTTGTGAAGCTTGTTAAGTAAATCATGCAGTTGCTAAGCGAATCATGTGGCCGTTGGGTAAACCACACAATCATTAAGTAAGTCTAGCTTTCCCAATCAACTTTGCTTGTCGGGATGTGGCTGCAAAGAATGTAAATAGCGGTCACAACCCTAGATGCTGCAACTGTCATAAATACAGGTCAGGTTCCAAGCACCACATTTTGATCGGCCGACCTTGAGGATGTTGCAAAAGTCATAACTGTGAGTAGTAAGTGTAAGTCATTGTTTTGCGGTGCTATCGTAACTGTAACGGTCACTAAAGAAACAGGTATAAATTGAGAACTACTTGTATACAGTTGCATTAGAATTTTGTTTGCAATTGGAACATTGATTGGCTCAGAATACATGCTGCAGAAACTTCCATACATGTATCTATCTTGGAAAAGAACTCCTTCACATGGATATGAATCACGTGCTTGCAGGAAGCAAACCAACAATATTTGCAGAAATCCCCATGTGAAGCGGGAAAAAGATGATCTGGACAGCCCATACAAGCATTTATTATCAGTACCTCCTTAAATGATTATCCTAAAGGTGCTTTTTCAAGAGGCAACTGGACTTTCTGGTTTTTCTTTGAAGACATTTCATTTCTCATCCAAGAAGCTTCTTCAGCTCTGACTGGATGGTGGGGAAGGCAAGGATTTATACTCCTTGCAGAAAGCTGCTCATTTGCATTTTTAGAGAGCCATTAAGGCCACCTGGAGGTTTATCTGTGTCATCAAGATCACCTGAGTTGTGGAAATGGGTGTGGATCCTCCTTGGAATTGTTGAAAGGACTGTGTTGTAGACTGGAGATAGATGATGTTGTATCCCTTCCCCCTCTGTTGAGAGAGAGCTGTTCAATTTTGACATAAATGGCCTCTTTAATGCCTCTTTCAAACCAGGGGTCCTCCTTGTCCAAAATTTGGACTTTGTTGTCCTCAGAAGAGTGGCCTGTGTCTTTTAAGTGCAGATGGATTTGTGAATCTGGTCCTGATGGGTTTGTTCTCCTATGTTGTGCCATGCGTTTATGAAGTGGTTGTTTTGTTTCCCCAATGTGCAGATCTGCTCATGGCTCATTGCATTGTACTGCATATGTTATGTTGTTCAGTTTCTGTCTGGGTGTTTTATCATTGAGATGGACAAGCCTCTGCCTTAGAATATTCTTCGGTTTGAAGGTACATGTATGTTACGTTGGCTGGAGATCCTCCTGAGCTTTTCCAATATACTTAAATGATGTGCAGCTTTCCCTCAGATTACATGTGAGACCCAGAAGAAGCCTTTTTTTTTTCTTTCAGTCTACAGAACTGTCACAGCAGTAAGTGAACCTGGATCAAAGAATGAGGTTAGCAGTGTAAATCCACTTTTCCAGTTAGGTTAACATCTTGAATAGCCCTGGCTTTCATCTGTAAAAAAAAACACATATCTGTATTTTCCCATCTTAAGAAAGTTGACATCAACACAGCTATAAGTAATGTCAGGCACAGCTGGATTTTCTAAAGGAAAAAGATGTACATGAAATAGTGATGTATTTATTTTTGAAAAGGAGGGATTAATTGGGAAAGCTCGCTATAGAGTGCATGTCTCCTTTGGAGATGCTGAGTGTAGTATCTGGCATCTCTAATTAGAGAAGCCTTATCTAACTTGTTGCCCTCCATATGTGTTGGGAGTTTAACTTCCAGTATTCCTATTGGCTAAAAAAACTAGTGGGCTCACTCAGCTAATGAGTTAGTCACATATGAAAGCAAAACCAGGTTATGGTTTTGCTGTCAAAACATCAAACACAGACTGATGTACGTACTGTCAATCTTGTGTATGGAGATTCTCATTCATTCAGGTCATGGTTGTCCGAAACATACTTTTATTTTAACTGGACTTTTAAAAATTTTCTTTAAGATGTTTCACTTTTCATACAAGAAGCTTCTTGGATGAGAAGCAAAACATCTTAAAGAAAACGAGAAAGTCGAGTTGCCTTTAAAATAAAAGCACCTTTGAGACTGTCAATCTTGGTTGGGAATTTCCTTACGAACCTTGGTTTATCTGATGGTTTTGATTTGTATTCCTAAAGGAAAATCAACCCTGACTGTTCTTTGGAAGGACAGATGCTGAAGTTGAAGCTCAAACACTTTGGCTAACAGTTAAGAAGAGAGGACTCATTAGAAAAGACCCTGGCATTGGAAAACATTGAAGGCAAAAGAAGAAGGGGACAGCAAAGGTTGAGATGGCTAGATAATGTCATTGACACAATGAATTTGAGTGTGGGCAAACTCTAGGAGACAGTGGAGGACAGGGGGCCTGGCATGCAATGATCCACAGGGTTGCGAGGAGTCAGATATGTCTTAGCAACTGAACAACAACAACATTGATTTGTATGGTAATGTCAACTCTGAATTGAACCTGGCTGAAGCCATCTGTACTGCTTCACAGTTGCCACTCACTATGGGAGGTAGGGATAGGGGGAAATAGCTAGGCCATCTTGTAGACAAAATAAAGAGCTCTCCCATGGGAACCAAGGTCATACAAACAGGTGGCAGTTGGAGGTGGAGCAGAGGGAGCCCACCAACTGCTTTGATTGGACAATGTAACCTGTGACACCTGGGGAGGGAAACTTTTGCTCTTTTAATTACATGATAACCACAGGAAACTTTAGAGTTGGTTTTCATTGGCTGTGCCAATATGATGTATCCAATAAACTTGTTCTCTGAGGAATGTCCCTGCCTTGGAGTTCTGATTTCTCTGGTTTCTCAGAACGCTGACAGATAACAATGATCCATTTGTTGAAATGCTTTTTTTTTGTCAATTCACATGAAACTTCTCAAGACCAGCATGTGTTTTCATAGAATATTATGAGGGACATAATTTGGCAAGGGCTGAATTGCCCTAATCAATGCCCTAGTGGACAAAATTGGTGATAAAATTTAAAGAAATAAAAAATCAGCTTCTTTTGCTTGCAAGAAGTAGAGTAGATAGATAACCTATTGGTGATCAGAAACTACCTTTAATCTTTTCTGAAAAGTCAGGCAATGCAGTAGGTGGAACATTTTTCCAAGGTAAATTGACGAATGCTGCTTATTTTATGCTACAGATGCCTTTTTCAGCAGGAGTCAAGTGCTTGCACACCTTCAGAAGGAACACGCTCCTGTGATTTTTCTACATTACAGACAGTTGGAGACTGGATAAGATTTGGATAAAACAGGCTTTTGCAGAAAATGTCTCGTGGTTAAGTGGACTGGTTGGCTGGAGAGTCAATCTGGCCTATGGGCCACTGGGTTACCATCCTTTCTAGAATTGGACAACATCAGCCATAATTTTCTTTTTTCATAAAATCTGATAGATTATGTAAATGTGCACACACAGTATATCATGATTTCAGAAAGCATTTGACAAGAGGCTCCAAAACAGTGGTGTCAAACTCAAGACCCACAGGTCGGATCCAGCCTGCAAGGTGCTTAGATCTGACCCATGGGGCTGGCTTGGAAATAGCAAAGCGCCGGCCTGCAGTGCCTCTGCCAGCCAAAAGGGGAAAACGGGAGTGCTACAGGAAGCTGTCCAGACTGAAAACGGGGCACCCTTTTGCTCCATTTTTGGCCTGGACGGCCTCCTGCAGCACTCTGTCAGAGAAAACCAGAGTGCTGCAGGAGGTTGTCCATGGCAAAAATATTTTGACCGGCAGAGTGCTGCAGGAGGTGTCCATCCCGTTGGCTATCCGTCCCATCTCACCTCCACTCCGGCCGGCCCATGGAAGACAACTACAATGCTGATTTGGCCCTCGAAAAAAAATCCAGTTTGACACCCCTGCTCCAGAAGATCCTTATAGATAAGATGGCAAAATGTGAGGTGAATAATGCCATTGTTATGAGTCTACTGCAAGTTGACCAACTGTATCTATTAGGTATTCTTAAAAATCTTTGTTGTCAGGGTCTTTGTGCTTTAGTTTTAGTTAGGAATGAAATTCTGCATATTTGTCTTTTTCTAAAAAAAATAAGTTCCTTGGGATACAAAGGCATCAAAGGGATCTTTATCAGTTTTGCTGATGATAAGAAGCTGAGGAACACCATAAAAGATGAATAAAAAAGAATTCAATAGGATACCTACAGGCTGGAAGACTGAAGCTAATAAGATTAAATTCCACGGAGCTAAATGAAATACAATTTGCATTTTAGGAAACAAACAAAAATCAAAAACAAGAATTACGCTGAGGAGATCTGCTTGATAGCAGCATATGCAAAAGCAAAAATGTCTCATAGAAGAGGTGGGTGTCTTAAAAATTCAAGTGGTCCAAAATCCCAACCCCACCATTTTTGGCTCCTGGAATTCCATTGACCAAATTGATCCCATAGTTTCCTGCTCTTTGGGGCAGGAAGTACACATCATGGTATTGGTGGTATTCAGCAGGTTCTGACCAGTTCTGGAGAACCGGTAGCGGAAATTTTGAGTAGTTTGGAGAATTGGTAAATACCACCTCTCACTGGCCCCACCCCCATCTCTTCTCTGCCTCCCGAGTCCCAGCTGATTGGGAGGAAATGGGGATTTTGCAGTAACCTTCCCCTGGAGTGGGGAGGGAATAGAGATTTTACAGTGTCCTTCCCCTGCTATGCCCACCAAGCCACCCATCAAGCGACACCCACAGAATCAGTAGCAAAAAAATTTAATTCCACCACTGATGGTACATGATGTGTGACATGATGCTATCCCTATGCTGCCCCTTTCCTAAAATTGTTAAATGTATCTTCTGGCTACCCAAATTGTCCATCTCTGCCTTAGTTCAAAACTGAAAAACAGGCATAAATGTATTCTGGCTTCTTTAAAATGTCGGATGAAGTTAGAGGCTATATGTTCACTTTTTTTTCTAATCCATTTCATTGTTTTCAAACTGATTGTTTTAAAGTATACCAATAAAGCAACACATATTGAGAATTTGACAGCCAGAACAGTCAGGTTAGAAAACAAATCCTTCAAGGGACTGTTGAAACAGCTCTGTATGTTTAGCTTGAAGAATTGTTGCATTTAGACACATACCCCAGTTGTGTTATTGGATAAAGTATTGTAATCTCTAGATCGATGCTTTTCTGGTCCAAATGATAAATTCATTCAATATGGGAAACAAATTCTGTAGTGGGTTTTTTTTTTGAACAAAAATGTTATACATTTTTTCAATTAATCAATAGAGATACAAGAATTCAGAATCTTATGTGTTAAGGGAATTGGCAGGGGAATGCAGAGCACATACAGTAGACCAGCCCAGTTAACCTACAAGCTGTATTGAATAAGCTTAATTGCTTAAGTATCACATGTATACATTTATATAAGTGTGAGCACTTGCCCTACTACATCCTGTCCAGGCCATGCCCAGGTTATGACAAGAGAGCTCTGTAGATGATTGTTGTGTGCACACAAAAAATTGGGGGCCTTTGGAAATCTTTTTTTTTATTCAATTGCCAGTAGAACGTATAATAATAGCATTTGGACTTATATACTACTTCATAGTGCTTTACAGCCCTCTGTAAGTGGTTTATAGAGTCAGCATATTGACCCCAACAATTTGGGTCCTCATTTTAACTGACCTCAGAAGAATGGAAGGCTAAGTCAACCTTGAGCCGATCAGGATTGAATGCCTGGCAGTGGGAATGCAGAGTTAGCCTGCAACACTGCATTCTAACCACTGCATCACCATGGCTCTATCATCCTAATCAGAAAAAATATAGTTTAGAAATCCCTTCCAATAACAAGCAAAGAACATTTCCTGAAACTTTGACATTTTGCTTTAAAATAAGAGGTGGTGGTTGACTAAAATCTCATTTGAGCTAATGAGAAATCCAATGTAGTCTAGACTGCTGGTAAATGTTACTCAGACAGTCCAACTGTAAAGAACATAAATGTCACCAGCAGGAACAATAATGAAACAAAGCAGATGTGTTGAACTACTTGTCCATTCTCCTCCCCTCCATGGTTCTGTCTCAGGTCAGTCCTGCTGTTGCACCTCCAATACTAATAATCAGGGAATCTTCCTTTTTTTAGACATTTCTGCCCTCAAGCGTTAACTACCATCTCTCAGTTACTTCCCCTATGTAAAATTTGGAATAATTATGACTCTCTTTGCAACTTCAGGATTCTGATTCATTTCTCTCATTTTTTTTTCACTTCTGATATATCACCAGTATCTTAGCTGGAATATACATCTCCTTCACCCAATCACCCTCACTCACTAAGGCAAACTAGGAACGAGCAAAAGCTAGCTTGGGAATTGTTCTGTTTTTGCCCATGGTTGACTGCAACTTTGTTCCCCCCAACTCTGCTCAGATAGCATGCTACATCACAATGAGATAAAGGTTCCCCTGCGCATGCATACTCTTCATTTCAGGCTCTAGGGGTGGTGCTCATTTCTAAGCCAAAGAGCCAGCATTGTCCAAAGATGTCTCCTTGGTCATGTGGCTGGCATGACTAAATGCCAAAGCCGCACAGAGCGCTGTTACCTTCTGACCAAAGTGGTCCCTATTATTCTACTTGTGTTTTTATGTGCTCGCAAACTGCTAGGTTGGCAGAAGCTGGGACAAGTAATGGGAGCTCACTCCATTACGTGGCGCTAGGGATTCAAACTGCCAACCTTTCTGGTCAACAAGCTCAGCATCCTAGCCACTGAGCCATGGCGTCCCTTGTACATCCCAATACAACATAGTTTTTCTCAGTTTGACGGCCTTCAGTTTTGCTGGATTTCAATTCACATGATTTGGGCTAAACATCACCTGCAGAATTTTTTTTAGTTTAGCATAACTGTGGCAAGTGCCACTCCAGAGCTGGTTTACTAGGAATATCAGAATGCCATCGTCCTGAATCATTTACTTCATCATTGTGCAAATGTATATAAAAATGGATTATAGCAAAGAATTACAGCAAAGAATGGTTTTTATGTACAGGAGGAACCTAAGTCATAAACAAATACAAGAAACACATGGGACCAAAGTTACTGGGTAGCTCAGGTAAAGCAATTCTATTTTAACAAGATTTGGTTAAATCATGTAATTGATGAAATGGGCATGAATTTGGTCAAGCTCTGGGAGACAGCAGAATACGAGGGGTGGGGAGGATGGCGTGCTATGGTCCATGCGGTTGTGAATAGTCAGGCATGATTCTTTTGACTGAGCAACAACTATCTAAACTTGCTTCCAAGACCATCCAGACACTGAATCATGCTTTCCATAATATCTCCAATTTATGTGGAAATGGATCTCTGTAGCTGAATGTTATACTGTAGTGTCACCCCAAACAGATTATTTCCCCCGGTGATTTCCAGCTGAGGATGATGGTGCAATGAACTGAGTTGTTTAGAGACAATGGTCTGGACACGTTTATAAGAGATTGGGAGCCATTTATGGAGTTTCTATGAGTTAAATATGATACCAGACTGTTAACAGAGGGATTTGAAGGGGGGTTTTTTTGGAGGGGAGGGGGGTTAACAGGTATCTTACAATTAACAGGTATTAGGTTGACTTGATCAACAAGCAACAGATTGTTGAGAGAATGGGATGTAAAATAGTAATTTAGAAAACATACATGGAAAATGTATAACTATTTATTTATTATTTATTATTTATTTTTATTTAATTTGATTTCTTAGTCGCCCCCTCTCCCCCCTAGACTCATAGTGCAAGGGTGGGGTGAGATCTATTAGATTTGTTTGAGATATATGTATCAGCATTCAACCAGGGTGGAGATTGTATGTTTACTGTTATAGTTGTATTTGTTATATACAATTTTTCTTTGTGTGTGTGTCTATGTTTTATTTGTAATTTTTGTGTTTTTTTTCAAATTCTGTAATTTATGGGGGGGGGGAAGGTTTCATTAAAAAAAGCACTTGAGGGGGAATCTTCTTAAGAGGCACTGTATTGCTCTCTCCTTAAAACAAGTGGCATTATCCCCCCCCTTTTTTTTAAAAAAAAAAGAAAGAAACATTAACTCTCTCCTGAATCCTGGTGGGACATGCTTCTAGTCTTCAGGTGGAAAAGTTCAGAAAGAGGATGCAGGATTGCCCAAGCTATGCCTTGTATGGTTCCTCCTCACAAGGAGCCGGCAAGGAAGAGGTCTCCAGAGAGCAGGAGAACTAGGACTGAGGAAATTTCCCATACTTGTTCCAGTCACAATTGGAGCTTTCCAAAGACATTAAGTGTGTCTCTTGCTAATCACTTTCCAGAAATTAACTATTTACTACTACAAAAAGATTAGACACCTTCATATTACAAAGCTGGAACACTGGGAGAGTGTTTTAAAGCATTAATATAAGAAAATGAAACTTTCTTTAAAAGCTTTACAAAATTAAGAACTTAAAAAGAAAAGAAAAAATTTATTTTATTTATTTATTTATTTCTTAGATTTTTAGACCGCCCCTTTCCCAGAAAGGGACTCGGGGCGGTGTACAGTCAATACAAATAAAACCAGTCATAATAATAAAATACATTTAAGATACATTTGGAGGGGGAGATAGGCTGTACTAAGAAATAAATATATTCTAATCCTAAAAACATCACAATTAAAACCCCAAACCCAATTAAAATAAAATAAATCCCCGGGAGGTAAACTAAGAAAGTGCCAGGCCAGCTGATTGAAATAGGTGAGTCTTTAACTTTTGCCGGAAGGACCGGAGGTCGGTGGTAGTTCGAATGTCTGGGGGGAGGTCATTCCAGAGGGTTGGGCCCATCACAGAGAAGGATCTACTCCTAGGTGTCGCCCGCTGGCATTGCCTAGCAGACGGCACCAGGAGGAGCCCCTCCCTGTGTGAGCGGATAGGTCGCAGGAACGTGTGTGGTAGGATGCGATCCTGCAGATAACTAGGTCCTATGCCATGGAGCGCTTTAAAGATGGTGATCAATACCTTGAAACGCACCCGAAAGGCCACAGGTAGCCAGTGCAGCTCGCGCAGGAGAGGTGTTACGTGGGAGTAACGTGTACTTCCCATAATAACCCGCGCGGCTGCGTTCTGAACTAGCTGCAGTCTCCGGATGCGTCCCAAGGGAAGCCCCATGTAGAGGGCATTGCAGTAGTCCAGGCGAGACGTCACCAGCGCATGAGTGACCGTGCGCAGGGCACTCCGGTCCAGTAGGGGACGCAATTGGCGCACCAGGTGAACCTGGTGGAACGCCCCCCTTGCCACGGCTGCCACATGGTCCTCCATTGACAGCCGGGCATCAAGGAGGACGCCCAAATTGCGCGCCCGCTCCACGGGGGACAGTTGTTCGCCCCCTATGGCCAGCGATGGAGTCAGCTGGCTGAACCGAGGTGCCGGTAGCCACAGCCACTCGGTCTTGGAGGGGTTGAGTTTGAGTCTGTTGTCCCCCATCCAGACCCCGACGGCTTCCAAACACCGGGACATCACTTCGACAGCCTCGTTGGGGTGGTTTGGGGTTGAAATGTACAGCTGAGTATCATCAGCGTAAAGATGGTACTCAACCCCAAAACCACGGATGATCTCACCCAGCGGCTTCACATATGAAGAAAAGGTTTTGGCTGTAGAAAGTTTTAAACAGATTAAGGGCTTTTAAAACACTGGAACATTTGATTTTTAAATATTGAGACTTTGAAATTAAATTTGAAGTAAATGTATTTTTTCTGGGAAAGAAAATTATTTTTAATATTGGCAATCTAATGAGAAACATAACAAAATAAGCAACATAATAGCTTTCAGAGAATTTTTTAGGAATTGCATTGGGACCTCAAATCATTGATGTCAGCTGTGTTGTCTGATTTTAGGAGTAATCTGTTCCCAGTTGAACCTGTTATAGAAAAGGATTTATAACAAAATCTATCTGAGAATGGGAAGAATTTATCATAAGATATGCAAAACAAACAAACCCCATATCAGATGAGGCTTTGAAAATTAAGAAGAAAACAAGAATGCCAATCCAAGAGATTAATTGAAATAATTTCTTTTTGCTGAATTTACAAAACAGAGTTTTAAAATGCAGAAGAAATTTGAGACAAGGATTAACAAACATTTGAATGGGTTAAAGAGCAGGCTTTACCCAAAACAAAAGAAAACGAAATTGGTTTGTTTAATCGGGGCTAAAATGGGATGTGTTTATTTTGGACTTTTGGATGTATGGTCTGTAAAAAAAATTGCATTGAATTTGCTTCTTCCAACAGTCCTCCTCCTCCTCCTCCTCCTCCTCCTCCTCCTCCTCCTCCTCCTCCTCCTCCTCCTCCTCCTCCTCCTCCTCCTCCTCCTCCTCCTCCTCCTCCTCCTCCTCCAAGCCCCTTTGGAGGACTATGATCTGGATGCCTGAGAATCTCCATAGATATTCAATTTGCTTATAGTTAACATGGGCTTTTACAAAGGCTTTTTCCATACAGTCTCTTACGTATCCTAACCTGTCAGCATCTAATGTAGCTTTGTATCAAATCATCTTTTCACTTAAAGCTAAGGGATCTGTGTGAACTTTCTCTTTTTAGAGGTAATACTGTCCTTCTTTGTCATATTATATTTCAGTCTTTTGTTTATACCAGGATGCCAAGGCCACTATATGCTTTCTAAATATCATTTCTTTACAGTTAAATGTTGAAATGTTAAATGAATGAGTTTTGGTTATGGAATAAAGAGTTTTATATCTTTTAATTAAGAGGAGGTGAAAAAATAGTGAATTTATTGGATTTGATTACAGTTTAGAGTTGGGTTATAGAATAAGGAGCTTTATATCTCTTAATTAAAAGGAGGTGAAAAGATAGCAAATTTATTTATATTTGTTGTGATAAATTTTTTGTACTTCTGACCCACAAAATTTAGAAAAGTTGAGTGGGTTGAAACCAGGAGCACAGAAGTCCATTCAATGGGCAAACAATAAAATAAAATAATAATGAGGACTGGTGTCTTTTATTTCTTTGTTCATCACATTTGTATAACCATCTCACGTGGCAATTCTAGGTGGCATACATAATAAAACAAAATATGTGAAAAACAAGGAAAAAGACAGAACGGTAGCAAAACATAGAAAGGTCCTATCCAGTTAATTGCAATATGGTCATCAAATAGGATCTACTCTATCATGGGATCCCCAGCCATATTTAGAGGGCTTCCCAGAAAACAGCAGGGTATCATCATCAGATGGATGATCTTCCACAATGTGATATCAATGGAAGAAAAAGTCTTTCCCTTAAATCCCAATAGAAAAAAAATATCCTTGGCTGGTAGGACGTAAAACCTGAATCTTGTGATGGACCAAAATTATGAAGTCTATAGAGATGGAATGATAGGTTCTTCTTCAGAGTATGTGCTAAAGCTGAACTCACAGAGGGTGGAGGGAAGGCTCTCTGAAGTGAATTTCCCTACTGCTCCTTGCAGCTACCTCTTCCATCTTTAGGTTCAAGGTGGTCATGATATTCTCCTTGTTTCAAATAGCATGGATGCTTTGTCTTTGTCCTCCTGTGAATTGTCTAGTTTAATATTAACAACACCAGACGCTCATGAAAAAATAAAATGCAATCTTAATTTATTCTGGGAGCTTTATCCATCATACTTACAAATCCACAGCATCCACTCCAACAGATCAACAAGCAAGAGCAAAGCTTTTGTGCTGGCTGGTTGTGATGTAAATTGAGGTATAAAATGGCTTCCACATGATCTTGATCATTGCCGAATTAATGCCGTATGAACCCTGCAGATTGTTTGGTTAATAATCCATAAAGTGCAATAAAGCAAACATCTTCGTACATAAAAGTGGGATTTGAATGTTCTGCGTTTTAGCACAAGTTATGAAAAAAGAGGCGAGCAAGCACTATGGGGGTGCTTGTTTTTCGCCTTCAGTAGTGAACAGCTTCCATTTATTACTAGGAGGGGAAATGAAGCATTGCCTATGGGAAAGGGAAAACTTCATCACTTTCCCCCAGAGTCTCAGTCACATGGCCCAATCATCATACAGTCCCGTTGCAAGATGACCTCAGTCTCCCCCCTGCAGACATCTGCACGAATGTCCTCGATTCCCAACGGAAATAATTTTATTTAGGCTACAACACCCCAGCTAATCTCTACTACAACCCCTCTCTGGCCCCATCACTCCAGGCTGCGTCAGCCCTGAAGCAGTGATAAAAGAGAAAAGAATCCTCCCAAGAAACTACAAATGGGGATTCAGTGACTCAGTGGCTAAGACACTGAGCTTGTTGATCAGAAGGTTGGCAGTTCAGCGGTTCGACTCCTAGTGCCATGTAATGGAGTGAGCTCCCGTTACTTGTCCCAACGTCTGCCAACCTAGCAGTTTGAAAGCACATAAAAAATGCAAGTAGAAAAATAGGGACCACTTTGGTGGGAAGATAACAGAACTCCGTGTGCCTTCGGCATTGAGTCATGGCAGCTATGTGGCTATTGAGACATCTTCAGACAGGGCTGGTTCTTTAGCTTGGAAACGGAGATGAGCACCATCCCTAGAGCCGGAAACAACTAGCCCGCATGTGTGGGGGAATCTTTACCTTTCAAAACTACAAAAAGGAAAATGGCCACAGTTCAGCCAACTTCAGTGCTGACAACAACATTTGAGAAATGTGACAAAATTACAATAAAATGCCAAGAGTTAGTTTGTTAACTAGGTAGCATTCTATGAATATCAGATTCCTATATTTACCTTTAGGGCCACTGCTGGTTTCTTCAGAACCACAAGCAGACATGTTCAAGCAAGGCAAATTGAGAAGCAAAAGAGATTGTTTTCTGAATTCTGGCCACATTGCCACTGGGCATGTTTCAACACAAGCCCTAAACATTAATGGCTTCTTCTCCCAAAGTAATAGTGGGATTGCTTACAGTTAATTCTGCCACAAAACTCCTTTGGAAATTAACACTACTGTTACATATCATCATGCCAGGAGATGTGTGGGCAGCTATTACTACCAAGACAACTTTGTCCTTGCCCTAAATAAATCTTCATAATGCACTCTAACTCAGCCGATTGAAAATGCCCAATCGATTTGCCAGGAATTGGGGACATCTATTATTTTGGTTTCAATTATTTATTAGGCCAATCCCCTGCCTTTTCATCCATGCAAATAGTTTCCCCACTTTGCTGAACCACGGTCCAGTCATGTCATATAAGGTTCTGCTTTATAGGTTAAAATAACAAGCTTCTATTTTTCATGCACAAGTCAACTAGTTGATATCTGAAGGACAAGCAGACAAGCAAATAAAAACCTCTAAATAGTATTTTCCTGAAAGCACCAGACTTTTCCAGGGACCTTCTGTAGAAATAATGATCTAATGAATAAATTGTAAATTACACCAGTTATATCGTGATTAGTGGGGAGATATAAAAAAATGTATTGTCCATAGCAAAGCCACTGGAAGGATATCTGATCAAGTGTTCGTAACAGCTGGAATATTCCCTGTGTTGGAAACAGGAGGACGAGTATCTCACCAATAAGTTATTCTTGTCCCTTTCTTTGGCTTCCTGGTTAAACAAAAATTCATTCATTCATTTGTAAAATTATATTGCCGCCTATTCTCATATGGTGACTCAAGGCAGCTTACTAGAAGATTATATGTATGTATGTATGTATTTATGTGTGTATGTATGTATGTATGTATGTATGTATGTATGTATGTATGTATGTATGTATGTATTTGTGTTACAACCCCTGGTATGCCCAAATATGGGAGGGAGCTCACTACTCCCCCTTTCTGTCCTTCGGCTCATTACCGAAGACCATCCAGGCAGAAAACCATATTTTTATTGTTAATGTTGCCTTTGCTATGTTTGTGTTGTATTTGTGCTGATAAATAAATAAAGGGAGACTAGTATAGATCTATTTCAAGCTATTTAGCTCTCATCAGCTAGCCATACCCTTACTGGGATTTGAACATGTGTGTGTGTGTGTGTGTGTGTGTGTGTGTGTGTTATATAAAAACTATAAAACTAATAAAATGAGAGAATACTAAATTAATAAAATAACATAATAAAATCACCTCCCACCCCTTCCCCGGTGACAACATATTACACGAGCCTTTTAATGGGCGCCATCCCGCTCTGGGTTCCCCAGGCCTGCTGGCAGAACCAGGTCTTAAGCGCCTTCCAGATGAGTGTCAGAGTTGGGCCATTCTAAGCTTCATGGGGATAATGTTCCAGAGAGAGGGAGCCACCATGGAGAAGTCTCTTCTTCTAGGTCCCACTAGGTGTATCTCCCTAGGAGATGGGACCTGCAACATTCCTTGCTTCCCTGCTCTGGATATATGGAAAAAAAGAATAAAAAGGCTTGTAAATTTTTACCACAAGGCACCATGCAATGCAGAAGAAGCAATCACTGAATTATTTAGGCGTGCTGGGTCATCATACAAGCAAGATGATAATTACAGCAATGCTGGAGAAGGCTAACCTGCACTGAGATAAATGCCAGTTTTTCCTTTCCCACTGTGAGACTTGCATCTGTTTAGCCATGAGTAGAAGGCACTCCAGATCCCATTGGAGATGAATCCTCTGATTTCAATCATTCTTTCTTGAAATTCTTAAACAGCTCACGTCAGTCTCGTAGCTGTTCATTGAAAGAGTGGATACTGAACATATGTCAAGCGATTCTGATCAGCTAGCAAGTTCTTTGTGAAATTTCAAATCTTCTTAAGTTTCGGGTAGACCGTTCTCCATCGCTCCAACCTTACTGCATTATTCACGAAAGGCTTTTTTCCTGAACATTTTTTTAAAAAAATAAACTGTCGATGAAACAAATCAGGAACATTTGGTTGCTCATTCCAACCCATCCAGTGAAACTGTTGGAACAATTAGTACCTAAAAGAATGCTCTGATATGCAAGTCTTGTAGAGTTGAGCAGGCTGTAAAAGTATGGGACATGCTTCGGATATCAGTATAAGTAGTGCTCAACTTAATTGAGTAATACTTGGTAATTTCCATTGCCAAGCAAGACAGTTGTTAAATGAGTCATGCCAATTCTATGACTCTTTGCCATGGTTATTAAGTGAATCACTCCCATAGTTATGGGAATCATGCGATCATAAAGTGAATGTGGCTTCCCCATTGACTTTGCTTATTAGGAGCCAATTGGGAAGGTCCGGACTGGTGATCACATACTCTGAGATACTGCAACTATCATAAATGCTGCTTTCCAAGTGCTCAAATTTTAATATCATCATCATCATCATCATCATCATCATCATCGTTGGAAGGTATCTTGGAGGTCATCTAGCCCAACCCTCTTCTCAAGCAGGAACCCCTATACCATGTCAGATAAATAGATGTCCAGTCTTTTCTTAAAAGTTTCTGGTGATGGAGCACCCACAATTTCTGAAGGCAAGCTGTTCCACTGATTGATTGTTCTCACTGTCAGGAAATTTCTCTTTAATTCTAGGTTGTTTCTCTCCTTGGTTAGTTTCCATCCATTGTTTCTTGTCTTGCCTGCTGGTGCTTTGGAAAATCATGTGACCTTCTTTTCGCTAGACTAGACCTACTCAATTCAGGCAACCATTCTTTATATGTTTTAGCTTCCATCCCCCAATCATCTCATTTTCTCTTCTCTGCATTCTTTCCAGAGTCTCAATATCTTTTTTACATCATGGTGATCAAAACTGGATGCAGTATTCCAAGTGTGGCCTTACCAAGGCCGTATGAAGCAGTACCAACTTTTCACGTCATCTTGATTCTATCCCTCTGTTAATTGTGTTGCGGGTTTTGGTTGCTGCCATACACTGCTGACTCAAATTTAAATGATTGTCTACAATATGAGTGTCAAACTCGCTGCATCACGCTGCCGTCATGTGACATATCATGATGTTTTTCCCTTCGTGGAGCTGGGGTGGGCGTGGCTTGCAGGTGATGCATCCGGCCTACAGGCCACCAGTTTGACACCTCTGGTCTACTAGGACTCCAAAAATCCATCTCACAGTTATTGCTATTGAGCCAGTTTCACCTAATCAGTACATTTGGTTTTTCTTCTCTAACTGTAAAACCTTGCTTTCCTCTACATTGAATTCCCACATGACTGTGAGAATGCTAGAACTATCATTAGTGTGAGGACTAGGTGTAAGTAACTGTTTTCGGTGGCATTGTAACTTCAAATGTTTGCTAAATGCATGGTTGTAAGTCAAATACTGCTTGTATTCCAGGAGTGTCAAACTCGCAGCCTGCAGGCCAAATGTGTCACATGCTGGCCACGCCCACCCCCAGTTTAGCAAAGGGGGAAAAAGTGATACATCACGTGATGACAATGTGTCGTTGCAGGTTTGACACCCCTGCTGCATTCTATATTCACTCATACTCTACAAGTATACAAGTGATAGTTTTCTGTCCTGTCTTTCTTTGCGACACATGCCCAGCAGTTAGCAAACAAGAATTGGAATTAGTTGAAAAACAATGAGAAGATACATTCCTAAGAAAATGAAAGGGGAGCTCCGTGCCATAATAAAGATTAGAAATGAGGGAGAAATCAACAGTTGTATGCCATTACTTAGAAATGTGTTTTTCAATAAAAAAAAATATTCAGAAGCATACAAGTTAGAGAAAAGGGCACACAAAAATGCAATATATTACAGCCTATTGCTTTCACAGAAGCAGATCTGTTAGGAAAAAAAAGCAGATAAAAGTGTCCATATTTAGAGAAATATGCATGAAGTTCAGCATAAACATTTGTGCCAATTTAGTTCTTAAAAACAGATATGGAAGTGGGATAGAATATAGTTTACATTGAACAACTGAGGAACAGAATGAGATAAAGTCTTACCAATTGGTCGCTTCCAAATAGATTTTACCTCTGTTATGTTTTTTCAAGCAAACGTTTTATTCATTTCTTTATTTAGCTTTTGAAATAGTAACTGAAAAAATAAAAAATAAATTTTATGCATTAAATAGATTTGGATTTCCTTTGACATTCATAGAAAGGATCAAGATCTTACATGAGTCGCCCACATCTAAAATAAAGGTCAATGGTATGTTCTCTGCTACTTTTCTACTATTTAGAACAGGGGTGTCCAAACTTGGGAACTTTAAGACTTGTGGACTTCAACTCCCAGAATTCCACAGCCAGCCTGGCTGGGGAATTCTGGGAGTTGAAGTCCACAAGTCTTAAAGTTCCCAAGTTTGGACACCCCTGATTTAGAAGAACTAAACAAGAATGTCCATTTTCTCCCTTGCTTTTTAATATCTACATGAAATCTTTTTGACTTTGCTATTGAACAACACCGAGAGATAGTACATAACTCAGCTGAACACAAATTGGTTTTATTTCTAGATGATATTTTTCTCTTTTTTTTCATTTTATCCTACTATTCTAGTGTTGATTCAAATGACAGATGCCTTTAATAAAATAGCAGGGTACTGGTCCAAATCAGAATTGATGTCAATAGTGGGAAAATATGGTTATCCATTCATTTAAGGAATAATAATTCCATATTTCTACCAAATCCATTAAATATCTTAGGATGCAGTATAATTAATTAGCATGCAATATAAATAAAATATGGAGAGAAGTTTCTCCAGATGCTGATAGATGGCAGTCATTAAACCTCAACCTTTGAGGAAAGGTGAATACTCAAAGTGAATATTACTTCCAGATTAATTTATGTACTGAGAGGCATCCAGTTCATATATTTGGTATATATTTTGAGAAAAATAATCTTTGTGTAGAAATTTTCTGTGGGGTTCTTCAACTCTGAGAATATCTTTACAGAAAATGAAATTACCAATTAATGAGGAAAGCCAAATTAAAAGGAAAAAAGAAGAAGCTATATCCTTCATGTGTATTGTAGTGCTCATAATAATATAACTCATAATAATATAACTTATTTTTTCTGTTTTTGGTTTTGGTTTTCACTATGTTTCAAGCACTTTTTGTGTGTTTATTTTTCTCTTTGAGAATATATTCAATTGTTTTTCAAGAAATTGATAGGAATTTTTGCTCTAAACAGCAAGCCAGCTTATTTTAGCAGAATGAGTTCTTGGTCTTCGTTGGAACCAACAAACGCTCATATTTTTCTTCAGTTTTCTTCTCTTTTCTTTCTGTCACCTAAACTGTCATAACCACCCAGAGTATCAGGGAGCATATCAGCATATCAGGGAGATGAGCAGCATATAAATGTAAATGAATGAATAAATGAATGAGTGAATGAATGAATGACTTTCTTTACTTTCCACCAGCTATGGATTACTTCCAGTGGTTTATAGGATAAAGGTGTCATTATGGGGAGTCCTTGGTGCTCTCTGAGCTTGGATGTTTTCTTGCAGACATTTCATCACCCAAACTAGGTAACATCATGGGTGTTAGTAGAGAGTGGGATTTGCTCTCAGTTTATATTCTAGTTGCTTACCCTGTCAGGGTTGGTAGAAATGGTCTTGGAGGTTCTTTGGTTGGGCTGTTTACAGTTGGTTTGGTTGGCAATTCTTTTGATTATGGTATTGTTTACTTCTTGACTGTTGAGCCAAAGTTAATCTTGGTGTTGATTTATGTTCATCTGATTGATTGATGGGGGCGAGAGGTGTTTTGTCCTTTTGCTTTTTTTGTGTGTGGTTTTCAATTTTTCCATCTCAGTGTGTATGCAGAGAGGTTTGTATTTGTGGAAGAGGTACCTCAGATTTCCTTTAAATCTTTAAAGGTCAAGACCAGTGCTTAGAATTGAACTCCTAAACAAATGTTGAGATCCTCAACAAACTCTGATGCATTTGATTTTTAAACCTTGAGGACTCACAAGAAGAGCAGAGAAATGCCAGGGACAAACTGATATTTGTGTTTAATAAAGACTCCAGTCTCAACTTTCCGTGAAGCATTTGGACTGAAACATCTGACTGAATGAAGAAATAAATAAAACATTTAAAAATGTGCAAAGAAGCTGGCTCATGAAAAGGAGTGTGGATTGTTTGTTTGTTTGTTTGTTTAATTTCTATTGCTGCCTTTTCGCCCATGGTGACTCAAGGTAGCTTATAGAATATAAAACCACATTTAAAACAATAAAAACCAACAAAAAGAATCAAATAAATTAATATAGTACAATGTAACAAAATCACACACACACCCGCCCCGGCAACATCAGATCACACGAGCCATTTAATGGGCTCCATCCCTCTCTGGGTTCTCCAGGCCCGTTGGCAGAACCAGGTCTTCAGCATCCCACCAGGTGTATTTCCTTTGGGGATGGGACCCACAACATTCCTCCCTCCCCGCTCTGATGGGTTGGGTAGATGTGACCAGCAAGAAACGGTCCCTCAGATAACGTGGTCCCAAGCCATGAAGGGAGGAAAAAGCCAGAAACAAAAGTGATATGTTGATTGCAGTCTACTCCATGACTATAAAAACAGTGGAGGGAAAGCCTCACACAACATCTATGGATAGACTTTTTACCAGAGATGGGAAGGCTGTCAAACTACCCAGAAATCTGATATCTGGATTTAAAAAACCCAAAGTCTTCCTAAAATCAGATGGGACTGCAAGGACATGTCTACACCTTTACCTTTTCAACAAAAAGTGTTTCACTTTATCCTTCCTTCAGGAACAATTTAGACTTCACAGTCTGTTTTATTGCCCTGATATTTCCTGATGATTTCTTCTCCTAGTACTAGGTTTGATCTTATTCAAAGTATGGTAGATCAGCCAAGGTTGACTTGATGCTGCCAGTTTTATGACTTTGAACCATTATCCAAAACTAAATACATTTTCCACAGTTTTTTGGTTCTTCTCAAAATTGTGCCCAAGACTGTGACAGCAACAAGAATGGTCTCTGGAGATCTTCTACCATTATGTTGTTTTTTTTGATGGCAGATGTTCTACTGACAAAATACATTCATTTAAAACAGGGTAAACTAGAAATAAGCCAGAGGGAGGTGGGAATGGGTAAATATATACATCCAATTGCTAGAGTTCTTTGGGGAAAAATAGGATTGACAACCAGTTATATTCCTGTTTACATAATACTGTTCCCCATCATAACATCTGTTCCTTTTTCAGTACTGCATAGGTAAGATGTATTCATCAAATTATTTGATGTTATTTTAATGGTGTCTTCAGAGGTAGGGTTATGAAAGAGATGGAAACAGATGCAATTTAGAAGAATGGATAAATTTGATGTCCTTGTCCTCTTCATCTCATCCCTTGGGACTAAGACAGCAGAGACACAGCTTGTGCTTGTCTCTCAATATAACAACATGTGCTATAAGTGGCAGCTCATATCGCAAAGCATTATTTCTGGGGATGAACCTGCTTCAGTTGGGAAGCTTGCAAGCAGTTGGTTTGGAGACAGAAGTGGTCTATCAAAAAGGGCAAGGTGGGGCTCCCAAGTGCATGTTCAAGGCATCAGGTAGGGTTTCAGTTATACAATTGCAGCCTCACACCAGCTAGTCACTGGGGGCAGACCAATGTAATAGGTCCTGCCTCCCTGCGCACGCAGGGTGGGGGTGGGGGGGGGGTACAGCTCTCGAGAAACTTATTACCACCAGACTGTGATCTGATCATGACAGAGGGACCAAAGATACCAATTCCAGGTCGCGTAGGCACTGCTCCAACAAGAACATCAAATTGGGTGTGTGACCACTATTCCTAGTAGGGCCCTGGATAAACTGGGACAGGCCCATGGAAGTCATGGTCTCCATTAAATCCCAGGCTACCTCCAATCCCACCCACCCCCAGGGATAGCAGGTTGAAATTCCTCCGAGCTATAAGCCTGAGAAACTCCACCGCCAGCCCTGCGGTGAGGTCCAGGAGCCCAGGAAGGGAAGCTGCCACACAGCAGGGAGCATGATCCCTTCTTCATGCCTTCAATGACTTATTCTTGCCAACAATGACCTGATTACATGTTAATAGATTTCCTGGGTACTAAGGTAAAGGTAAAGGTTCCCCTAGCACATATGTGCTAGTCGTTCCCGACTCTGGTGCTTATCTCTGTTTCAAAGCTGAAGAGCCAGCGCTGTCCAAAGACATCTCCATGGTCATGTGGCCAGCATGACTAAATGCCAAAGGCACACAGAACGCTGTTACCTTACTACCAAAGGTGGTCCTTTTTTTTCTACTTGTATTTTTACATGGTTTTGAACTGCTAGGTTGGCAGAAGCTGGGACAAATAATGGGAGCTCACTCCATTATGCGACACTAGGGATTCGAACTGCCGAACTGCTAACCTTTCTGATTGACAAGCTCAGCATCTTAGCCACTGAGCCACTGCATCCCCATCTTCCCTGGTACGACTGTGATATAAATGATCACAATCCCTTTGTGATGAACTGTGTGTGCCTTTTCAAAACATCTTGTTTCATGGGAGAGTCTTTGAGTAAAAGGTCCTATTTTTAAATAGCTAAGGGCACTTATCCTTCGTGTGTCAGAGTTGAGTTGAATGCATTTCAAGCCTTGTCCCTTTTTTCCCTCTAATCTCCTATCTTTTCCTGTCTTATTTATTTTTTCATTCGGAACAAGATTGCCATGTTCATATTTAACTGGAACCGTACCTAGTAATGATATACCTAGTAAGCTTCAGAGAGGTAAAGCAAGAAGCTCAGCAGAAGTATGTTCTGTGCATGCTTCAGAATATCAGAGAAGGGCTTCAAGAGTAGCCAGATGTAATAGAACAGCAATGGCGAACCTTTTTTGGCTCGCGTGCCATAAGTGGGGGGAGCGCAGGGGGGTCATGTGTGGGCGTGCCGCACCCATAATGCAATGCATGACCCCCCCCCAGTGCACATGCGTGCACTACAGGCACCCCCCCCATTTTTACATGCTTTTTTCGCTCTCCCCATGCTCCAGAGGCTTTATAGGAGTGCGGGGAGGGTGAAAACAGCCTCCCGCCCCCCCCCCGGACTGTCATTCAGTGTGACAGAGGGGAATAATTAAGTACTTTGTGAATAATTTTATTTAATTAATTTTAATTGCATCCAATAAAGTACATTAAAATTGAAGTTTTTGATGCAACCAAGTCCATTTCTTTGTCTTGGTTTCACCACTTTTGGGAAGATAACAGTGGAACATTATTGAAGGGTTACGTATGACCCACAATCTGAAAAAGATTACCTTTCTAATTAAGAGCTTTGAAAATACGTATTTTTCTAAAACACCACACTTAGAAAAATAAATATATCAAATTAAATAAAATTTATATTACAAATTATACCTTGTACAAAATTATCTTTAAAGGGTGCATCAACGAAACAAAAAATCTGATGTATATTTCATGATATAACATCAAAATTGTATACAGAAAAAAAAAAGATCTGGAAAACAGTTTGAAGAGATTACTCCAAGTTTTCTTTCTTGCCCTTTTGTTGAAAAGGCCTAAATCATATTTTTACAACAGTTTATTGCTGCAAATCTGGTGCTGATTCATCCTACTGGTGTTGTGAACTAAAGTCTTTTGTCATCACCCGTGTACAAAAATTCACAATTCTTTAAGTCTTGGTAAGTTTCAGATATTGAGCACACAGTCTGTTAGAAAATAGACATTCTTAACCCACAACACGTGCTTTAAAACCTTGTTAACAGTCCTGTGGATTTCAGCGGCGGTGAATAATAGGACAAGTCCAGGCCCTGTGAATTAATGAACTCCTGAATTACATTTGTAACAGCAGTTATTTGCAACCAACGTTTATTAAAGATTCTCTGAGGTGTTAATATATTCGGATCAAAATGACCCTGGCAGAGAAAATTATTTAATATCCTATAAATTCACTTACTGTGGTATGAAGGAATAAAAATAGAGAGACTCATAAGATGCAGGGCAAAAACTAAATTAGGCATCTCCAACAAAGAGTTGTCTAACCTCTGCTACATTCAGGGAAGAGTAGCCCAGAATATCTTAGTGAAATTGGAAGATGCTGTTTGTCACCTTTAAAGCTCTTCATGGCTTAGGACCAGGTTATCTGAGGGACCGTCTTTTACCCGACCCATCAGAGTGAGGAGGCATGGAATGTTGCATATCCCATCCCCAAAAGAGATACACCTGGTGGAACCCAAAAGAAGGGCCTTCTCTGTGGTGGCTCCTTCTCTCTGTAACATCATTCCACATAGATTAGAATGACCCCCACTCTAACACTCTTCCAGAAAGCGTGGAAGACCTGGTTCTGTTAGCGGGCCTGGGGAACACAGAGCAGGGTGTAGCACATTATATGACTGGTGTAATCTGCTGTCACCGGGGTAGGGGTTATTTTGTTATATTGTACTATATTAATTTATTTGTACTTTTTGTTAGTTTTTTTATTGTTTTAAATGTGGTTTTATATTCTGTAAACCGCCTCCAGTCGCCATGGGAGAATAAGTGGCAATATAAATTAAATAAATGAACAAATAAACCATGTAAATCAGCTGGGTGACCTTGAGCCAGCCAATCTCTCTCAGACCATCCCACTTCACGGAGCTGTTGTGGGGAAAATAGGAGGAGAAAGATGTGTTGGATATGCTTGCCACTTTGAGTTATTTGCATAAATAATAAAGGCAAGATACAAGTAAGTAAATGATCAATGTTCAAAAACCTAGGACTTGACCTTTTTCAATTATGGTCCTGCTTCTTTGGAATAGTTTAAGCCCTATGCCACCCTCTCTTACAACATTCTTGGACACCGATTCAGAAAGCCACTTGGGGATCAATAAGGTCATGCTACCCAAAAGCGTGAGTAGGAGGCTGTTCGAGCTGGCAATGAGGAGGTGGCAGTGGCGGCAGGCCATTCAGGCCAGCAATGAGGAGGCAGTGGCAGGCTGTTCTGGCTGGCAATGAGGAGAAGGCAGCGGCAGCAGGCCAGTGTCTCAGAGTGGAGAGCAGCTCACCGCTGTTGATGCGAAGCTGCATTAACAAAGGCTGAGAGTTGCGGCAGGAGGCGAGGGCTGCCCTGAGCACAAATGTACTACGACAAAGGCAGAATGCTATTGCTATGCAAAGGCTCACCAGGCAGGGAGCTGGGACATGTGGGAGGCTGGGGGCAAGACAGGCAAGCGGGCTGAGCTGCGGGGGCCATGTGGTTGAAGCTAGTGAGCAAGAGAGCCAGACAGCAGAAGCAGCTGTGCCACAGGCACTGACCAAGGTGGGCGAGGCAAGATAAGGAGTGGCTGGAACTCCTGGGAGGGGAGGGGCCAGCCAGTGTTGGGATCAGCCGGTTCTCCTAACTGTGCAAAAAGTTAACTGGTTCACCCAAACCAGTGCAAACCGGCTGAACCCCACCTCTCCTATTTTCCATATATAATAGCATCAGTTGGTGTCTTCAGTTCTGTGCCAATCAATATTTTCATATTTCTAATCATGCATGCAAGAGGGCTGAATGCCAAATTAAATGGAAAAAAGAAGCTATATCCTTCATGTGTATCGCAGTGTAAACTTTATCAAGTTTATCAACATACAATTAGTAACCACATGTGATTTTAGAAACTGAATAAAACACATTGGTAGAGAGTATAAACTCTGGGGGAAGCTAATACAATCCATTTTGAAAACTTTTAAGGCATTATATCAACTCCTCTTCAAAAGAAAATAATGACTTCTGGATTTTGAGTTAATGCAAGTATATCAATTAAACACAGCAGTTGGACGAACAAATTAATCTATGGGCCAAGAAACCCTTGTAATTTGGAGAAGAGTGGCTGGCTGTTGATATGATTTGTGTAGATCAGCCTTCCCAAACCTGGCAACCTTTACAAGTATTTCTACTGTCATGCTGGCTATGTATTCTGTGTTCTGTAATCCAAAATATCTGAAAAGTGTGGGGCTAAAAAAAGCAAGTATAGAAAAAAGTCCAGTGGAAATACTGCCAATGAATTAGAAATGCCACATTTACATCTTGAAGATACTATATGTGGTATTTGCATACCTTCAACAATGAACTTTGAGATGTAGTATCTATATGGGGTTAGGGAGAATATCTATTCTTAATGATAGAGTGATTCCTCCAGCTAAAGGATATGGAGTGGAAAGATTTTATAGGTTCTACCTTTTGTTCTTATGGATCAAATTTCACAAATGGAATTGTTTTGTCTGGCTTGCACTTTGGTTCCTTGTACAAATTAACATGGAACAAAGCAGTTGCTGAATGAGTTTATTTCTTTTAGAAGAATACATACACAGCCATTTCTTTCTTTATTGGCAAATCTATAATAATAAGTTACATTGGTGTTCTTCCTATATCAGACTGAAGAACACATTCCATCACTGAAAGACAAAAAGTGCCAAGAACGCTTAAAATATATGAAAAATATTGAATGGGTTGCCTCACATTTATTTTCTAGTAACATTGACAGAACAAAGAAACTGCTGCCCTGAATCAATGTTTATGCTTCCATTTGTAATAAGATTGGAAATAAGGAGAAAAAAATCAGCTTAGGTAGAACAATATAAAAGAAGGAATATATAGCAGGAGGAAGATCAAAAATTGTAAACCAGTAAATATGTTTGTGTGTAAAATTACTGTACTTAAAATGATGACAAATATTTCCCAACATATTTGTTTGGTCCCCATTTATTTCAAAGGGTGTTTCCCAAAACAACAACAATATTGTGGGTTTTGTTGATCTACTTATATTTAATTCAACCTTTCTTATATGTGTTCAACACCACTTGCTGTTGCTCTGGTTCCGATCAGGTATTCTCATCCCTGATTGAGAAAAATAAACGGAACTAAAAGGACAAAATCATTCAGTGGTCTTATATCCATTCTCAAAAATTAGTTCACCAAAGTCTGGTGAGAATTAATAATTTCATCTATGTTTGCTTGTTTATTGTTGCATATGTCATCATGGGAATTTGCATGATGGCGTGTGTCCAGTGGTGGGATTCAAATAATTTAACAACTGGTTCTCTGCCTAAATGACTAGCTGGGTGACTTGGTGGTATTGTGACTTGGTGGGTGTGGCCAACTCAACGTCACTCACATTGATGGGTGCTTCGCCTTAGCTGTTACAATGTAATAAGCATTAACTGGAGAGGCAGTTTCTATAAGCAGGGCAATAAAGATTAGGCTAGAAACAACACCAGAATGTTTCCTTCCTGCCTTCCCTACAGGATTAGCCCTGTAAAGTGGGGGTGGGGGTGGGGAAACAAAAAGAGATTTCTTCTAATGACTGGTACTCCAGTCTACTTAGAAAGTTAACAACCGGTTCTCCCGAATAGGTGCGAACTGACTGAATCCCACCACTGCCTGTGTCTCCTGAAAAAAAAAAATCACCAACTCCTGTTTCCCTGTGTCTTTTTCTAGGCTGGACAGCAACGCTGGTGGGAACAGGAAATTACTGTGAATGGGAAGATCCAGAAAGGAGAATTAATAACCTACAACTTGACAGAACTCATCAAGCCTGAGGCTTATGAAGTTCGCCTGACACCAGTCACAATTTTTGGAGATGGAGATGCAACCATTCGTGTAATCAAGTACAGTGGTAAGGGGAGAAATCAGAGTTTTCCTTTTGGAAGAGAGAGAGAATGAGAGAAAGAGAGAGACAGAGACAGAGGGGGGGGGGGGGCTTGGGAACATAACTCCCAAAGTCCAACTTCCAGCCTTCCAAATCTTGATGGAAGAGGTTGGGGCATCTTGGATTCTTACAGGGCTCTACTCTAGTCTGATAAATTGTCCCTCCTATTAGTTTTTTTTAAAAAAATTGTTAATGTGCAAAACAGAAGCAAGCAATTCCTGGAAAGATTCATCTTTTAGGAATTGAACTCTTATAATCATACATATATATTCATGTCAGAGTAAACAATTAAATCATCCATAAGTCTATTATTATATTAAAGTATAAGCTGTTCAGTTGAAAATGGAAATTAAACATGTAAACCTGTCCATGGAATTCACATTCCTTAGTAGTCTTTGAAACAATCTGCCAGGAAAATGTTCAAATACAGAAATATTATGTATTAGGTGTATTATGACAACACACTGTTTCATACATTGTTGTTGTGGTGTTGGTTTTTGCTCACTAAGATTCTCCCTTGCTTTTTTTAGGAGCTCATGAAATTCATTCAACCTTGACTTTCCCAGTTTTTATTATTGTATCCACCCATTCATTCATTCTTCATTTGTTTTGCTATACTGTCCTCGTTAATTCTGTCTATATGGGAAACTGCTGATATATCTTTTGCACTGTCCCTTATTTTAGTATTCAATTCATATTTATTGATTACACATTCATTCTTAACCCAATTTATTCTTGTTTTACAACACACGCTTCTTAAGTATCTCATTCCCACTGCATCCAATTTACTTTTATGTTTATGGTAACAAACCCAACTTTCATTCCCATATAACAAAACATGCTCTTACACGTTGTCATTTTCGTTTCTTTCAACAGTTAGAACATGCTAACTTTCTAACCGCATTTTCATATTTTAAAATTTCTCCTTCTACATCACTATTTTTATAAAACCGTCTACACAAATTCGTCTGCTTCATCTGTCCTTCCAGATCAAAACTTGCAACTGGTTACACCATTTCCCCTATTAAACACAACTTGTATCTTTGATGCATTGATATTCAGTTCCACATCACATTGTGCAATCTAACATATTGAAAAACTATTTTGGTTCTCTGTCAGTGATACAGCATTCACATCCCCAACTACTATACCTTTTATATAGCCAAGAGGATGTTGCACATACTTCAGAAAGGTAGTTAGAAAGGAATTCAGGCTCGAAGGGGACGCTAAAAGGAACAAAAAGGGGTCTTTTAGCTCTATCAATATAAAAAATAAGGGATGGGTGTGCTGCCAAGAGAGTATGATGGGATAGTAAGAGATGATAAGGAACATGCATGGCTTTTCAACTCCTACTTTGTTTCGGAGTTCTCCCCAGAGGACATAATGTGGTTCTATGTTCAAATGAAATTAAGTGAGTAGGGGATTGTAGGTAAATAAAAAGGTGATTAGGAAGCACTTTGGTACCATAAAGAGGTTAAGTCTCCAGATTGAAACAAATTACAGCTGATAGCCCTGAAGGATCTGGTGGATATCATTCTGGAGTTCGTTTCTGTAATGTCCAAGAAACTATGTGAGAATTGATCTAGTGCCAAATGACCAGAGAAGGTCAAATATTTCTGTCTTCACACAGGGGAAAAAGAGGTCACTGATAACTACAAACTGGTCGTCTTCTTGATGTTGACCTGCTATAGTGTAACAACCTTGTTTACACACTGCCTGTCTAATGTAAAACTGCATTGCTTTCCCCAAAGTTAGCTTACTGTCTCCTTTTCATCCATTTTTGCCAGACTTCTTCCCAAGCATACTTGGGAATAATTTATTTTTAAATTTATTTTTCGTTGCTATTTCTTTGCAGACTGCATTCCATAACAGCTTAAATAGTTAATGTCATTGTCCATTTTCTCAATCAATTTTGTTGTTTTTCCTCTTTGTTTATGAAAACAGTAATGGTATTCGTTCAGTTGTCAAGCACAAGAGGCAATCTGCATGCATACCTTAAACAAGTGATTTTCTAAATTAAGTAATAGCAGATTCCAGCAATAATTTATCAAGTTAACCCTTGAAAATGAGACTTTTTGCAGTGGTTAATAATCAAGAATATGTCAGCCCGAGGAGGAGGAGCCAATGTCGCGATGAGACAACATGCAATCTCAATGCTCTGAGATCGCCATCGATACTTTTGCTACTGGGTGGTCCAAACGGACCTAAACCATCCCGCCGAGACAGTGAACAGGAAGAATACGTCTTGCTGATCTCAGGGACATCACAAAGTCCCTGATCGATCCAAGAGAAGTTCTTCAAGCCAGCGACAAAAAATCCAGCCATTAGGCTGATGAAGTCGGGGTGGCTCCAAAACGGAAGGATATGGAAAGAGAAAATGTTTCCAGCTGGTGAGGAATTTTTACCATTTTAAAAGAGACCACCTATAAAAAACTTACAATTAATTTAAATTGGAGAACAGAAGAAATAAGCAGCGGAATTAAATTTGGAATGGTTTTGGACAGTGGGTTATCTTACTTTTTAAATGCTATCTTCATGGTTGGAATTTATGCAAGCCTTTTAAAATGAATGGATTAAATTTTCTTCTATTTTTTTTTCTTGTATTATTCTTTGTAATCTATGGACTAAAATTCTCCTCTTTCATTACTGGGTTGTTCTTCTAACTCATTCAAGAATCGGACTTTTTTTAAAACTTCAAATACAAAAAAGATACAAAAAGAAACAAAGAAAATTGCAACAATAACACTGCTACTTGGAAGCTGGAGGTTTGTGTATTAGAAACGAAACACTCTTACTTTTTTCACTGATTATCTTGGCTTGGGACTCGAAAGTCTCACTGCTTGTTTATAGAGAGTGATAAGAAGAAAAGCATACAGATGTCCCTTTGAAGTATATCTTTAACCAGAGAAAGGTGAAAATAAAACGTTATTGTAAATCTATGCTTAATCTTGTTAAAACCTTTCAAGCTAGAGCAGCAGTGTTTGTTAGCTTGAGATAATGGCATCATTTCATCAGCAGAAAGAATTTTTTAAGTCTGCAAAAGATATTGTCAGAAATACAGAAATTATCAAATACATATGAGAGGATAGAGAAGAAGATGGAAGACTTAGAGCATCTAACAGCAAAATGTGATGAAGAAGTTGGAGATGTTTAGCAAGTGGAAAAAGTGGTGGTTAAAATCCTAAAAATCGAAGAGGAAAATGAATATAAAGAAATTAAAATTGCTGATATTTATGGTGATTGGTTTGTCTCTGAAAATAGAAAATGGAAAGAGTGGAATACTGAAAGATGAATTAAATGGAGGGGAAATCTACCCCAGATGGCAAGATACAGAAGAAGAAAAAAGCAAAAGAATTTATGGATTTAAAGAGAGAAATTTTATTAGCAATATCATTGATAACACTACCGACAATCAAAGGAGCTCGTTTTCACTGGCAGAGCATGCGGGCCACCACAGGCACCCCTGAATGAGTGATGTTGAGCTGGCCATGCCCATCCTGGCCATACCCACCTCAGCACCCAAGATCAAACACAACCCTGATGCGCCCTTCAGGGAAATTGAGTTTGACACCCCTGGCTTAGAATAGAGCAATTAGTGGACCTTCTGGGCCATTACCCGATTACCCAGTCATAGGTCGTGTTTGTATTTTCTTTTGTGTTTCTGGAACTATTTTTCTCACAATTCCAAGTTTTGCCCCATATCTGAATTCAGTCTTGCTTTTCGTAGCTTCTCTCTCTACACCAAATCTGGTCCTGTTGTTTCAATTTCTGGAGTTATAAAGTCCTGAGCAATTTTACATAATTTCTTTCCCACATTATATTTCTTTGGAAAGAATAAAAAAGTGTATTACTACAGCAAATCTGACCCAAAAGGGAAAAAAAACCCCTTTCAATATAATGAGTTCCTTTTGAGCTAGGGTATTTCTTGATAATAAAAGATTAGAAAACTTGTTCTTGGTTGGTTTATTCCAGGAACAGAAGATTTGACTTAATATCCCTCTTGAGTATGAATAGTGAAAATATGGGCGATTAGAGAGAATTTGCTTTTTAATTTAACTCCCCTCTTTTCAATACTGCTGATGTAAATGAGTAAGTAGAACAATCTTAAAGCTTTACTACTTAAGAAACATCAGTTGCAATTTTAATGTTCCAATCTTCTGCTTAGAGCTGGTGCTTGATGTAAATAAGTAAAAACTGAGAGGAATGTTGATCACAAACACAATTGTGCATCTCTATTATATTTAAAAAGAATTCATTAGATGCTTAAGTAAGTCCTAGTATTTTCAATACAGTTGGGAACTAAGTTATAAACTTACTATTTTTTTTTCTCTACCTTCATTAGAAAACCTGGATTTTTGCAAAGCCCAAATTCTGATCCTTTTCAGGGCCTCTGGATCTGCTGGTGCACATAAACTCAAGATTTTTCTTTCTACTATTTTATTTTATTTTGTATTAGTTTATAAAATACAAAAGAAATAGTGGGAAAATAAGGGAGGGGAAAGGGAAAGGGAAAGGGGTGTCAAACTGGCAGTCCAGATGCATCACGTACAGGCCACGCACACCCCAGCTCTGCAAAGGCAAAAAAGGTCATGTGATGTCATGTGATGCAATCAAATTTGACACTTCTTCTTGTTGTTATTTGTGAAATTGTGTCCAACCCATTGCAACCGCACAAACAACATTCCTTCAGGCCTTCCTGTCCTCTGCCATCCTCTGGATTCCATTTCAGCTCACACCTACTGCTTCGGTGACTCCAGCCAGCCACCTTGCTCAGTAGTAGTAACTGTGAAAGGGATCTTGGAGTCCTAGTGGACAAACATTTAAATATGAGCCAGCTGTGTGCAGCAGCTGCCAAAAAAGCCAACACAGTTCTAGGCTGCATCAACAGAGGGATAGAATCAAGATCACGTGAAGTGTTAATATCACTTTATAATGCCTTGGTAAGGCCACACTTGGAATACTGCATTCAGTTTTGGTCGCCACGATGTAAAAAAGATGTGGAAACTCTAGAAAGACTGCAGAGAAGAGCAACAAAGATGATTAGGGGACTGGAGGCTAAAACATATGAAGAACGGTTGCAGGAACTAGGTATGTCTAGCTTAAGAGAAAGAAGGACTAGGGGAGACATGATAGCAGTGTTCCAATATCTCAGGGGTTGCCACAAAGAAGAGGGAGTCAAGCTATTCTCCAAGGCACCTGAGGGTAGAACAAGAAGCAATGGGTGGAAACTAATCAAGGAGAGAAGCAACTTAGAACTGAGGAGAAACTTCCTGACAGTTAGAACAATTAGTAAGTGGAACAACTTGCCTCCAGAAGTTGTGAATGCCCCAACACTGGAAGTCTTTAAGAAGATGTTGGATAGCTATTTGTCTGAAACGGTATAGGGTTTCCTGCCTAGGCAGGGGGTTGGACTAGAAGACTCCAAGATCCCTTCCAACTCTACTATTGTATTGTATTGTAACCTCATTCTCTGTTGTCCCCTTCTTCTTTTGCCCTCAATTGTTCCCAGCATGAGGCTCTTCTCCAGTGAGTCCTTTGTTCTCATTAGGTGGCCGAAGTATTTGAGTTTCATTTTCAGGATCTGGCCTTCTAAAGAGCAGTCAGGGTTGATCTCCTCTAGGACTGACCAGTTTGATTGCCTTGCAGTCCAAGGGACTCACAGGAGTGTCCTCCAGCACCATAGTTCAAAGACCTCAATTCTTTGGCGCTCAGCCTTTCTTATGGTCCAACTTTCACAGCCATACATTGTAACTGGGAAAAACGCAAAAAGAAAAAACAAAGAAAAGGCGATGACCTCCCTAACTCCTTTTGGTGCAGTAAAATAAGACAATAGCATCAAACCTCATTTTTTTTACTTTTACATAATAATATAAACTAGCAATTTCTATAACAACAAAGCTATCTAATTGGCAAAACCCAAGCTTAGTAAAATCTCAAGCCCTTTCTCACACATTCTACGATTTCTTTTCCATGCTGCCTGATAAGGCAGCCTTTCCAGAGAGAAAGAGGGGTGGGGAAACTGATTGTAATTTAATAATCATAAAACAGACTGCACCAAATAGCCACCCCAAACCCTCCATATGCAGACTACACAACAATTTACCATTTCTCAAGTGCTGCTATCTGAGCCTACCACTTTTTCAACCATCTCATAGCATTTATGACTTCCCACTTGGTACATTTTTCTTTGGCCACTGACATTGATAGAATTGTTTCAATTCTACTTGTTTTCATGATTAAGCCTATAACTTTAATTTCCTATATGTATTGACCATTCCATAAGATCAGAGCAACTTAATTCGGATCTATTGTTATCCTTCCTTTTGGTGTCATTTATCATTTATTCGCTGATCATCATGGCTTTAGTCCATCAAAGTTTTCACAAAACATTTTACTATTAAGTAAAACTACCTTGTGAGAATTATCACACCTAACAGAATAACACAGTAGGAAGGGACCTTGGAGGTCTTCTAGTCCAACCCCTGCTCAAGCAGGAGACCCTGTACCATTCCAGACAAATGGCTGCCCAGTCTCCTCTTAAAAGCCTCCAGTGATGGTACAACCGCAACTTCTGAAGGCAAGCCGTTCCATTGGTTAATTGTTCTCAGTGTTAGGAAATTTCTCCTTAGTTCTAAGTTGCTTCTTTCCTTGGTTAGTTTCCATCCAACTTGTCTTGGCTAGTCTTCTGGGACTTTGGAAGGTAGGTTGATCCCCTCTTCTTTGTGTACTATAGGACTCATATAAAGCTAGTATTCATCAGCTAAGTCACTTTCTGGCTAATATACCACAAATAAAAATGAAGCAGATTTTTCATGTTCATCTTTGCAAACCAGGATATCTAATCTAGAGACTATATTGCAATCCAATATATTTTGGCAACATCCCACCAACTGAGGAGGTTCAAAAAGAGTGCTGGCATATTTTCATGTTCTGAACTCACTAATTTATTCATATATAAATATACTATCAATACAAGTAAACATTTTTAAGTCTTTACAAATGAGACACATGGAAGTCCAAATTATCTTCTATTAGCATCCCTGAAGGAGAGACTCCATCCTTAAATTCATATCTTTTTATATGTCTATATACATTGGTGGGACTCAAATAATTGAACAACTGGTTCACTGCCCTAGTCAGGTAGGCATGGCTCAGTGTTCATATGACTCGGTGGGCATAGTCAACTCAACAATCACTCACATCGATGGGCACTTCGCTTTAGCTGTTACAATGCAATAAGGGTCAACCCGAGCAGCAGTTTCTGTAAGCAGGACAATAATGATTAGGCTAGAAACAACCCCAGAATGTTTCCTTCCTGCCTTCCTTACAGGATTAGCTCTGTAAAGTGGGGGGGGAGGAGATTTCTTCCCACAACTGGTACCCCGAACTGCTTAGAAAGTTAATAACCAGTTGTTTCAAATAGGTGTGAACTGGCTGAATCCCACCACTGCATATGTATAACTTTACCAATTACATAGATTGTGAACATTATGTCCTTAAGGAAATTATGGAAAGAGACTTTTGGTGGCCAGAGACAGCACTTAACATTTTATGGAAGAGCCATGAGTCAGAGCAGAGATATATGTCCCCAAACAGTAAGTACTGTGCTTGCATAGTCCCCAAGTTATTTATCTGAAGTTTAACAAGATTGATCCATTCCACAGGGATATGCCTACAAATCATGGCATATCATGAACATTTGCACTTTTATTACACTTTTAGATACAGTGACAATCTTGAAAGCTACGTAACATGATATTTAATAATAAAATGAACATTTACACTTTTTAAAAAAATATTTAAAGATGTCTGAAATCATTCATGTGACACTACAGCTCTTCCAAATTTCATCTGACACAGAATATTAGGCACAGAAATTGAGGTTTACAAACTGAGTTAGACTTCACACCCGAGTCAAGATTTTCTTCTGCATCATGTTAAAAAGGAAAACTTTCTTGCATGCATCTTTTATAACATTATAGAAAACCAAAGTCTCTTAACTTTTAATATATCCAAATCTACAGTCTAAGCGTCGCTGGAACGATGGCAGAAATGGAGGAATACTGCAATACTGCATTTTAACCACTGTGCCATCACAGCTTCTGTTGTTTCTATCCCACTTTTATTACTATTTATTTATTTTTAATAAATAACTCATATAAGTGAACATATGCAATACTCCTTCCTCCTCCTATTTTCCCCACAACAACAACTTTGTGAGGTGAGTTGTGCTGAGAGAGGGGGTTGGGGAGAGAGAGGGACTAGGCCACTCTCATACCCAGTTGGCTTTCAGGAGAAATTAATAATATTCTTGATTAGAAGCATTCACAAGTTGCAGGACAGGGTTGAATGATATCCCAAATGTTCGGCACTACTGGGCAAACCTCCCATCCTTTAAAAATATGGGTCACACCCATTGCACCTATGTAAGAAAGGAGTTGATTTGATTGCCCAGTAGAGCCCATAATTTTGAGTTTGTTGACTCCGCTGTGGGAGAGGAGTCATTAAGTGTTGTGAATCCAAGATTCCAATTTGATCAAAAAACACACACAAAAAATGTCGAGCTGATGTTGCAGTGTCTAAGGAAATAATTGGGAGGTAGAAGAACAACTAAATAAATCCGTGAACATTTTTTCTCACTTGTTTTCTTTGCTAGAAAACAAAGATACAGTGACAATCTTGAAAGCTACATAACATGATATTTAATAATATCTCTTTGGGCTCCTGAGAGCTGTCTTCAAGCATCTACACCAAGCAGTCTTCCAACATGCTCCAGTTTTTCTCTCTGATCTTAGAAAGGCATTCGTGGTGGCATAAGAAGGGAGGAATTCACGCCCAGGGGGACATAACTTTTGAGATGAGGCTTTTGATGCTGATACTCATGATATGCCATCCCATTTGTTTTACAGATGTATAATATTTTCTAGGCTGAGAGCCCCATCTGGCTTTTGAGTGGTGTGCGTAGGGACCTTCTCCCCAAAAGCGACATATGGAAGTGAATTTGTGCTCAGCTGAAATTCAAAAACCACACACGGGTGCATGCATGCATGCTGACATGCACACACCCACACACCCACACACACCCACACACACACAAGCCAAAGAAGTGGAAGGAATATAGCGTACATCTGAGTAATTATATAACTGCACTGTAAGTTCTGAGTTGAATTCATTGGCTTATGGAAAGATGGATGATCCATGAGCTTCTATTTATTTTTGGACTCCAAGACTTATCATTCCATGCAACATGGCATAGTCAATGTTGGGAGATAGCAATAGCACTTAGACTTATATGCCACTTCACAGTGCTTTACAGCCCTCTCGGAGCAGTTTTTAGCAGTCTGCATCTTGCCTCCAACAATCTGGGTCCTTGTTTGACCAACCTCGGAAGGATGGAAGGTTGAATCAATCTTGAGCCAGTCAGAATCAAACTCATGGCAGTCAGCAGAATTAGCTTGCAATACCACATTCTAACCACTGTGCCACATGGCTCTTACAATACACAGTATATGTCTATGGAGAATCTCAATCATCCAGGTCATAGTTACCTCAAACATGCTATTTTCAAAAGGCATCTGGTTTAGAGAGATAGATAGAGAGGGTCATTGGTTTAAAAGAGGGATAAAAGAGGATGTCCATCTATGTTAGAATTAATAGAATAGAACCGAACAGAATAGAATAAGTTGGAAGGGACCTTGGAGGTCTTCTAGTCCAACCCCCTGCTTAGGCAGGAAATCCTACACCACTTCAGACAAATGGTTATTGTTCTGCTCCATCAGTGGCCTGCAGAGCTGGCAGCAGAGTCAGACAATGAGGAGGTTGGGGAGGAACATGAGCTAGCCTGGAATCTGGGGAAGGCTCAGACAAGGTCTCTGCGTTGGAGGCAGAGAGGGGGCCAGGGCCATCTGGGAGATATGTGTTGCCTCTGGAGCCCCCAGAGTCGGAAACTAGTAAGGAACAGGCTCCCCCTGTTCCCAGTGTGAGCATGCACAGAGCTGTCAGAAGGCAAGAACAGTTAAAACAGAAGGGATGACTCGGGAGTAAGGCTTGGAGGTGATTGGCCCTCTCACAGGACATAAAGGAGGAGCAAAGGCACATGAGTCTTTGCAGGAAGGAACTTGGTTCATGCTGGTCAGTTTACGTTCTGAAGCTCTGTTTTGATTCTTTGCTTTGTGCCAAGCTAATTGCTAATTAAATCTTTGGCAGTGTTTTCAAAGAAGATAAAGGTGGGTGCTTATCAGTCTTATTCCGAAGGACTTTGGCAGCCTCCTGTGGAACTCTTTCCAACTATTTGGGACTCATTTCTGGTTGTGAATAAATATAATTCACAGCTTTTGAAATGAAAAGAGGGTTTTGGGACCTAATCGTGTGCTTTTTATTGTATCAGGAAGCCTAGGTCAGAACAGTTATCCAACATCTTAAAAACTTCCATTGTTCACAGCATTCACAGCTTCTGTAGGCAAGTAGTTCCACTGATTAATTGTTCTAACCGTCAGGAAATTTCTCCCTAGTTCTAAGTTGCTTCTCTCCTTGATTAGTTTCCACCCATTGCTTCTTGTCCTACCTTCAGGTGCTTTGGAGAATAGCTTGACTCCCTCTTCTTTGTAGAACAGCCCTCTTTCAACAGAGGGGAAGGAATTGATACCACCTATCTCCTGGGACTTGCCAAGAAATTGAAGGAGGTGTGGATCTTAAAGGGATCTATACTATATATCTCAAAGATATAAAAGGCAATTGGACTGGGGGTTTTTTTCCCCTTGAGGAAGGGGAAGATAATTTGCTTCTCCTCCAAGAAGCTTCATCAGTTGCAACTGGATGGTGAGGGGATGGAAGGATAGGTACTGACAGGATGGCGGTGTTGGTGGGGGAAATGGAAGGATTGTTTCTCTGAGAACCATTGTGGCCACTTGGGAATTTATCTGTGCCCTCATGATCACCCAAATCAGAGTTCAAATGGTAGTGGAATCTTGTTGGAACTGCTGGCAAGTGCCAATTAGTTAAATCTATTCTTTGTAATATTTGGTCCTGTAATGTAACACTTACCTGCTCAAAAACACTGAAGAATCCCATGGCAATCCTTGAGTTTGCAGAAGAACTTTGAACTTAATGTGATGCTCTACGCGCAGGCTTTCTTCTTCTTCTTCTTTTCTTTTCCAAAACAAGCAGCTACCTTGCTTGCAGAATGACTCACCTTAGTTTGTGTCACTTCTATGTGCAATTATGACTTTATTTTTCAGGACATTAATGCTCTGATTCATGCTCTATACTGATAGATTGAAAAGAGAAGAGCAAAAGAAAAAAAGATTATTCAAATTCACAACTGGGTTGTAAACACTTAGCGAAGTCCTGCTTTCATCTAGCATTTCATTTGAATTCTTTCACAGTCAACTTTCATACTATCACTTGAGTTGATGTGGAGTCACTGCTGCAAAGCAGGTGTTAGCCAAATATTGCCTCCTATCATCTCTTCAGCCATACTGCAATCTCTCCTTTTGGGGGTCATAGAATGAAATCCTTTCTGAATGTATTCTAGAATAAGTGGATTAATGTATATGATTAGTTCTCCACTTCAATGAGTTACCATTCTCCCCTCAAAGCAATCAGTTCACTTTAAAGAATACAATTATGGTTACACTCAAAGAGATGTCACAAAAGGAACAAAGAATGGGATTGGGAGACGTTTAAGTGCATGCTAGTACAAACATTTTTCTGTGTGAAATAATACTTTTTAGAATGGAACAGTAGAGGACACTTCAGAAAACACTGCTTCAGAGGACACTGCTTCTGATGCAGTCATATAGAATATTTATTTATGGAACTTTTCCTCCCTCTCCCTCTCCCAGACTACTACTACTACGATGACTACTACTATTCTTCTTCTTCTTCTTCTTCTTCTTCTTCTTCTTCTTCTTCTTCTTCTTCTTCTTCTTCTTCTTCTTCTTCTTCTCTTCTTCTTTCTTCTTCTTCTTCTTCTTCTTCTTCTTCCTCCT